>NC_058131.1:105901506-105949861 GCF_016433145.1 Gracilinanus agilis
GAGGGATTTATGGTAAAGATGCTACCCACATTCAGAGGAAGGACTGCAGGAGAGGAAACATATAAGATAAACAATTGCTTGAATGCATGGGCTGAGGCAGACATGAATGGGAAATAGACCCTGAACAAGGACACATGTTACAACCAGTGGAAATGTGCGTTGGCCATGGGTGGGGGGAGAGCGGGGGATGAAGGGGAAAGTAGGGACATAAAGTATGTAAACAGGTTAAAAACAAATATTAATAAATGTCTAATAATAAAAAAATAAGACATGCTTTATAAAAAGATTAGAAATGAACATTTTCCCACCTATACCATAGTCTTAGAGGGTTGTCTAAAACAATTAATGTCCACCTATCAGTCAATAAGCTTTTATTCAGGGCTTCCCTTGCACTAAGCACTGCAGTGAGTCCCTTACCCAGGGTTAGACAGCCAGTATATGTGAGAGGTGAATTTGAACTCTGGTCTTCCTCCCTGACTTCAGGACTATTTCTTTCTCTACTATGTTATGACTTTTTTTTTTCTCGTTCTTTGGGAACATTAGTTTACCTTTTTTTGTTGCTTGGCAAATTTAGTAACAAAATCATGAAAACAACAGGGACTTTGCAGTGCCCTTTGACTTTGAGGATGTAACTCCCTATCTGAAATGAGGATGATAGTATTTAAATGCATTAACTTCTAAGTGTTACTTTTTGGTAAGGGAAGGGACTCAGCCCATTCCAGATGAGGAAACTTTTCCCCATGCAGATTGGCACCTTCTCTTAGAGAATTGCCTAGTATAACTAGAAGTTAAGTGACTTGTCCAGGGTCACACAGGCAAATACATATCAGAAACCCAACTTGAAGCCAGATTTAATGGTGTTAAGGACAGCTCTCTATCCATAATCCTTCTCTGTTGCCTCCACTAAAATGTATTGGAATGATTATCTGAGAGGGTACAGAATTAAGTATTATTTGGTATTTTGCTTTAAAAAAAAAAAAGAAAGAAATGGCTTATGAATAAGGGCATTTGGTGTGTGTAGTAAGTTGCCAAAAGTAAAGTTCAGAGATAATACCAATAAATCATGTGCCTTGATCAAGAGATAAAGATAACTTTATTTTTAATAGCCAATCTGTCAAGCAGTTTGCCTGCCAGTTTTCCAAAAGATTAATCCAAGTTTTAATTAGTGTAGAAAACAAAGACATTTAATTACATGCTAATGAACAACGTAGCAGGACCATAGAACCCTAGATTTTGACTTAGAAAAGTTCATCTTGTCCAAACCCCTTAATTTATAGATGAGAAGCTATGACCAAAATAATTTTATATGACAAAATGCCTGTGTTGCTTTTATAAGAAATGTATATGCCTTCTCCTGGGATTGAATATAAATACAAAAGCTTTTAAAAAAAAACTATAGAATGTAACTAGAATTTTTGGTGACTTTGGGACCAAATATATTAATGTGTACTTTGAAAAAAAAGTAGCAAAAAAAAAACAAACGACCTCCACTAAGTGGGTATGTTATTTTAAAGAAAAATTAAATCCACGTTCAGAGGAAGGACTGTGGGAGTAGAAATACAGAAGAAAAACAACTGCTTGAACACATGTGCTGATGGAGATATTATTGGGGATGTAGACACTAAACTACCACCCTAGTGCAACTATCAATAATATGGAAATAGGTCTTGATCATGTAAAACCCAATGGAATTGCGCATCAGCTACAAGGGGAGGGTAGAGTTTGGGGGAGAGGGAAAGAACATGAATCATGTAACTATGGGAAAATATTCTAAATAAGAAAATATTTTTAAAAAAGAAAAATGAAATGTCTCATACTGAAAGATGGATGTCTGGATACACTCTGCATTTTGCTTTTACAGGGTTTTGTAACAGGTGGAAAAGATGGAATCGTGGAACTGTGGGATGATATGTTTGAGAGATGCTTGAAGACTTACGCTATTAAAAGATCTGCATTATCAACTAGCTCTAAAGGTGCCACTTCTGAATACACAGTAATAATGGTTCCATTCCTATGAATGCGTCACTCTCAATGGACCTCATCCATTCTCATCACTCTCCTCACACTCAGAGCTCATACCTTTTGGTAGAAACCACAAAGAAGTAATGGCCAAACACTTAGAAAATGATTAAAAATTGTTTTCCTACTCAGTAATATTTCTATTCCTTCCACCTTTAATACTGTCACATACAATTTCTCCGCCCTCCCCTCCACATAGGTTTGCTCTTGGAAGACAATCCCTCAATTCGGGCCATCACTTTGGGACATGGACATATCCTGGTAGGGACCAAGAATGGAGAGATACTTGAAATTGATAAGAGTGGCCCTATGACTCTGCTTGTTCAGGTACAGTTTTCTCTTACCTCACAGCTATTTAACACAAGAGTAATCTGTCCTTCAAGGCTATCCTGAGTAATAGCGAGATCTAAAATAAATCACATTGTGTGTGGTGCTCCCTAAGGCACCAAAGGTTGGCTCGAATGAAAACTGATGTCAGAAAAAAAAATCCTATAACATTAAGGGGCACGTAATCAAGAGGTGAAGAACAATTCTATGATTTTGGGTTTGGTGACAGAGTTTTCATGAAATGATTGCATGAGGGTAAATAAGCTTTGGCTCTTTCGTAGTATCAGATGTTAGTTACTTTTTTCTCTGCTGGCAATCTCCCTGAAACTATAATTTTAGACACTTTTTTTTCTACCAGTTGAATGTGTTTGTGCTAAGATACTCTTTTATAAAATTTGTCCATTGTACACCAAATGACTGTTCAACTTTATGAACCTTTCCTGAAGCTGCGAGGTTGCAAGGTAGATAGAGTCCTGGACCTGGAGTCAGGAAGAACCTGAATTCAAATCCAACCTCAGATGCTTACTAGTAGTGTTTCTCTGGGCAGGTCATTTAATGTTTGCCTCAGTTTCTTCATATGTAAAATAGGGATAATAATAGCATCTACCTCCTACGGTTGTTGTGAAGATTAAATGAAAACTACTTGTGTATCACTTTACAAACATTAAAAAGCTATGCAAAAGCTAGCTATTTTCTAGAGTGATTCTAATAGCCCATCTTTTAAATCGATCGTTCTCTGTTTTTGAGCTGTAACTAGGAAACTTGAGATTATTGTATATTTCTTTTCTGATAAAGGTTAATAATATAATATACTTATATTGTATGAAGTTACCTGGTTATCATAGAATCTTACATTTTAAAGGGAACTCAGTGGCAATCTAATCCAACCTGACTCTACTGAGAAACTCCAATATAATGTCCCCAGTGAGCAGTCATTTAGCCTTGAGGACCTCAAGTGAGAGGGAACATATTACAGGACCTTTCTAGGCAAACCCTCCTCTTGTGGTCAGCTCTAATTATTAGGAAGTTTTTTCCTGCCGTCAAGTCTAAATCTACCTTTCAGCAACTTCTACCCATAACTGCCATTCCTGCCCACGGGATCTTTGCTGAACAAGCCTAATCCTTCCTGCTTCCACATGAGCACCTCTCAGATACTTCAGATATTCTAAAATCTTCTCTTCCGGCCCTGCTACTTCACAAGTGACCTAGAGCAAGTCACCCCACCATTCTTGACCTAAATTAAATCTGTAAAATGAGGGTTTGGATTAGATGTTCTCTAAAGTCTCTTCTAGCTCAAAATATGTGACTTTATGAAACTATTCTCTAAGCTAAGCATCTCCATTTCAATCTTCAACTGATCCTCCCATGACATGATCTGGAGTCTCTTTTCCATCCTAGTCAACCCATCTTTGTACTGATCACCCATCTTTGTATTCTCTAGAGCTTTAAGTGTCTTTCCTACAGTGTGGTTCTCAGAATTGTACATGATATTCCTGATGTAGTTTGATGAGGGCAGAATTCAATAAGACTATCAATTTTCTGTATCTGGATTTACCATAACTCTGGTAAAATAACCTAAAATCCATTAGTTGTTCTGGCTTCCAAATTGCACTGTTCCCTCACATTGAGCTTATACTTTACTAAAAACCATAGATCTTTTCCAGGTGAATTGCTAACTAAACATATATCTCCTATTATACATGTATATATACATATATATATATGTGTGTGTATACATATATGTATAACTTTTGTAACTAAATCTAAAACTTTCTATTTATTCCTATTAATTTTTTTACTATATTTCTATATTCTATAAGTACTAAATTCTATAGCTGGGTCCTAATTAGTATAAATGACGAATCTCATGAAATGGTTACTTTATTTGAATTTTCACTGCTTTATATTTCCAATGGACTACAACCAGTTACCATATCTCATATAATTATATATATGGAATTGAATATATGTATAATTATATAATATATATAATATAAAGTATGGACCTGGAGCTTGGTAAACTATTTTGGCTCCTGTGTTATCCAATATGTTTACTTTCCCAGGCTCATCTGCAGATTTGATGAACATACTATTAATACCTTTACACATATTCTGATAAATATGTTGAACACAGGGCCATATTACAGTCAAATTCCACAATGGTGGACAAATAAAGTGACCGTAGCAGTATTCATCTCTATGACCAAATTACTTTTCTAGACCCAAGGCCAAACAAGAGATACACAAAGAAGACCAAACAATCATGAAGATGAAAAGTAAAAAAATTAATCAATCACCTCTAGTTGGCTAATATTGAAATGTTTGGCATTGTAGAATAAAAAGCAAATGTCTAAATGATTCATTGAGTTTTTCACTTTCTAGCCAAATGATTTGATATCATGAAGATATAGCTTTGTATTCAAACTCAAGTGAAAACAAAATTCAAAGTAATCATGATGGCTCATGGAAATCACAATCATTCCTGTTTATATTTGAATCATCACACAGGGAAAGCTTCTAAATATGATGAATAAGAACTCTTATGAATAAAATGAATATAGGAAATCCTATCATTGGTTTTTCTATCTTATTATAAATCAAACAATTCTTTCTAGATAGACTTCTTGTGCATATAGTTAATATGGGAGGGATTTTTGTTGAAATATATTTCTTATAAAACATCCGATAATTCCTAGGAAAGAAAACCTCAAAGAGTAACTTAACAAATGCAATGAATGTGGGAAAGCCTTCAGGTACAGGTCAGTTTTATGAGACCATAAGAAAACATACACTCTGTAAATGAAATGAATGTGGGAAATACTTCAATTGGACCTTTCACCCAATTAAAACCATCAAACTCATACTAAATGAAACTTTGCAAATGTGCTTAATTTGGAAAATCCTTCAGCTGAAACCTAGTCTTTATTAACTAATAGAAATTTCACACTACAGACAAACTAGATTAACATGATTAATATTAATAATTAATAATAATTAATACTAGGAAGCTTTTCACTGCATATCACAATTTTTTCAAAATTATTTTCACTGGGGAAGGGAGTGGGGAAAAACCCAGTGAATGTGAGCTCAGAAAGCATTCAGTCAGAACTCACACCTCATTTGCTTGACACAAGTAAATTTAGGTGGGGGACAAAATAATGATTCTAACAAATGGAAATCTTAAAGCTAACTTGAATATTTTCTCTTAAAGAATATACCAATTGTGTAGATCTACTCTTATTGTTCTTAAAACCCTTACCTTCTATCTTAAAATCACTATTGGGTATTGGTTCCAAGGTTCCAAGTGGTAAGGGCTAGGCAGTGGAGTTGCCCAGCGTCACACAGCTAGAAAGTGTCTGAGACAATATTTGAACCTAGGACTTCCCTCTTTATAAGGAAGTTCTATAGAGTCAGAAATACAGAGAACTCTATTAGCCTACAGTATCGGAGGATGATATATTTAGAGTTGGAAAAAACCTTAGAGGTCATGTAGTCCAGCCCTCATCATCTCTTATCCAGACTTAGGCAAAAGTCATTAGTCTTCCACCTTCTAGTTTCTTCCCTTTCCAATCCATCCTCTTCACTGCTACCAAACGGATGTTGCTAAAATTAAATCTGACCATGTTGCTTCCCTCTTAAAAAATCTTCAGTGGCTCTCTATTGTCTCCTACATAAAACAAAAATTTTAGCTTGCCACTTAAAGCCCTACACAGCCTAGTTCTCACCTACTTTTCCAGTCTTGTTTAATATCACACCCCTTCACGAGTCTTGCCATTCCAGATGTACTAACCCACAAGTTTTTTTCCTGTGTACATCATCCCATCTCCCACCTCCATGTCTTCTTAGCACAGGTGACCCTATACCTTTCGAGCTCTCCCTTCTCACCCCTGCCTCTTAGAATTCCTGCTTTCCATAAAAGGGTCGCCTCCTACATGAGATCTTTCCTAACTTTCTACAGTTGTTGGGTGTCTCCCTCCCTCCTGAAATTACGGTCTTTATTCAATTTACTTTGTATCTTCTTGTCTTTGTACATATTGTTGCCCATGTCCCAGAAGAATGTAAGCTCTTTGAGGGCAGGAACAGCTTTGTTTTGGTTTTTGTTTCCTCAGCACTTAACCAGCACCTGGCACAAAGGGTTGCTTTTCAGAATTCATAATCTTTCCCCCTAAACCTGCCCATCTTCCAAACTCCTTTGTTTCTATGAAAGGTACCATCATAGCTACAGCCTCAGAACTGTACACAACTCTAACCTTGCAGAATTTCATCTCACCTCCATATTTGTTTAAGCTGTCCTCCATTCCCTAAATGATCCCCCTTTTCCTTCATCTCTTGAAGTTCCTAAGACTCCTAAAGGGCCACCTCTGACAAGAAACCTTTTCAGATTTCAGCATTGCTGGTGACTCCCCACAATCCCACAAACCCTCCACTTTTATTTATTGTTGTATAATACATACATATGTTTGTGTCTATTTATGTGTGTGTATGTATTAGTGTGTATATCTATGTTGAATTTACTCATCTATAGACATTCTGTTTTTTCCCCAGAAGAATTAAGGCTCTGTGAAAACAGAGAGGCCTCGCATAAACCTAATCCAGAATAAATCACTTCATAAATGCTTGTTGAGGTGACTTATTCAATATTTGTCATTGAGTAGAACCAGGTTGGAATCTCTATATTTCTGCAAAATTTGGAGCCTCAAAATGGGGATTAGAATTCCAAAAACTATGAAATCAATCCACTTCTCTGTTTCTTTTCAAATAGGGGCATATGGAGGGAGAAGTCTGGGGTCTGGCAGCTCATCCTCTCCTGCCTATCTGTGCAACTGTGAGTGATGATAAAACTCTTCGGATCTGGGAACTGTCATCCCAGCACCGTATGTTGGCTGTTCGGAAGCTCAAAAAAGGTAGCCTTCATTATCTTATATTCCTAATGCATTGTCTAAAATCCTTCCTGCATAGATGTTTAGTATTGTTCAGAATGATATGATCCAATTTAGGATGAGTTGGGTTGTGCATTTCTTTTTCAATGGATGTCTCTGGTATTTACTTCCTTTCTCATTCTGGAACCGTTATCAGATACTACAAGGTAAAATCTTCAGAGATTCAGAATTTGAACCCAGGCTCTGGAGTCAGTGCTTTTTTGGAACAAGACCTCAAATGTCTGGGGTTTCCTTAACAGAAAAGTTCTGCATCCCATATATAGGGATATTATTGAGGATGAAGACACTAAACGATAACTCTAGTCATCTATCAGTAATATGGAATTAAGTCTTAATGATACATGTAAAACCCAGTGGAATTGTGCATTGGCTAAGGGGGGTTGGGAGGCTTGGGGAGAGGGAAAGAACATGAAACATGGAACTAGGGGAAAATATTCAAAATTAAAATTAAAAAAATATATATATACACTTATATGTTTATATATTCCTTTGGATTTTCTCTTGCAGGTGGGAGATGCTGTGCCTTTTCTCCTGATGGGAAAGCCTTAGCAGTTGGGCTGAATGATGGAAGCTTCTTAGTTGTAAATGCTGATACTGTTGAAGATATGGTCTCCTTTCACCACAGGAAAGAGATGATCTCTGATATCAAATTTTCCAAAGGTTCTTCTTTTTAGTCACATATTTGTAATAAAACACCAACAAGAGGGTGGACTATGTTATGTAGCTTCTATATTTCCCTTTGAAAATACCTGTTTCTTAGGAGGGCATTATCTTACAGAGCAATCTGGTGCTAATGGCCTGTTTTTTTTTCTCATAGACACAGGGAAATACCTGGCTGTGGCATCTCATGATAATTTTGTAGATATTTACAATGTACTCACCAGCAAAAGAGTTGGTATCTGCAAGGGTGCTTCAAGTTATATTACACACATCGACTGGGATTTGAGAGGTAAGATGCTCTTCAAAATCATGGCAATACCTGCTTTTACATGAAATGTCAAATAAACATGCACTGTTTCTGGAGATGATGATAGGTGTTAGGTTTCCAGGAGATCCATGATTTCTGGTGACCTTCTGTAAACACAACCCTCTCTGCCTCATTTGGGTTCTGGAAGAAACTTCTCTACAAAAATGCTTCTCTTCTTTTCACTTTTCCCAGACCATTCTTACGTCTCCTAAGCATCTAGCCAGCAACCAACCCTCAAAGAGAACTAGAAAGATACCTTTACCACCAAACCAGCCTCAGATGCCCACACCTTGGGGCCATGTATCTATTTCATGTTGCATGCCCATTTGTAGAATGATCCTTTCCTGTCCCCTCTTCCCACTCCGACATTCCACAAAAGGACTAGAGAATTAAAGAGCTGTTTTTCCTCGGAGCCAGTTCTGGATACCCACAACTCCTTGACACCATACCTCTGTCTCACATTGTATGCATTTTGGTAGAATGGACTTTTCCTTTCTCCTTCTCTACCCATTCATTCCATAAAAGGACATCCTTTTGCTAGCCTGTCCCCCAAGAGAATGATGCTTATTTTTAGATCATTTCTCAGCGGTTTCGTGTTACAAGTCTTGGCATTATAACAAACTCCAAGGCAGTAAATGTAGATTCATTTGTTGAACTGGAATGTTGTTTTGAGCACTCAGACAGCTTTGTAATCTCTTCAGTTTGAATGTTTCCTCCAAGGAGGCAGATCACCCGCTCACACTCACCCTGATGCCTGCCTAACCCATTCCACCCTTGACCACATCCTCGCCTAAGTTCACCAGAGGAAGTCCACCCAATTTGCTAAAGGCCTTCCCCATTTTCTTTTGACTTTGCAAAGATACTAGTGAAGGATTCTGGTTGTCCACCTTTCATCTCTTGCCAAGAGACCAGCCCATTTTGTCTTCCACTCAAAGGAAGGGAAATGTTGATTTAAATATTGCTTAAAACATGAGTTTTCAGCTAAGTCTTGGAAATGATTCTGTTATTTAGAGATTCTTTTTTGTAATGGTGTTTGTTTTCATGGAATTTGGTCTGTGTCGCAGATTTTACAAGTTAAACATGATAGCTATGACAAAGTTTGTCCTATCAGAATATATTACCAGTTACAGCAAATGCAGTAGGAGAGGTAATTTCCCATGACATCACATCCATATGCAGGCATACTGATCCTGAATTCAACTCTTAGGTCCATGCTGGTACATGGGAAATGCTTAGAAAATGTTCTTTCTTATCCCTTTAACAATCGTTTACAATATACATAATTTAAACTATAAAGTACTTTTATCTAGCATTAAGCATTTTCAAAGCCCCCCTTTCTGGAAATTTATTCTGTCAGGAATTAAATATGGTAAGTTAAGCACTCAATTGACTAATCTAATTCCCAAATCAAGAAAGATGGATTATATTGCAATGGCAATTTGGAAATCACAGAACTATAGATTTAGACCTGAAAAGGACCTTACATGCCCTTCTAGTTCAACACTCTCATTTTACAAATAAAGAATCAGAGACCCAAAGAAATAAAGTGATATGCCCAGTGTTGCATAATCATTAAGTGGTAGAGTCAAGATCTGAATCCAGGACCCAGGATCTGACTTATGAATCCAGAATTCTTTCCATCATAATTGGCCAGGGCTGGTCCTACTTGTGGAACTTAAACATGGTTCTAGTTTATCTTGGTATTGTCCTTTATAAAAGGAGGTGATTGAAATCGATGTCTCTAAAACCTAAATCTTATGATCCTAAGAAATTCATCTATATTAATCCACTTCAGTTTGATAGAAGTTAACCCCTTTCCTCCTTTCTTATTCAGATTTGGAATAATAGTCTGAATGGATCATGTTAATCATGACAAAAAAATATTATTATGAAAAGCCTGCACTAACTCCTAACTCCAACAGCATGGAAGCCATGTATATTGGATTTTCAGAGACAAGAAAAAGAAAGTATGGTTTTAATCATAGTACCTAGATTTGGAGTCCTAACTAACCATAAAAGTTTTAAAGTCCATCCCACTTGCTTTTTATTTTTAAACATATGAGCCTCTACAAAAAGAAATGTCCTTTCTAAAGTCATATTTCCTGATTTGGGCTTTGGAAAATATTATTCCCATATACATAGAGCCCAAGTCTTGAGATGGGCAATCCAGAAACTGGTTTTTAAGTAGGCTTATTTTCAATTGAGTGCAACATGTTCAACAATTTAAGATTCTTCTAATTAAGTCTTCAAGTACATATCTAAGCATCCAACAAGGGCCGGATGATCACTTGTCAGGTATACAGAAAAGAAGATTCTTGTTGGACTACGTGGCCTGGAGACCCCCTTCTAACTGTGAAATTCTGTGAGTTTGATTTGGAAGGGATTGCGCCAGACCAAAACTAAAAAAGTGAAGTTCTGGTCTGCTAGAATGTGTTGGACCTTTTGGGCATTTAACATTAATTTTTAAGATAACATTAATTTATGGTAATATTTTTTAACCTTTCATCTCTTGATTTAACTGTAGTCCCCAACAAACTGAACCACACAGTGCTTGGCACAAAATAGTCGCTTACTTTAATAAATACTTGTTGAAATGAGCTGAATAGAATTGACCCATGGAAAGGCCCGGCTGCATGATCAAGCACCTGATTTTTATAAATCAGCATTCTATAGTACTTGAGGAAAGCAGCAGGCAAAACTCTGGGTCCAGATATGTCTTCTTTTTCTAATTCTATCACAACAAATAAAAGCACATGCCTTCTGGCCTGTCTATGCCAATGAAGTGACATCAGTTTCATGATATAACTCTTCTGTTACCCAGAGCAACCGCTCATCCTAAGAAAAATTGGAGAATATGTTTGACCTGCAAATGAAAGTAAGAGACAGAGGTTTTCCCAAGGGTATCACCAATAGCAAGATGAAATCTTTTTCCTTGTGTGAGGTTAGAATAACTTTCCTTTTTATTTCTAGAAATAGTATAAAATATAACCTTGACCTAAACCTTTTGCCCATTTAATGGGATAGAACATCAGATTAGGGTTTCACTAATTTAGGGAACTCCTTAATGAAAAAACTCTTCCAATGCAGGTCAGCGCCTTTGCTAGTTTTAAAGAATTGCCTAGAGAATTGACATATTACGTGACTTTCCCAAGACATGATTTCTCCTACCCATTTTTATGATCTATTTGCTTTGATGCTTTGAGTACCAAATTTAGAAATATATTAGCTCTATGACTAAGCACAGTTATTCAGGAAATAAATGTGGAATATATCCCTTTCCTATATATGTAGGTGGATATGTTTAATGAACCTATCTGTAGAGACTTTGAGTCAACAGGATATAAAAATACACGGGGCCATTTCAAAATTGGAAGAGTTGGGGCTCTGGGCCAGGGTGCTAAAAGAACTGTTATATATTTTGTGGCTTATCCAGGCCTTTCAGTTTTTTCTCTTCCATTTCCTCTCTTTAAGCCATTTCATTCAATGTTAATGCTAATATCAGAAAATAGCAAGGAGAATAAAAAGTTAGCCTTCCACCCAGTTGATAATGATATTTTAAAAGAGCTCTTATAAAAATTATATAAAGGAAGAAATTAAAAAAGAAAATTAAAACAAGGCATTTAGATTACCTGAGAATTCCAATTAGCCAACCATGCTCATGGCCATGAATGACTTACAGTTGACTCTGAATATCTTAAAAGGATATTTTCACTGAGCTCTGATTACAAACCTTTCTTTTTAAATAGCTTTTGTTCTTTGCAGTCTCTCTCGAGAATGTTAGGGTATAAAATTGCTTTCCAGATTTATTCTGCTCATTGGGGAAAGTATTAGTTTTTCTTTTAACAACTAATGAAGCTAAAGTCATGGGAGCTCCATTTTCTCTTTTCCTTTTCCACAATATAATCACGGTAGAGAGATAGCATGCCGTAATAGATGGCAAATTAGCCTGAAAATCAGGAGGACCTGGGTTTAAATCCTGCCTCTGACATGTTACGGGTGGTAGCTTTTCAATGCAACTCAAGATTATATCTTTTATTGCTAAAGCTTCCTTTCCCTTCCTGGGGGTTTCCTTACCCAAAAAAAATCACAAGTGAAGTCCCCATACCTAACCCTGGGGAAGAATGCTTCTTACCACCGTCTCCAATCTTGGTGCTACAGGACCAATGCACAAACAACACGTCCGCATCAGCTCGATGTATGTACCTCACCCTGCTTTGGACAGTTTGGTTTGAAACAGCTAAATGAATTTAGTTTGGAGTTTACGATTTGTAAACGGAACTAGTTGAGGTCGTTCCAGGACTAGCTAGTGTCTATTTGACCTATTTAACCTTTAAATTCTTCAAATATCCATGATGTTTATTGAAAAAACTTTATTATAATATAATTTCTTCAAAAGAGACTCTTTGCAAAGATAGTGAGAGCCCTCAGCCCCAAGTCATTTCAATATACAAAATATTGCCGTATTTTTTTGTATTTTTTTTTTTTGTGGCTTTGTGGCAGGATTTAGGCTGGATAGTTTGAGAGCAAATTTTGCCTTCACTAGAAGACCATTTTCTGGTCAGTGTTTTGTTCTAGCACACACAAACTTGGTCTTTTTCAAAATTTAGAAATCAAAGAGAAGGAATGGGGGTATACGTGATCTGTTTGGCATGTCTTTGCCTCTCTGTTTGCAAGCCTTAAGGCACAAATTTAGATTTGGGTCTAGGACAGATGAACTGAGTGTTCACACCCCAGATCTCATTTAGATCACCAGATTTGTTTGCCAACACAACAAGTCGGCTTTCATTTTATCTTTGTGTGTTAGAAGGCAGCATACAAATATAGAGAGATGCATTTGTGGCAGCATTGGACTTCTGCAAAGTGTTTGCTTCATTTTCAACAGATTAAATAAAACACAACCTTGATTTCTTCTACATATTGAAGGTTACCTCAAAGTCAGCCCGGAAGAGTCACGTACAGTCAAGGGAGTGAGGCAACGGTTTCAATAGATTTTGTTTTTTAGAAATCAACTTGAGCATTTTATTAAAATGAACAAAATAACAAGAGGCACGCTTATCAGTCGGTAACAAATGTGGAGTTTAAATGTTCTGTCTACTTCATTCCACCATAAACAGGAAAATTGTTACAAGTCAACTCAGGTGCCAAAGAACAACTCTTTTTTGAAGCCCCAAGAGGAAAAAGACACATAATACGAGCTTCAGAGGTAATTTACATACTCAAAGATAATTTTAATATTTCATGAAGATTTAATCATTTTTATAATTATTATTTATTACATTTTCGATAACCACTGATATGAGGAAACAAGAAAAAATGATAATTGAGAAAATGATTTCTTGATTAGGAATGTTTGAAACTCTGCTTTCCTTAATTTCTTACCAGGTTATTTGGTATACCACCAGGACAGCAAGAACGTTTTCCTTTCATTTTCTTTTTCCTTTTTTTTTATTCTAGTGCTACTAATTAGGATTAGGTTCCCCCCACCCCCTCATTTTCTCCATGAAGGCTTGCCCCTAGGGATCCCTTTCCTTCCAATCCCATCTATCTCTTCTACTCTACACAGCTATTTTTGAAGTCAATGAACCATATTTTTCCCCTGACTGAGCTACAACCTGATTTGTAGGTTAAGCACATTTGGAAATTGTTAACTCTTTCTAGCACTATCTGGACTAGAGTTTCCGTATATTCAACTGAATCTGAATGGCCTGGAAAGACAGTGAATATGGCTTTGGGCCAAAATGGTTTCATTTAATCCTCGGAGGAACTTTTAGGATGCTGGACAAATAGTTCATCCTTACTCTTCCTTAATTCGCCAACTTACCAAAGGTGTTTGGTATTAATAAAGTGTGTAAAATGCTTTGAAATTGTTACCTATCAAATGTTAGAGAAATATGGGGTATCTTGAATTATTATACTCTATTTCTTAAATTTAACTACTTTCAAATGCAATCGAATGAACAAAAGAAAGGTAATTGCGGATATCAAAATTGTTCTTCCCCTTAGTGTTTCTTGCTCATTCTCCCCAAATCCCACCTGAAAGAGCTCCAGTTGGTAACCCCAGGCAAGATGTTTAACCATTCTGAGCTTCCGCTCCCTTAGCTATAAAGAGAAGGGGCTATTCTCAGATCCTTTCTAGTCCTAAATCGACAATCCTATATTCCCTCTTCATAACCGAGGTTCAAGGAAGTTAGTCATCTACAGTCACAGCTAAGTGGTGCAGTAGATAGAGTGCTAAACCTGCAGTCAGGAAGACTCATCTTCCTGAGTTTAAATCCAGCCTCAAACACTTATTAACTGTATGACCCTAGACAAGTCACTTAGCTACTGACAAAGTCTTCTATGCAATTGCAAAGGGAAGCACTTTTAGAGAAAGAAAGAGGGTGAATATATTAGAGATAGAACCTAGAATTTCTCCCTCAATACCTTTCTTGGTAGCTATTGCCTAGAAGAAAGGATATGAGCATTTACTAAGCAACTACTATGTGCTAAGTTCCTATAAATATTATTTTTAATAGTCAAGACCCACAATAACCTTGGGAGGTAGGTGCTCTTGTTATCCCTATTTAAAGATGAGGAAACTGAGGCAAACAGTACTTAAGTGACTTGTCCAGGATCACATAGCTAGTTAGTGACAGATGGGAGATTTATTGACAGAAGCTAAATTCCAATAACATGAAAGCTTTGATTCTTAGCAATAACCAAAAGAACTTGCATTAAGTTTTCCTAGGGGATTTAGACTTGCCCATTTCATTCAAGATTCACTCAAGTGGCTGAGGTCTGATTTGAACTCAGATCTTCATGACTCCAGACCCAGCTCTGATCCCCTATACCACCTAGGCTTCCTTTTTCTTCAGAAAGAAGGCTATTAGCAGCCCAGTAACAATCCAGTGGGAGAGATGGGCCCCCGTTTCACCTACACAGAACTGAGGAAGGGTAAGAGGAAATGAGTATCCCAGCCCATTACTTACAAACACCAAAGGAGCATTTTATCCACTCAATCTAACACAATTTTCCTAGCAGGGTGCTGTAACAGGGCCAGCATATGCACAGAATAGAATCTGCATTTATCCCTGTGTGTTAGAACAAGGGATCTGAACTGGACACATCCCACATCATCACACAGCACTCTGACCAAAGTCCTTGCTGCTCCTCTATTTGTAATTACACCTCCAAGGAGTGAGAGTGGAGAATAACAGAAATCTAGGCTATGTGCTGCTGGAATATAACAATTTACATTTCCCCCAGGAGCAGATTGGGCTTTGATTTGAGCTACATCTTTCTAATTTTTTTAAAAAGTTCTTTTTAAAGTGTTTTAAAGTGCTTCTCTAAAGAGAGCCATAATGCCTAGGATATAGATCTTGAGTGAAAATGAGCATGTCTAAAACCCCTGGGAAAACTTAATGCAACTCCTTTTGGTTATTGCTAAGAATCAAAGCCTTCGTGTTATTGGAATTTTGCTTCTACCAACTGAAATCTGCCATCTGTGCATTTCATGCAAAGCTGTTTCCAAGGGCAAAATTTGTATACAGACCAATAGAACTTGAACAGCTGTATCAAGCCACACGGGTGGCCCCCACCAGAGCATGAAGTAATCAAGAAGATGGTACAAAAAAAAAAAAAAAAAAAAAAACAACTTACAACTATGGCAGGTGGTGAGGACAAGAAGCAAAGAGACTCCTAAATGACATCACCATGCATCAGGCAGACAATCCCTGAGACAGCCTAGATTATGACTGTTTACAAAACCATTCATCCGGATCAAAAATGAAAACTCTGATCCATTCTCCACACATTTTCAACTGCCCAATTTTCTGGCATTGTCTACAGCGGTGAGCCGAGGGTGTCACAGAAGGCTGTGGAGTTATCGCAAGAGGTCTACAAATTCATCTACGTGCCATACATTGACATTTTTCTCTTATTTGGCTCCAACAAAAATATGCCAAATTCAATATACTAAATAAGCAAACAGCCAGTTTGGGGATTCTAAGCAGATAATAATAGTGATGTAGCCAAGAGATAATTTGGCAACATGGATAGAGAGCTGGCCTCAACCTCAGGAAAATCTTGGTTTGAGGCTCACTCTCACTACATACTGAATGTGTGACTTTGGCAAGCCATTTAATTCTTCAGTGACCTGGACAATTTTATAAGTGGGAAAGGAAGGAAGCAAGAATGTATTAAGAATTAAGAATGTATTACTATGTTCCAGGTACTGTACTAAGTACTTTATAAACATTTACCCATTTGTTCTTTAAGACCATGAGTTTCAGAAGAGATGCCATTTTGGACTGGTAGAAGTGGCTTCCTCATCCAGATATTCCTATATCAGTGAAATAACCAATCTATTTCCTATTCCTAATAATAATAGTAGTAGCTAACTTTTTTTTATAATTTGTCAAGAATTTTTATACATTATCTCATTCAATTCTAACCTCAACTCTCTGAAGTGCAATTCTTAGATGAGGAAACTGAGGCTGAAAAATGGTTAAATGACTTGTCCAGAGGCACACAGGTTGTTCAAACTCATGCCTTATTGACTCCTAATTCAGCACTAACAACATATCTTAATACATATGTATGATCATTTCTCAAATGTATGTAGATTCCATAGTGATATATAAAATACTTGTTGCTCAGCCATTTCAGTCATGTTCAACCCCATTTGGGGTTTTCTTGGCAACAACTAGAATGGTTTGCTATTTCCTGCTTCAGATTATTTTACAGATGAAGAAACTGAGACTAACAGGATTAAATGACTTGTCAGGGACATAATAATAAATGTCTGAGTCCAGATTTGAACTCAGGTCTTCCTGACTGCAGCTTTGGTGCTTTATACTCTGCACCATTTAGCTGCCCCAAATAAAATACAGATTTCTTTAAAAATGTTACTGAATTCACTGTAGCTTTTTCTAATGTATTTTGAAAATCAAGAGATATTCATTCTATACAGCAATATTGTGGGCACCGGTGATATGTTCTGATACTAACAAAAATACTTTAAAAAACTGAAGACATTGTCTAGATCAAAATATGTGAATATGTTGCTACATCTTCCAGTTTTTATCTGGATGTTTGACATCATATAGATGTGACCTTAGCAAGACTTGGGACATACTTCTTCGAAGCTCTTTATGTAGTTTAAGTTTCTACTTCAACAAATATAGATTAATGTCCTAATATATACGTATACATGTCAAGCACTGAGCTAGACTCTAAGGCAGGAGAAATATTAAGGTCATGATCATTGCCCTCATGGAGCTCTCACAATCCAATGGGGTCCAGAGATAGGGTTGGTTCATATGCATATGTGTACAAAATAACACCTGAGAACTGCCTGTAAAAGGCATGAGCCAAATGACATTTGGAGGATGTATGGGGAGAAAGTATTACTGATTCAGGGAATCGGGGAAGACTTTATTGAGAAGATGGCATTCAAAATGGAAGAGTTGAATTCAATCAGGTAGAGGGAATTTGAGGCAAAGGGAAGAACAACAGCAGAAATACAAAGATAAGACTGAATGGGAAAAGTACAGGAGACATCAAGATGTCCTTTTTCTCTAATGGATTGGGGAGGAAAGAAAGAGAAAATAGATTTGTTTGTTTTTAACAAGAGAGAAATGGGGGCAATGAATTGACACAGATATGGAAAATCATAGGCACTTTCAGATGATGTCACTGTTTTATAAATTGTACCTTTTTGTTTTAATTTGTCGAATCTCATATTCTCGTATTCACATGAGCTGCACAAATTTAGAGACATCTCTATCCCAAATGTTTGTATGGGTTATTTGTGACCTATCTATGGTAGCACCTTCCAAGCTTGTATTGATCTGATCAACCAGTCAGTCACGCTGTATATATTGAAACCATTTTTGGTCCTCTTTGAGTATGAAAGACAACAGTCAACTTTGTCATAAAGAGATCTCTCACAAAGTGGAGGAGTCATGTGTAAATGGTTGTAATATCCAAACAAAACACAGCCAAGAAATTTTTTTAAATAGATGATTGATAAGCTGTAAGACTGAATGAGATAATGGAAAGAAAGGGGGGCAGAGGGGAAAGTATGGGTCCAGAACCTAAGAATTACACAAACAATTCTAAATCTGTCTATGCAATTGTCACTGGGAACTGCTTCTTATCAAAAAATTTCCCTCCCATTTTGAAAATAAAAAGTGACAACATCTTGTTCCAAATAGACTAATTTTCTTTTCCCTCTCCTCTTGAAGATTGAGAAGATAGAATGGGACACTTGGACATGTGTTTTGGGTCCTACTTGTGAAGGAATCTGGCCAGCACACAGCGATGTGACAGATGTGAATGCTGCTAGTCTTACCAAAGATTGCTCCCTTCTAGCCACAGGAGATGACTTTGGTTTTGTCAAATTATTTTCATATCCTGTAAAGGTAATAAAAGCAAATAATCACTTTTATTCAATCACACAAATAACGCGGGCAGTCTATAATATTAATGTTGATTTTTATTTATAATTGTTATTTTATAGGCTATTGAAGATATTGTCAAGATAATAATAAATCACATCATTTATGATTTTGTACTTATTTATGATATCTAAAGAATCTTTGATCATTTTTTATAGCTTAAACCAAATTCTCCTGGTGTTTTTGGCCATTCCCTAAGTACTAAGGGTCTAAGTTAGACACTTTGGAAAAGACACAAAAATCTAATTGATTATTTCATAAATTGTTGGCGTGGCATTTAAAATGGCTCCCTCATATCCTAAAAAGGTTCATGCAGCTTTCTTAATCGCCTGACTTTGTGCCAAGGTGTAGTAAAAATAAGGAAAGAAGCAGTCTCATTGTTCAATTATCTGCCAGAGCAAGCAGTCTTCAACACATATGTCAAAGACAGAGCATGGGCCAATTCTCAGGTGTACTGTTGCTGGTTTCTGACACCATTCTTGCCTACCCTTTGCAAAAGAAGTCATCACCTAATTGGCACATTTCCATATGTGCCCTTAATCTAGTCCCATGCATTGCATGTAGTCAGTACTTGTTACTCTTCTTTACTTCTCCCAGTTCCCTTCCAGCATGCCAGAAGAAAAGGTGTTGGAACCTTGGTACATGTCAACTCCAGGACTGTACTGCTTCAGTAATGAACAGAAAAATCTATTTCTATCCTTTATAAAGTTTCTCGAAATCTCAGAATTGGAAACGTCCTTAGAATTTGTCTGCTATCACCCATACCTAAACAATAGTTTCTACTCTCGTGGCCTTGGAAAGTGGTCAGGCAGCCTTTGCTTAAATACCTTAAGAGGAAAAAAAAAGGACCTTATGATAAATGGGGATCCTACTACTGCCTTTTGCAATCTGTTCCACTTTTGGTCACTTCCTAATTGCTAGACCAAGTTTTTTTGTCACATCAAGCAGAAATCTACCTATCTACTTTCTGTCTTCTGGGGCCAAACCAAGCAAATCTAATCCCTTTTCTAAATGAGATCCCTTTAAATTCTTCTTTGTAAACTTTTTTTTTTTAGTTTTTGTAAACTAAACAAATTCCTTCAATTGATCGCTGGATGGCATGATGTCCAGGAACCATCCTGGTCTCTCTCCCTCCAGTTGAGTATATTCAGAATTGTCTGTGTCATTCCTAAAATGCTGTTCATGTAATTGAGTTTACAGTCTACTAAAACTCACAGATTTTCTTTTTAGCACACTGCTGACTCTCCTAAACCTTCCCACCCCCTACTGCATGAAGTTGATCATGTAAACTGTATAGGACTTAACCCCTATCTCCATTTAATTTCATCTTATTAGATTTGGCCCATCATCCTAAGCTTCTTGCAAGTAAGAATTATCTTATTCTTTGGCCTTGTACCCCTAGCACCTAGCACAGTGCCTGCCATGTAATAAATGCTTAATAAATATTATTGGTTGATTGATTAATTGACTTTCATGTAATTTATTGATAAAAGTGATAATAGTACAGAGCCAAAGTCAAATCTATGAAGTACTCTACTAGAGATCTCTCTCCCAGATGACACTGTATTATGGAAGAGTCCTAGAGGGATGTTAGATGTTTCAACCCACCTAGGAACTCCACAGGGCCAGTGAAACTCAAAAACCCTTGGCTTATGAAAATAAAATTTATTTTTAAAGAAGAATAAAAGGAACTGGTAGGTATGACCCTAAATCTATCCAAACCAACTCCACGCAACTTTCTAATTCTCCTGGGAAAGGAGAGCCTTCATTTTCTTCTATGGCCCTGCTTAATCCTCCCTATGCTATCTAAGAACCCCCCCCCCAATGCTATCTGACTTAATCTAACTTAATACCGATAATTAATAGGGAAGAAAGGGAAAAAACCTTTGGTTTGGGCTACTATACTAAGTAGCTCAACGTTATAGATGGAAAGCCTTGAATTATCTTAGCCAATAGGAATTCTGCTAGATGGATCACTGCCAGATGAAGACTGGTCTCAGGGAAATTAGTTTCCTCCAAGCAAACCTCTACCCGGTTGTCAAAGAATTCCTCCATGAAAATCCTGACTTTCCAGGGAGAATCTCTTAGAGCAAAACTCCTCCTCGGCTTGATGGGAATTGTAAGGAGAGACAAAACTTCCCTGCAGCTTCGTCAAAATCCAAGAAGGAAGTGAAGTTCAGTTATTTCCAGTTGTAAACCTACAATTCCTTTCTACCCAGAATCCTTTCCCAGGGCTTCTCTCAAAATTCCCTTCCTTCAACTAACCCTAGAAATCAGACTATCCCTAACTTATTCTTACAACACTGACCCATTAATGAGTACTCTTTGGGTACAGTCATTTATTAATTTTGAAATCAGCTAACGCTGTGAGTTTTATCTCTTTTTATCTGTGATAAATTTTTTTAATCTTAAAAAACTTCTTTAAAAAGAGAGCCAGATATCTGGCTCTCATCTCTTTTTATCTTCTACATAAGGATTGTGTGAAATTTTGCCCAGCAGATGTCACTGTGGAGGGCATTTTAGGGAGGAGGACGTTGTTACCCCTCTCCCTGGGGAGGAATGGTTGGAATTGTTTTTCTTGACCATGTCTAACTCCACTCAGGACATGCATGACCTTCTCTTTAAGGTTTCTGCCTGTATCTTCTCCCCTCTCATGTTCAGAGGGCTGAAGATAGAGAAAGCCCCGGATTCAGAGTGACCTGACTGCTTGGGATAAGAGAAGTTTGTGAGAGTCTTAATCCATGGCAAAGGTCCTGGATCCTCCTGGGTTCTCCGTCTACAAAGTTACAAAGTATAAAAATATAGATTATTTATGAAACCCATAAGATACTGATCCCCTACCCACCAAGTGATTCTTTTTCATTAACAGATTGGAAGGGAGATTTCCCAGACAATTGAATTTGTTGTAATTAAGCATCCACAGATTCCCACACCACCCTCCTATGTCACATACATTTTCTATAGCCAAAACACCAATTCAGGATGCCATTAAAGTTGTCTTATTTGTATCTAGAAAACCATTTGTTTTTTTAAAAGACAAATAACCAGTAATCAATATTTAAAATATCAAATAAACACTTAGTAATGAACCATGCTATTGTATCCATAGAACAACTAGGTGACTCAATGGATAGAGCTGGGCCTAGAGTCTGGAAGACTGATCTTCCTGAGTTCAAATTGGTCACAGATGCTTCCTATCTGTGTGACTCTAGGTGAGTCACTTAACCCTGTTTACCCCAGGTCTTCATCTGTAAAATGAGCTGAAGAAGGAAATGGAAAACCATCCAAGTATCTTTGCCAAGAAAGCCCCAAATGGAGTCACAAACAGATGGACACTACTGAAAACAATTGAATGACAAAAAATTGATTGCATATAGTGGCACAACAGAAAGAAGAAACAGAGAGGGGAGCAAATAACAGCATTATTCCAACAACAATGGGTTTAATATCAATCTCACTGGCCTTTAATTTTAAAAAATCCAACTTCTTCCCATTTTTGAAAGTGTGCACATCATTTGCCCTTCTCTAGTTTCTCTTCTCTATGATCTCTCAAAGTACACTGACAGTAGTAACTTAGCAACCGTATCCACAAATTCTTTCAGTACTTTGAGATGTAGTTCATTTGATCCTAGTGAAATCATTTCATAAAGAACATCAGGGTTCTCTCTTACCATCTTCTCATTTATTGTGTTTTAACAGCTTAGAAATCATTTTGGCCTATTCTTTTTAATCTGAAGATTATTTATAGGTTCTACTTATAGATATAGAAGATACTTACAGATTACTTCTCTATCATCCACTATTATCAGGTCTTCTATCTCTTTGATCTTCTTTTTGTCTCCAATATTGGTATAAAAATCCTTCTTCTTGTCCTTAGCATTTTTTTGCCATCCTCAGCTCATTTTTAAATAGAAAATTGTATTTAATTAATTAATTTAGAATATTTTCCCATGGTTACAAGATTCATGTTCTTTCTCTCCCCTCTTCCCACCCCACTCCCGTAGCCAGTGCACAATTCCACTGGCTTTTACATGTGTCATTGATCAAGACCTATTTCCATATTACTGATATTTGCACTAGGGTGATCATTTAGAGTCAATATCCCCAGTTATATCTCCATCAGCCCATATGATCAAGCAGTTGTTTTTCTTCTGTGTTTCTACTCCCAGAGTTCTTCCTCTGAATGTGGATAGCATTCTTTCTTAGAATTCTCAGAATTGTCCTGGGTCATTGCTTTGCTGCTGGTAGAGAAGTCCATTACATTCAATTATACCACAGTGTATCAGTCTCTGTGTACAGTGTTCTTCTGGTTCTGCTCCTTTCACTCTGCATCAATTCCAGTTCACATGGAATTGCTCCAGTTCATTATTCCTTTGAGCACAATAGTATTCCATCACCAACAGATACCACCATTTGTTCAGCCATTCCCCAATTGAAGAGCATCCCATCATTTTCCAATTTTTGGCCACCACAAAGAGTATGGCTATAAATATTTTTGTAAAAGTCTTTTTCCCTATTATCTTTTTGGGGTACAAACCCAGCAGTGGTATGACCTCAGCTCATTTTTCATCGGATCTCCTGACACTAACAGAATTTTGCTTCTCATTATGTTTAACTTTTCTCTGAGTTCTAGTTAGTACAATCTCATATCTTCTATCAGCCAAAAATGACTGAGAGTAGGAATTACTTCTGACCTAATAATGAATACTATTCAGTAGATTATTCTATTGTCTTCATTAAGGAAGATTTTATTTGTTCATTTCAAGACCCTTGGGTTATAGCAGAACCTTTTGTTAAGTCACAGTCCTGGATATAAGCCTCTGTAGAGAGACGTTAAAGAGGAGATTGGAATTGCCTAGAATTGTTATCTTACATACATACATAATATAAGAGATGATAAAAATTCTGTGATCAGAATTTTTTAAAAAACTTTCACACTAAATTTGTACCTTTTGGATATCACAACAGGCTTTACCATCTGAGTAAAACTATTTTTCATGTATTTAGTTATTTTTAGACACAAAAAGACTCCCCCATGCCTACAGATGTCTAAATTCCTAGACTAAATCGTCTGCTTTAATTCTGACTCACTTAATTTAAATATCTCTGGCTTGTGATAACTTACCTTTCTTAACATTTTTGGTTTATGATAGATGCTGCGGCTTCTGCTTATATAATTTCCAAAGTTATTTCTTAAATAAGCTGCTTACTTAGAATTATGTCCTGGGAAAACTGATGGAAAAATAATAAGGAATAAGTAGATGTTAGAAAAATAAGCTATGTAATCTCCAGATTCTTTATGTTGCAGGGCCAACATGCAAAATTCAAGAAATACGTGGGGCATGGTGCCCATGTCACCAATGTCAGATGGTTGCATAGTGATTCGGTACTGCTAACTGTAGGCGGCGCTGATACGGCTCTGATGATCTGGACAAGAGAGTTTGTAGGAACTCAGGAAAGTAAATTGGTTGACAGCGAAGAGTCAGATACAGATGCTGAAGAGGATGGAGGTAAATCGAACATCACAAATAAACTAATTCATCTTGGTTGTGCCCATTTATCCATGTCTCTTCATGGGCTCCTTCTCCAAAGCTGCAATTTCTAATCTTGTCATTTCTGTGATTTGAGGCTATGACAGTGATGTTGCCAGAGAAAAGGCCATTGACTATACCACTAAGATCTACGCGGTAAGCATCAGGGAAATGGAAGGCACTAAACCACATCAACAGTTGAAAGAGATTTCAATGGAGGAAAGGTATGGCAGTCTATGGTTTGTCTGTGTTCACTATGTCCTGTTACCTGCCTTTGACTGTACATTAATACCATTTCTTATATTTATCATCTGGATATTTCTGACCTTGAAAACAGCCCCTGGAGTTGTGGTGACTAACCAGGACACAGAGCAATTTCCTTCACTGAGAAAAATTTTCTTTGTTCATTTCAAATTTAGCCAGAGATCTATAATCCTAGAATTATAATGGAAGCCATTTTTGGTTACAAAGTGGGCATAAACCGGAGAAGGATTAAGGAATTATTTGAGATTACCTGGACTTGGAATCTTATGGTAGAGGGACTGTGATCAAATTAAAAAGAACTTTTGTTATAATTTGAGGTCTTTCAAACTCACAACACAGCATAATAAATAGAGAAGTGGCATTAGAGCCCAGAAGACCTGGCTTATGACCTACCTATGACTTATGCTAGATCTGGACACCTCTCTCAGACTCTCAGAGTTCTAGATAACTCTCTAAGTTTCAAAGAAGGTGACAGCCTGCATTGGGAGTTTCCTCCTCTGGGAATCCTCTCATACCAGGATTCTTCAAACTATAGCATGAGAGCCAAATCCATTTACTTCCTGTTTTTGTACAACTCTAAAACCAACGATAGTTAAAATGTAAAGACTGTTCTTAGCTGGAAATCCATACAAAAATAGGGGACAGGCTGAATTTGGTCCAGAAGCCATAGTTTGCCGATTCCCGCCCTATAGCAATGAAATCACAGGTCTCTTCCCTGTTCCTGTCTCAATAAAAGTATTTCTTTGTACATTTAATGAAATTTAGGTTGAAATAAGAATACATTTTGTATTCTCTTATGTAAAAAAAACAATTGTTCATCTATTAGAGGGCATAGACTTGAGGTACTAAGAATAGAATAATATTTCCAGGGAGAATCATCCACCACCATAGGCATAGTAACAAAGGATTAGGTTATTGTATGGCATATAGAATGCAATTGTAGAATTTAGTTTGGGTAAGGCATGATATTAGGTAGACCTCTTGTGTCAGCTTTGTCCCTGGCTGGATGACCTCCACAACAATGAAATCTTCAGAAAAAAAATTCTATCCAAACAGGAAAGTCTCCCAGTGGGAAATGGACAGGAGCTAGCAGTGCTCTGAAAGGCTTTGACTGAGAATTTACTGAGCTGCAAAAATATATTTTATCTGTATGGACCTAAGTCACCATATGGTTTTAATTTCTCCCATACTGTTCACTTTCTGTGAACTATCTGGGCAGTGTTTAGCCTTCAAGTACCTTATCACCGTCACAGATGAATGCAGGACTTTTGGGACATTCCAGAGCTTCAGAGCTAAATTTCTCATTTTCTTCATATGAAAAAGGAGGTTGCTGGTACCGTTGCATACTTTTTTTAATAGGTCATTTTGTAAAGATTGATGAGATAATTCCCGAAACATTTAGCTTTCCTGAAAAGGAGGCTCTAAGGCTTACTATGCTTGTTATAAAAATTAGCATATTAAAAAATTGAAGTAGGGAGACGAGATTAATTGATGATTTGACTCCAGTCCAAGTCAATTCCAGGAAAGCCTATAGCTTTTATATGTCATTATAACATTGCATTTTTCTTCTCTTTCTATAAGCATTCTAAACTTTTTTTTCCTCTTTGGCCTCCTCAAGTATGTTTCACTTAGTATTAGTAGCTCCCATTTATATAGCTTTTAAAGTTTTGCAAAGTGTCTCACATACATTATTTCATTTGATATTTACAAGGTGTATTAGGTGCTATTATTATACCCATTTTACAGAAGGGAAAATAGGAGTTGAGAACATTTTAGCCCTGAGTCACAAACCCAGTAAGGTGTAATTAGAAATCATGGTTTTCCTGATTCTAAGTCCTAAGCTCTACCTACTAACCCATAAAAATATCTGGAAAAAACTCATCATTTATTATATTGTAAAGGTTTCTTTGTCTAGAAAAAAGGATTAATTTTATATTTTTAATATTTTGTTTCTTTAATATGCCAGCAATATATTTCAATTTTTGTGTTTAATATTTTGTTCTAAACAAATCTCCTCTATTTAATATTAATCTGAAATATCAATAGACAAAAATGAAATTTCCTTCTCTCCCTGTTTCTGTGTAGTCCCACATGCTAGAGTTAGCCTATAAGAATGGTTAATTTGTGGATGACATGAGTATATTTTGGAAGGATTGTCAGAGCAGTTTCAGCTTTTGCTGTTACTGAGCCACCATCTTGGCTCTGTCCCCTACATGTGTATTTTGAAGTCCATTTGTTAAGTCTTTTAATTTTTCAGTTTTATCAGGTGTTTCAAGTTAGACTTTTTTAATATAGCAAAAGTTTAGCAAAAACACGTATAATATAGTTTATTCTAATTAGAGTGTGGTTTAGGGGACTCATGAGAATTACTTAAGTGACTAAGAACCAAGAGAAACAGAATTATCTCACTTAGGTTCACAAGTGACTTTTTTAAATCTAAAAGCTTGATTTGCCTAAAGCTTCTCTTTAGAGAAAATATAATCAAATGGGTTAAGGAGGAGGAGGAAGAGACAAAAAAGCAGAAGTAGAAGTTGGGTTTTTATAGTTGTTGTAAAGTGTATACTAATGGCCCGATTTCTTCACATTTCACCAGATTTTTTTTTCTGCCTAGATCCAATTTGACCATGAAGATAACCAGAAATGAACTAAATTGCATTCTGGTGCTTTTGAATCATTTGGCCATATTATCAAACTATGTCATATTACATTCCTATTCTTTAAACAATACAACCTGATTTCTAATCTATACCTAGCCTTTTCTATTCCTTTTTTCTCTTATGCTTTTCATGCCCCAGTTCCGGCATTTTTAAGCATCCATATGGAAAACATCCAGGGCTTTGCTCTGCATTTTGATCCAGGTGGTTTGTTCAATTTTTCTTGTTTAGATATAGAATCTTGATGGAATCTCATTTCTTTGACAGAATGGAAATGGAAATTTATCCTCCTTTTGGCCTGTTT
Organism: Gracilinanus agilis; assembly: GCF_016433145.1. Taxonomy (NCBI): domain Eukaryota; kingdom Metazoa; phylum Chordata; class Mammalia; order Didelphimorphia; family Didelphidae; genus Gracilinanus; species Gracilinanus agilis. The sequence continues at coordinate 105,928,952 of NC_058131.1, forward strand.
CAGTTTACATTGTTTCAGATGGGAAAATGCTTATTCGTACTGATGACATGGGCAGGAGAGATTTCAGTTTTCTGATAACATTTCTGGAAATAATACAAACCAAGAGAAAGATAAACAAAAATATGATCAAAACAATCGTAAAACTCAAGATAGTTTAATAGGGACAAAATCAAAGGTATTTAGTGAACATGACTTTCCTTAATGGTTTGGAAAACATTGATATCTATGGGAATAACCACTAATGAACCCTAATTAATGTAAGGTGAGCTAGGATATAGTATAACAAGAACAGAGGTAAACGTGGAATCAGGAAGCACAAGGTTCAGGTCTTGCCTCTGGTATTTTCTACTTGTTAATCATTGACATTTAATCCATCTGAATCTCATTTTCTTCATCTGTGAAATGGAGACAATAATGCCCCTATTCTCTACTCTACAGATTCAACTGTGATGATATATGGAAGACACTTTGCAAATGTCAAAACACTTTATGAACGCCAGTTATTATGAAGTTAGAAAAATGGAATCAATAGAATTATTTTCACGGACCTGTTTTTACTCTGGCTGGTTTTTCAGGCAATTCTGCTTCTAAGATTTTGACCTTACTAGCCTTCCAAATGAAACCACACTCCACCTGCTTAAAAGCAATTAAGACCTTTGAGATGGCTTTGTCATTTATCTCAGAGCAGGGCAAACTATGAGTATATAATGAGTATTTTTTAAACTATTAAGAATACTTTATTGTTAAATTTCATTATTTCTCATTTGATCCAATTACTTGAAACAGATCTTGGCCATATCTTGCGAGGGTACTCATTGTGCCGCTGTGTAATGCATTGTAGGTACTTGTTACCTAGCCACCATAATGATTTTAATATAAATCTTATAGAAAGTAAGCAAATTAAAGGAATCCATCTAGTGGCTCTTAGAAGAAATTTGGGACGTATCTATATGATACTAGATATCCAGATAAAAGCTGAATAAAGGAGCCACATAATAGAATGTTCTTAAATGTCCTTGTTGTTTGGCATTGGTTAAACCTCTGGATATTTAGAACTATAGAACTTTCTTACCTTGAGGACCCTTAAAGTCTCATGTAACTTCCTCATTTTGGACACTAAGATCAAGTAATTTGCCTAAAGCCATATAGCTAGTGTCAGAACTGGTGCTGGAACCCAAACTCCCCTATTTTCCAATCAACGCTTCTTGTCTCCATACCCAGGCTACGCTTTTTTAATTGCTAAAGGATGTTTTGTGCCATATAGACATAGTCTTCATCTCCCACATTCACAGATGATTGTTCATATGCTGATTGGTTGAGAGGTAGGGTGGAGCACTGCTATAGAGAGTAGTAACATCCTAAACAAAAAAGGAATTTTTCCTCTTCCACTACTCAGTGAAATATTTATAACAACAAAAGAATAGATCAGTCAACATGGGACCCAGAATCCCAGGATATATACATGTGAAACATAGTTCTGATGAGTTCCAACTTACATGTAATTTATGTATATGTATATATTCATATAATATTATTTTGTATAATTTGTATATTATTTTATATAATTAACATATTTATATAAGTACTTTAATAATGTATTCTATTGACATAATATTACTTTATTGTGCCCAGTCTACTATTGCATACTCATATTAAACACATCAAACTCATTTCACTCACATTTATGTAGTGCTTTAAGATTTATAAAATAAGACTTGCCTCATAACATCCCTCTAAAAGAAGTAAAAAGAATTATATCCCCATTTGACAGATGAGAAAACCGAGACTCAAAAGTTAAGGAATTGACCCAGATCCACACAGAGGTGGGGATTCCAGACCAAAGTTCTAATTCCCACACCAGAGCTCCTTCTATTATACTACAATGATTCTTTTTTTAATTTTTTCTTAAGATTCAAGAACTATTTACATAAAAAGGAAATAGTCTAATCACATAAGAACATTCTGCCTAAAGCCCTCCTTAGATTAAACCAAGAGAATTGTCCATATGCTAGATAGACAGAATATGAGGAGAGATCAGGTAAGTCCCTCATAATATTATGTTTCCAGAGATGTTTAGGAAGGAAATGTGAAAAGCTATCAAGGAATTGTGCAACCATGAAAATGGCGGCAGATAAAAATGCAATTCTTCTCCCAGCCATGCAGGCACATTGAAATGTAAGCATCTCATGAATAGATTTTTCAACCATCTTAAATTTACTGATGCCCAAACACACCAACATTTTAATACCTATATTTTTTGTTGCTATATGGTTATAAATATTGGAATACCGTGATATTAAAAGGCAGAAATTGCTGATGACCCAAAGGGTAACAATGGAAAAGATGCAGGTAGGTGTAAGCAGGCTGCTGCTCTGAATGAACAATGATTTGTACATAAGAAGTGGCATAAAGGATATTATCAAAGACATTTATGACTGGAAAATGAAGGGGAATAGAATGTAAGCTCCTTGAGGGCAGGGATGGTTTCATTTTTGTCTTTGTATGTATGCCCAGTGCCATGCATGGCACATGGTAGGTTCTTAATAAACCCTTGATGACTAAGTGATTAATTGATTGATTAATACGACAAAAGTAAGAGGAAACAACCCAAAAGTTGTGTGGGTAATACAAGAATATGCAAGAACTAGAGGAAGGCCTGATTGTATGGAGTGGATCCTTCTTTTAGAATGAAGGAAATCATGAACTAGGACTAAATAAGATGAGCTGCTTAGACTTTTTTTTTAAGAGATGGAAAGGAAGATGGAAGAGGTTCATATCAGATGGCCTCAGCCTGGGTGAAATAAGATGGTGAGTCACCTACTATAAGTATTGAAAATAGGAATACAACTGGAATCAAAAGGAAAAAAGGCAAGTTTTAGAACAGTCACTATGTGAAATAAGGTATGGAGTCCATAAGGTAGAGTGAAAACAAATGCCCTTCTCCATTGCCCAAGATAATGAGAGAAAGTTTTTAAATCAATTACTCTAGAAAAAAGCAGATAGTGACTCGAAATGCAAATTAGACACTTAATAGTTTTTGTTAATTGGTCTGTTGATTTGTGTATTGGTATCCTTAAACCATTAGTTTAAACTCATTAGTTTAGCATACCACTTAAAACATTAGAGACTTAATATAATTTTTTCTACTAATTTATAGCATTATAAGAATAATGGAATTTGGGGATGAAATAGGACCATCACAGATAGACTCAAGATTTCTTCCTGTAGCGTCAGATAGGCCCAAAATATCCTTATACAGTCATACAAATAAGGACACTAGGATTTTGAATTAATATTCAAATAATCTCTAAAATCCCTTAGTCATATGATCTTCTGTTTCCTCATCTATAAAATGAGGAAATGGAACTAGATGATCACTTACAACTCCAGATGAATGATATTATGAACCTAGAATCTTGTAATATAAATAAATATATTAAAATAGTGTTTTTTGATTTTTAACCTGACTTACCCCATACATTAGCAAAGAGTTTAAGAAGAAAGTAAGTAAATCAGGATTCTATATGAAACATTCTGTCCCTAAATTGTTTTTAGCATAGAATTCAAAGGATAGAATTACTTGCCTTCAAGCAGCTTCATCTCACTGGGGAAAAGAGTCTTATTGGAAAGAGAGATGGCCCAGCAGAAGACAACATAATTTTTTACCTAAATAGATTATCACTAAATAGTATTGAGTTCAATATATATCCTATTGATAATTTTAGTTCTGAAATTCTCTCAAGTTCAAAGCACCTGAAAACTTTCATTCAACCAAGGGACTTGTTTATATGACACAATATTTAACAGACCAGAAACTTCTTCTAAAATCTTTTTCATTGTAAGTATATGCAAAGAAATTCATTTCTAATAATCTATCTTTGTTCCCTTTCTCTCGTATTCCTTTTCTGAACTATTCCCATTACTTCATAAATTCTTTCTTCGTCCTTTTCATCTTTTGACTTCTTGCTTTCCTGATCCAAGGATAGGGTGCTCTCTATCTGGCATCTGTGTTTGAAAAGTTGGGGGATTGATTGGGGAGAATTGTAAGAGTGATCTGATATGGCCAGAGACCCAGAAGCACCCATTTTACTTGATGGAACAACTTAGATAATGTCTTACATAATCTTATGCAGTTAAAAGTCACATTATATGCATCTTAGAAATCTAGCAAATAATTTTTTGCATCTATGAGACAAGTCTTAAAGAACATAATCTGAACCCTTTTTAATGGCCTAGTTTATTGGTCATTAATAATAATAACTCAATAATAAGATAACTCAGATGATTTAGTGGAAAAGAAGACTGGAAGGGGAGACAGGAAATCTGGCTTCTGGTCTTGTTTCTACCATTGATAACTATATGTCTTTAGACAAGTGACTTCATCTCTCTATGCCTCAGTATCTTCATCTGTAAAATAAGGAAGCTGACCCAAATTATCTCTAAAGTCCCTCCAGAAGACCAGAATTCTAGGGGAAATTAAGTTGAGGGTACAGCTGGGTAGCTTACTGGATTGAGAGCCATGCCCAGAGATGGGAGGTCCTAGGTTCAAATCTGGCTTAAGACACTTCCTAGCTGTGTGATCCTGAGCAAGGAACTTAACTCCCATTGCCTAATCCTTACCACTCTACTACCTTGGAAACCAATACTTGATTTCCAAGACAGAAGGTAAGGGTTTTAAAAAGAAAAAAAAAAAAGAAGAAAGTAAATTGAACTTATTTTCCAAGAATGCTAAGGATGGGTACCTTCTACTGCAAATTATGTATTTTACCCACATGACCATATCTCTATGAAGCTAAATAGAAGAATATAGAAAATAGTAGCATTTAGAGGAAACCTTAATTTCAGTAACAGAATTTATTGACTTCATTAATCCTGGTGCTTAGCATATGAGCCTGTGAAATCTAGGTGTTCTGTTATCTAAATTCCACCACAGATTATTTCATAAATGTCATCTGTGTCCTCAAAATAATTTGGAATTTCATTCTTTATCAATGACTTCCTGTAGGGGGTGTAAGTAGCATATCTCCAACGATGACCAAAGGAGAGAAGAAAATGTCCTAAGGGATACCTTCAAGGAAGTGTAAGATCAGAAAAAGAAATGGGCTCAAAAGGGAGGAAATATCAATGGACAGTTGTAGTAATACATTGGAATCCAAAAAAAAAAATATGAAGAGCTAGAGAAAATCTTGTAACATGTTGAGCTGAGAAGCTCTTCTGTCAAGGACCTGGGGAGAACATGGAGAATTGTTCAGGATCAGAAAGCATGGTTGGGTTGCAGTCTGCCCCACATTGAGGAAGTCATAGATCCTTTCAAGTGTATGTCAGTGAGCAAAAGAGAGGGTGCTGTCATTCCTCTTCTATGAGTATGGTCCATTTCCTTGGTAATTTAGTCATCAGTAGTTATTTCTTCATGGAAAGCAATAGAAGACATAAAGAGCCTAGACTCTTCTTCTATTAGTAATGCCATTGGTTGTCTCTATGATTGTGAGCAGGTTACTTCCTATCTCTTTAACTGGGGTAGAGATTAAGATTCAAACCTGCTTGTGAAGTTCTTAGGTAGTCCCAGGTAAAAGGAAATGAACAAAAAACAGCCAGTACATTCATGTTAACATATGAAGTGTTTTTTATTGCAATTTATTTTATATTCAAAGCAAAAATTAGGAACATGTCATTATAGTAAAATGTTAAGTGGAGAAAATATATGAAAGCATTTCCCTGTATTGAAAAACAAACTTATCAGGGCTTTGGTTATCATGGATTATATTCTGTTTGTTTGTTTTTTGTTTTGTTTTAATTAAAAATTGTGTGACAAAAATATTCTGTGAAGGAAAAAAAAAATCCTTCCTATGAAAAAAAATGCCCTTAAACTTTGCAAGTTCTCCACCAAAGACCTTCTCCAATATTTCATTATGGCCTAGAAACAACTTCAAGCATGATATACTCAAATCTAATGAAGTAAAATGCAAGCTCTGGCAGGTAAAACCATTGAGGAAAGGCCTCATGTGTGCCCATCCTCTGAAACCCAGCCTAGCTATGTTCAGAAAGTCCCATCCCCAGAAGGCTGGCCACTGGGCAATGACTCTTTTTGGCCTCATCTTCTCTGAGAAGTCACAGTTAAGAAGCTTAGAGTGGTTTCAGTGAAATCATAGATCTCTTAAAAAATTCACTCATAAATCCATATGCCAAGCTTTTCTGGCCTTTTAACTGAGAATGGCAAAATATAGTTTCTTCCATAGTCTCATTGCTTCTGCTGTCTCCTATTAAAAACATAAAATAGTTCAAATCCCATACCCTCTTCTCCACAACATAAACATTTTTGGAACCTTGTTACCAGTTGATCTATAGTTGCTCCATGATATTTGCCGTGAGAAGAGCTGAGAACTATATGTCCTTAAGTGCAAAGGTAATATCAAAGTCACTACAGAGTGCCAACAAAATTGTTCAATTCTGTCTTGAAACTTTAAACCCAAGTGGGAGTGTCTATTTTGTATTTGCTCCACAATGTGACAAAGAGCCCAGCAAGCACCCAGGGGTGACTAGAGAGTCAAGAGAGTCAATAGAGTGTGGCACCACAAATGAATTAATGATGAATGAATGAAAAAGCATTGATTAATCATCTACTCTATGCCAGGTACTTTGGAAAGTACAGAGGGTACAGATAGAAAAGGGAGACACTCCCTGTTTTCAAGGAGCTCACCTTCTAATCATTGGAGATAATACCAAAGAGGAGAGTTCAGCTTCGGGGCCACTAGGAAATGCCCAGTGTTTCTTAGAATGCAATGTCACACTAGATCTCAGGTCATAGGGCAATGCCCACAAGTCAAGAGAAAATCTCAGCTGGGCTAGTGACTCAGCCTTTTACTTTCAAAGGCCATGTCTGCAAGAATGTGGAGGTAGGGGGATGATTAATGAGTCTAACTCATGACTGTAGGGAAGCTGGGAATGGGTCAGAGAGTCAAAAGTTATCTAGTACCTATTGCGACACTTTGGAGGTAGCTTCAGCTCCAATATAAACATACAGATTTCACTGCAGTGCTATTTTAATCATCTGCCCCAAAGAATTTCCTACATGTGTGGAATTCCCATCTTGCCCACCAGTCCTGATCATCTCTTTCTTTAGTTGGTAGGAGTCATGCCCTCAGAACAGTTCTAAAACACAGCTAGAAAATAACAGGAATTCTGCTCTCCATCAGTCATCTGATTTTAGTGTGTTAGAAGGAATTCAAGTTACAATACATAAAGTCATCAAGAGGATCTGGAGTCAAGTCTCCCCTCTGATGCATAGTGACTCTATGATACTGGACAGGTCACTTAACCTCGAAGTTCCTAAACATTTTGGTCTCAATTTTGTACTTGCAAAATTATTGAAGACCCCAAAGAGCTTTTTGTTTATGTGGATTATATCTACTGATAATTATAATGTTAGAAATTAAAGATAATTTTAAAAATAAAGATAATTATAATGTTAGACATTAAAGAAATTAAAGATAAAATTAAAGGTGAATTTAAAAGTATTTATTTCATTTAAAATAACAATGATAAGCTCATTACATGTTAAAATATTTTATCATTTATTATCACATGTTGACATATTTTTATGACAAATAATTCAATTTCCAGAAACAAATTGTAATGAGAAGAATGGCATTGTTTTCTATTTTTGCAACTTTCTTTAAATATCTTGCTTAAGAGAAGATAAATGGATTCTCATATCTATTTCTGGATCCAATATGTTGTGATATGTTGCTTTGGTTGAAGTATATGAATAAAATCTGACTTAACCCAGATAAGTAGTTGGAAAATGGAAGAGTAATTTAATAGACTTTCCATGTAATTGTGGATTTTCTTTGATATCGATGTCAAAAACTCAAGTGGGAGTTTCTTAAAGATGTTGCAATGTGGACTCTGAAACCATTTCAATGAACTTTTCATAGTCTGTTACATTAAAATCTATTAGATGATCTTGCACTTTAGATGGATCTTTTACCCTGAATGACTTCATAACATCATGCATTTAGCCACTTAGAAAATGTTGGTTCAACTGAGTTATACAGATCTTCTAAATGATGCCACATTTCACTAAACTATATAAAACAATCACCTTCATGATCATCACCAAATTGTTACCATCGAGCACATCAGAAAAGTCTTTAAATACTGAGAAGCTGTCAAGCTCACAGTAGCAGATACAAGTTTTCCAAAATTCTAATTTTTGCTTGAAAGCTTGAATTTTATCATTGGCAACAAAAACTGTCAGTTCTTTCCCAGGAAGTAACAGGCTCACTTCGTTCATTTTCAAGATGATGCTTGCCAAATGCCCAAGTCTAAATAACTATATAATCTGTCAGTCATTTCTGAAGTGCAAATGTTGTTTCCTTAAAAAAGCTTCTCACAATTCCCAATGACACAAGTAGTATTCCTCAAGATCGCCATCGTGCTTCAGTATGCCACAAAAGTGCTCTAGCCATACATCCCATTTTATCGCATGCAAAAAAAGACATGTTCTCAAGGATCAAGATTTAATAAATTGCCTTGAGGCAGGAAGTCATGGGTTCAATTATGGCCTCAGACACATTCTAGCTCTGTGACCCTGGGCAAAGTCACTTAACCCCAATTATCTAGCCCTTACCTTTTTTCTACATTAGAACCAATACTTAGTATTAATTCTTAGTCAGAAGGTAAGGATTTTAAAAAAAAAGTTTTAATAAAATGAATTGCTTCATCAAAGATATTCTTAAGCAAAATTGGCAGGGGTTTTTTTTTGTTTGTTTTTTGCTAAATAACGTTAAATACTGATTTTTGAGAGATCAAGGCAGTAAAAAAAAATTAATAATAGTTTGATGCCATTACCTTGATTCATGTGTGCTAAGACACCAGCAATTTTGCTCACTATTGCTTTTGTACCATTAGTGCAAAGGTCAGCATAGTTGCTCCAAGATAAACTATGACATTCAAAAACTTACTCAACACTTTGATTAGTTCAAATCCACTTGTATTGCCAAATATTCACGTAAAAGATCTTCAGCGATTAGTTGTTGCTAATACTGAACAAAGATAAACACAGCAAGTTGAGTCATATCTGTAGATTCATCTGTTTGTAGGGCAAAGGTACAATTCTGCAGAGGAGATATTTACTCAGGCTTCATGTCTGCAACTAAATCTTTAATTCACAGGTCATGTCGCATCTAAAAAACTATACATGGGAGAGGAGAGTAAAAAAGCAAATGATACCTAATGAAAATAGTTCTGACCTTTCTGGCCTCCTGAAAGGTCTTGGGGACCACCATGTGAGAACTGTTTATTTAATCTATAAATGCCCCAAGGCTTACTCTCTCAACTGAAAAAGAAAGAAAGAAATTTATTATCTAGAGTATTTCCATTGAAATTCTAGAATAGTTATCTGATATTAAAATAAAAAGATGAAGTAACATTTAGAAATGAAATTACTTATTCGTATTCTGTTGTCCTTTTCTGTGCTGTTTGAAGTAAAGTGATATTTCTATACAATTAAAAGTTTTAGGGTTTAATAATATAAAAAGGTTTAAAATTTACTCTGAATTTTAGGATAGCTTGTTTTGTTTTACCATAAAGAGAATGCCAGAAGACAAGGAATATGAGAATAGTGTCAGCAAATTGGAGGAGAGAATGAGTAAAAATAGGAAATCATTTTCTTTCAGTTAGCATCTGTCTACTCAGGTCTAGTATATGGAGACTCTGTGGCTATTCTCACCCAACTCTCATTCATTTATCAGACCAGGTCCCCACAAATTGGCTGACATCTTTCTGCATAGTTCTAGGGTATCACTGAGAGCCTGAGAAGTTCTTCTAATCCTATAGCTCCAAGCCCCTACTTGTGTGTTTACCACCATGGTTAGCAATCAATATCAAGTGGCCAAGTCAGAGTTAATTAGCTTTTAATTAGGAATATTAACTAAGGTGATATAATAATAGTGAGCCCAAAAAGTCTCCCCCAAGCACATACAGAGTCTAATAGGAAATGGGAGCAAACGTAGAGCATGTTTTTATCAAAAGAGGGAGCACCCAAGCCGTAGAAGTCCTTTTAACAAAGTCCTCAAGGTGTTGCCCTTAAATATAGTGTAACATTTCTGCGATACCTTGTAGAGCCTCAAGTCAGTCTTTTTACATAGTATCCAGTCTCTCCTCGACTCCTGATACAGTCACTGCCAGCCACTGCTCCAAGGACACTGCTAGGATACCAATGGGAAGTCTGAATTCCCTCACACTCTTTGGAGCTCATAGACTTCTTCTCTAGCCAAGGGTGTAGGCGCAGGGATAGGAGATCAAGGCCAAGACCAGTCCTCTTTTCTTCCCCCACCAAGGAATTCTCCCTGACTTGACATTACGCTGCCAGAAGCTCTAATCTCGAGGATCCAAACTTGTCTCTTATTTTACAAATGGCTTATAGGGCATGACCAAGTGTTCTCAACCAATCAGAAAACATTTTCTAAGCAATGTCATCCCAGTTCATCCAGTGTCTCTCAAGGGCATCAGGGACCGAATTCTTTTTTCACACTTAGTGTACAGTAATAATTGGTTTCACAGAGACTTGTTCTCATGTGACAGAGGTTATCAGAACAGAGCATTTAATGAGCGACTTTAAGTGGGATGGGATTGATTTGATTGATTGAGTCAGTCCATTCCCATCCTTACAGCAAAAACAAAAAAATACCTCAAATATTAAGTAATGAGCAGTTTGTTTTTTAACTTGGGAGAAGACAAATATTAATTCATACCAAATTGATTTATGTTTCTTCTAATTGAGGTCCTAATTGGTCACACAGGTACTTGTTTTTTGAGAACATAATTGCTTCAATATCAGACTTCTTCCTTCTTTTTCTTAGCATTATAGGCTACTGAGAAGGAGTTCTCAAAGTAAATTTTAAGGGGCATTTCTGTCTCACATATTGTTTAAAAAGATACACACACATACATAAAAATGCACATATGTAGCTTAAAAGTGATGTTAGTATTTATGTTGGAGGGTTTCCCTGACTTTTTTTTTAAGAACATTAACACATTGTTCCATGGTCAGTCAAGGACCAAAGGCAGCTATGTGCTGGGGATTGCAGTCAGGAAGACCTGAGTTCAAATCCATACAGAGATGCTTATTAGTTGTGTGGCCCTGGGCAAATTAACCTTCAGTAATAACCTTCAATAGAAGTTTTCCCATCTGTAAAATGGGGATAAATACTAAATAAATAAATAAATGATCGAATGAGCCAATAAATAAATAAATAAATGGATGGATGGATGGGCGGGGGGATGGATGAACAAATAAATAAATAAATAAACACGCAAGCAGATAAATAAATAAGTAAATGGATAGGTAGGTAGGTAGATAAATAAATAAATGAATAAATAAATGGGAAATAATAAACAGGAATAATAATAGCATATGCTTCATAGGATTGTTGTAAGGATCAAACGAGATCTTATTTGTAAAGTATATAGTAGGTGCTTAATAAATGTTTATTCCCTCCCTTCATCCTCTCTAAAGGACCTAGTATGTACTTATGTATATACATGTTGTCTCCCTCATTATATTGTAAGCTACTTGAGGTCAGGGACTATTCTTGCTATTCTTCATATTATCCGGGCTTGGGCCAATGCATCATAGATGCTTGCCAAATGTTTGTGGATGATTCACTGGTAGCACCCACCATACCTGGTATAAAAGCTTCTATCTTATCACCTTTCACTTGGATCATTTGATGTTCATTTTGATTGTTGAAATCACTAAGAATTCATCATAATTTTAGCTCGAGTGCCTTCTGTCAACATCAAGGTGAGAGGTTTACCCAGCAGAGTACATAGTCCTTATTCGACTCATTCTTATTTCACCATCACTCTTTACATTTTTTGGTGGAAAGGGAAAACTGAGGCAACTTTTGAGGCAGCTCTTATAACCCTGGAGAAGGTTTGGAGAACTCTAAAAAAAAAAAAAACCCTAATAGCCTATGATTTGGTAAGCAGAGTATGCCTAAGACATTGGAATGTGGACCTCCATGTAGATATGAACTTCTATGAGGCCATCTTGGATCAGAAATTTGTACACAGGCATGCTTGTGTGTGCTCGTATGTTGAGCATACACACTCAAGAATGAGCCAAAGTGTGAGGTTTCACAAAGTATTCTGAAAAAACTTTAAATGGTTTTTATCACAACTTGAGGTTTGAGTACCATGTTTGGTTTCTTCCTGAGGGATGAGAGTTTCATACATTGCCTGACTTATCCCATAAAAAATTTTGCTAAGTCTATTCCTTACACTCTACCACTTCCTTTTCCCTTTTATAATTTTATTGAGAATTAATTTCTCTTTGTTTTTAATACCTTTCTCCCATATTGATTCTCAAGTTGCTTTCTCTTTGGATTTTGATTAGCTTCTTGGCCATTTCAGGCCCTATAATTTTTTTCTCTCTATTAAATGACCTCTTTGTTCAACACTCTATCCAAATGTGTATGACTTATCGGGAATATTTCTCAATCTTCTCTTTTTGTTAGTTCTGAAGATTTTTTTGAAGTGGAGAGGAAAATAGTCACTTTCAGTTTTCTAGGTCTCATTTCTCTTCTCTATAAAATGAGAGTAATAAACTAGATGGTTCTTAAGGTCCAAGGGTATGCTGGTAAATGTTTAACAACTGGATCTCCATTTTAAAAAGAAAGGATACAAAGGGCAGGTAGATGGCTCAGTGAATAGAGAGGAAGGCCTGGAGATTGGAGGTCCTGGATTCAAATATGGCCTCAGACACTTCCTAGCTGTTTGACCTTGGGCAAGTCACTTAACCCCATTTGCCTAGCTCTTACTGGTCTTCCGCCTTAGCACTAACATTTAGTATCTATTCTAAGCTAGAAGGTAAGGTTGTTTGTTTTTAAGTATTCAAAACACACTTTTAAGATTAATCTACAAGGGGGCAGCTGGGTAGCTCAGTGGAGTGAGAGTCAGGCCTAGAGACAGGAGGTCCTAGGTTCAAACCCGGCCTCAGCCACTTCCCAGCTGTGTGACCCTGGGCAAGTCACTTGACCCCCATTGCCCACCCTTACCAATCTTCCACCTATGAGACAATACACCGAAGTACAAGGGTTTAAAAAAAAAAAAAAAGATTAATCTACATTGACCTTTTCTCCATCACTTTCTTAAGCCTAGAAATCAACAAAACAATAAATCAAGACCTAATTTTTAGGATAGACCAATTTCCAAGGTGCAAATGTTCACGCTCAAAACTTAACAATTTGCTCTCCCAAGCCAGTATGAGCTGGCTCTAGCATCCCTTCCAACTCTAAATACTATATTAATTCTGGGCAGTCACCATCATTTGTTGTCATAATATAAACTACTGACAAGGCTTGTCTCATCTTGAAGGGATGTCTCTAATGCATCAGGGATCTGCCTTTGTCCCTGTACCATAAAACTACTTTCCAGTGCTTTGGATGAAGGCATAGATGACGTGCCTATCAAATTTCTAGCTAGGAGATATAGCCAACACTCTTTATTTCAGGGTCAAGATTCAAAGACGATTCGACTGACTAGAATGATTGACCAAATCTTATGAGAAAAAATTTAAGTACTACATTTGTATTTTTAAAAAATCAACTATACAAGTACATAGTGGCTATCATAATAACTAGAAAATAGTTAACATGAAGAAGATCTGAGGATTCTAGTGGACTCCTGACTGAATGAATCATGACAACCAAAAAAACCCAATATGATCTTAGGTTGCATTAAGAGAATAGTGTCCAGAACAAGGGAAGAGATTATCTTATTGTACTTGCTCTGTTCTGATTGCACCTGGAGTATACTGTTCAGGTAATAATAATAATAGCTGACATTTGTATACTTCCATAGGGTTTACAAAGTTCTTTACATATATTGCCTTTACATATATGGACATTAATGTTATTATCTTCATTTTACGTGTGAGGAAACCAAGGCTCAAAGTGATAAATTGATTTGCCCTCAGTTATTAAGTGTTAGAGGTGAGACTCGATCCAGGACTCTTCCAGATCCAAGTCCAGCACTTCCTTCAGTGTACTACATCTCTGCTCACAGTTCTAGAAGCCACATTTTGGAAAGGACAGCAATAAGCTGTTAGAATTACATCTAAGATTCTTGGGAAATTGGAGAACATACCATATGAAGATTAGTTAAAATAATTGAAGATATTTAGCCTCTGTTAGAAAGGAGACAGGTGTTAAGGGTCTCTTTTTCAGTATTTCATGGGCTGTCATACTTAAAGAGAGAGACAGAGACAGAGACAGAGACAGAGAGAGATTTTTTTTTCCTTACTTGACTTCACAGGGTAGAACATGGAGAATCTGAAGAAATGAGTGAACATCACTGAGAGGTAGATTTAGCCTCAGTGTTAGAGAAAACTTCCTATCATTTAGAGTTCAAAGGCAGCTTGGAAAAAAGAATGAGTACTGCATCTGGAGTCAAAGAATGTGGATTCAAATCCTGGCCCTGCTGCCTACTACCTTTGTCTCCTTGGGCACATAACTTCCTCTTGTGGACCTCAGTTTCCTCATCTGTAAAATGAGGAAGTTGTTCTAGGTGATTCCTTACCATTTTCGATGCTGGGCAGTGAAAACTGTAGAGTCCAAGGCTTACATTTAGCTAAAGAGTTGCCAGATATAGCATCCTCTCAGTTACACCCGTGCCCCTCTTATAGCATCGACTGTGCTATCCATCTCTGCAGGGCCTGTGTGTGGGCTATGACAACCATAGGATTACTGCATCTTCCCACCTTGGAGCTCTTAAAAGTGCCATACTATTCCTATTTCACAGGCTGCATACTCCAATCCTGAGCCAGGGGAAAGCTTGCTATTGATGAAATACAATAGATTACACATTGGGCAAAATATAGACAGACTCTTAATGCCTGAGTTTTGCTTACTTCTTGTTGTATTCTCCATAATTTACAAAATGTCTAGTCCCCACCAGGTATATTTTTGTTTCATTTTCTCTTGCTAAGTTCTTTCTTTATCTGTCTTATCTGAATATTTGATGAAATAATTCTTTCTCACATCCTTTTCTTTTCTCTCCTCTCAGAGATCTATTTTTTCTTTTAAATTCCTCTTTCCTTTTTCTTTTTTCCTTCCTTCCTTGCTTTCTTCCTTCCTCTTTCTCTCTCTTCCTTCCTTCCTTCCTCCCTTCCTTCCTTCCTTGCCTCCTTTCTTTCTTTCTTTCTTTCATCCTTCCTTTCTTTCTTCCTCCCTTCCATTCTTTCTTTCCTCCTTCCTTCCCTTTTCTTCCTTCTTTCCCCATAGTTCTTGCACAATTTATGCACTTTTGCTACTACCCAGTTATGTGCCCTGAGCACATTTTTCTCTGTCCTATGTGGCATTTGGAGCAACCAACTGACTACAAAAGAGTTAATTGGTTTAAGTTGAGTGAACTCCCTCTTACTCCACTCTTACCCACCAAGGGCAGCTTTGACAAGGCCACTCTCTGGTGGATTCTAAATCTGGAAGGATTTAGAGCCACTGACTAATTGTTAGTATCCAGTATTTGAGATTTTATGGCTAACCGGAAAGAAGGCTTTAATACTTGTATTATGTTTTAACTTGCTTTCCTTTGGAGGCAGGGAATTGTCAAGTAAGTATTAACAGTCCACTGGAAAAGCTCAGGTTTTCTATGAATTTTCAGTACTAAGTTTTCATGAAGAAAAAGTCCCAAAGGGTAAATACTTATAATTCGCTTAATTTGCTACAATGCAGGTCTCTTCCCCTTGCCCCTCTCATCTTCAGTTTGGAAGCAATATAGCTTTGATCATATGCTTGTGAAAAAAAGAAGAGAAACTTTCTGATATTGCTTTATATTTCAGTTTTTTAAATGAATATAAAGGTGAAAACCACATTGAATGCCTTTGTGTGTATATATACATCATGTATATATAAATAAATGGTATTTGTGCTTGTACGCATACTCTTCTATAGATTATATATGTATATATACACATACATATATATGTCCATATAGACCCACAGCCTGTGTGTTTCTTGAAAATAAACCATGTGTTTAATATCCAATAATTCCTTATGAACCATGCCATAACCATATTGTCCTCTTGCTCTCATCCCAATCCCTGGCTTGCTTTTATCACATACTTAAACATTCTTAGGTAAAAGAGTTAAACCCAGGAATTCCATTCTAAAGTTCTACTAAAACAGAAAAAAGAGCAGACGTCACGGGAAGGGACAATTCGTGTGAAGAAAGGAAGCATCTAACTGTGGGAAATGGCCTGCCCCCAGCATCCTGATTTCCCTCCATTTAGCTACCCAGTGACGTGAGCTGGGGCTGTAGTTGTGCAGAGAATTGCTTTCTACCCGTTATTTGGTGATTACTCCAGTACCATTTGGTCCAATTATCACTGAAGATTATGTAATCTGTTTGGATCGAATGGTTTCAGAGAAAATAAAGGTGTCTTGTTTTCCCCAGTGCAAAAAAAAATTTTTTTAATGCCAAACTGTTCCAGCAGGCGAATTGGCCCACCAAGTAAACACTGGGAGTTATCAGGCTAAATTATGAGTTAGATTTGAAAAGAAAACAAAGCATTCCATTGTACAAAACTCTCCGCAGCATTCAGGAGGATGTAATTATGTTTCTGACAACAACAATTTGTTGACGGCACACACAAAAATAACCAAAGTCCATAGGAGACGTGAGTGACTTCACCTAAAGTGTGTGGGAAGCATTGACAGAGCTTCCTTTTTTCTCCCCATTCTGTAGGCGCTTTAGTGCAGAGTTTGCCCAGTGACGCCAGGGTAGGAGCCTTCTGCATTTGTAGACTGGTGCACTCTTTCGTTTCTGTTTTAGTCCTTTGCTGGCATGCTTGGAAAGCATGGTTTGTGCCACACAGGAATGTCTGTTCCCTTGAAAAAAATGCTTGTGCATGAATAAAATGATGTGCCGATGCTCCTCTAAACTGTACTAAGTTTCTCACTTGGCTTTGTTTGCTGCTTTCAAGGGGATCCAGGTAATATTTTCTATTCACCTATCTCAAGACCAGTTAAGCGATGTATTTCTTGCAAAGATAACGGACTGATTTTGCCATTTATACCTTTATTCTTTCTGTATGGTTGTAGAAGGGAATTTTATGAAATACCTACATAGGATACAGTATCCACACAGGATATCTTAAATGGTTTACTTTTTAAGGAATTCTTAATGGATCCATTGGCTCATCACATTAAAAAATCCATCAATTAGTTTGTGTGAAATTTTATCTGAGTAAAATAACTTTTGAGGAGTACAAACAAATAGTTTGACTTTGTCCGTAACAGCGAGATGTAGGCTACGGCATGAGTTAACAGATCTTTGGGATTTTAGCAAATTTTGGAAATAACTTGAATACTTTTTTTTTTTTTGGCCACATTTTCCACCTACTTGTCCTAACACTGAACTTCCTACAGAACACAGATAATGAGTTATAAGGGCTTTTTATTTGATGAAGCAAATTTGGATCTCTTCTCAGGCATGTTTTTATAGAGTGAAGTTATCTGCATGCCATACAAATTTCTGTGACTATTCAGGACTATTCAAAAAATTATCCTATTTGCCTTTTGGGATGATTAGAATTTTATTTGTGTTCTACAAATACTAGGTTCTCAGAATTCCAGTGACTACCACAGTTAAACCTATGCCATTATCCCTAAAATAAGTGTTTAAGGATAGAAATTGGGGTTTTGAGACTTCCTGAAAACAAGGTATATGTCCTTATATTGATCCATAGCTAGTAGGTAATGGAAAACTGTGGTTTCTTCTCTAGTATTTTCTGCTAAAAGGAAACTAGAATCTGTCCATGACCAGTCCATTCCTTAGTTTCAAATGAAAAGCATTTGGAGATTGCATTTATTCTTTTTGGCTTCTCTGATATACTATCTGGTCTTCAAGAAGTAAGGAACAGGGGGCAACTGGGTGGCCCAGAGGACTGAGAGACTAGAGTCTAGAGGCAGAAGGTCCTAGGTCTGGCCTCAGACACTTCCCAGCTGTGTGACCCTGGGCAAGTCACTTGATCCTCATTGCCTAGCCCTTACCGCTCTTCTGCCTTGGAACCAATACATAGTATTGATTCCAAGACAGAAGGTAAGAGTTTAAAAAATAAAAAAAGAAGCAAAGAACCTAGGTTACCTCGAGAAATCTCATTTTAAAGCGATTAGCTTAGATGTGGGGAGATCATTCAGATCTTTGTTGCCACCACTAAGATTGTCTGAAGATATTCCTACCGTGCAGAAAGGAAGTCTAAAATGATAGAAAGAGAAAAGGGAAATGAATTGGATAAATGGACTTGGAAGGCCATATTTGGTCACATACACTGATCCTGAATGTAAAGATTTCCACAAGCCTTTGCTAATCACGGTTCTTCTCTTGGCCAATGTGTGTTTCAGGCCACCAGTTAGCAGGGCAGCTCCCCAGCCAGAGAAACTACAGAAGAATAACATCACCAAAAAAAAGAAACTGGTTGAGGTGAGGGGCTTCCGTTGTTTTGCTCATAATTTGATATAGGATGGGTGGGGGTTGTTTTGTTTTGTTTTTTGCTTCATAGACACTTTATTCTTTTTTGGAAGCCCTGGCTACAGATCCAGCTTGAGTAGCAGTCAGAGCAGGGGAGGGTACAATCCCCCAGGAAGGCTTGCTTTCACCTTTCCTAGGCTCTATTTCTTCCCTTCCTAGATGAGGTGAGAGCTCCATCCCAGGGAAGGCCCATCTGCCTGGTCCAGGCCCTTCCCCTGGATTCCACATCCTGGAAGAGAGCTAGGAGGAGAGGAGGAGCCTCTGGCTGGATCCAGCCAGGTTCTGCCACCTTGGCTCTTCCCTAGCTCATGCCCTTTTCCTTGTGGGAACATCCAGTCAAACAGCCTATGTTTCTGAGGCAAAGACAGAGATAGGAGGGAGATGGAGAAGAAAAACACTGAAGGGGGGGGAAAAGGATAGAAATCCCATATATACACACAAAGCAGAAGAGAGAAGGCTCAAGAGACAGAAAGCCACAGAGAATTAGAGCTTGTCTGACAAGCTCAAGAGAGGATGCTCTGTACCTGTAACCATAGCTACTGTCCTTTAAAATGAAAATGTGTCTAGAAGATTCAGGGCAAGTTCTCAGCTGAAAAAACCAAGATGGCATGTACAGTATTTTTCTGCTCTGTTTGTCAGAATCATCTGAGCACTCTTTTAAGTTCAAGCCAGGGCTCCATTTATTTAAAGATTGTGGGTATTTTATTGACATAAAACTTTGAATTAGACTGCGTGGGAAATTAAATCAGTACGCTGACTTAATGAAAGGAACAGGAGGAAACCTTGGTTAGTTTAAAAACAGAGAATACATTTTGCACTTTTAATTAACAAACTATAGTATTGTAAATGGCAAAATGGAACGCTTCAACTTGTCCTAAACCATTGAAGAATGAACTTTACTCATTGGTAATTATCTTTCTTGATACATTCTTGTATTTCACTTAACATTATTTTATTTTTCTATTTTTATTTTAATTTGTATTTATTCTTCTATTACCTAGTGCCTCTCTGTTTCCTTTTTTTGTCCACAAATATAGGAGCTGGCTTTAGATCATGTATTTGGCTATCGAGGATTTGATTGTCGTAATAACCTGCATTACCTTAATGATGGTGCTGATATCATCTTCCACACCGCAGCTGCAGGCATAGTTCAGAATCTTTCCACAGGTAATGAAAGACGGGGCCCAGTCTTGGAAATTCAGAATTTACTAAGAGGCCAGGCTTTCATGAAACAAAAGACAGGCATCATTTTCAGGGATATCCTTATACTCCCCCCCCCCTTTTTTTTTTTGGTTGTCATGGAAATTTGACAAACTACCCCTTTGCCAAGTTTAACCACCAGCTTTCTCTTGAAATATACTCAGAACCATCTTCAAAGTATTGAATCAGCCTTTTTCTTTCTGCCCTCAGTTTCAGTCCAAGTGAACTCTTGCTACAGTTCCCAGAAGGGAGGGTAATGGCTCTTTTGTAATACTTGAGAGTATCATGCTCAAGGCAGTTGGGCCAAGGCTAAGAGTGTCAGAGGAAAAGAGAAGATTATATCAAGGACAAGATTTTCTTGTTTCCAAAAAAAGAATTGTCTCTGTGAGCAAAACAAAATTTCTCTTTTATTTTATAATTGTCATTTCTGAGGCAAAGCTTATTCAGTAGAATGGCAGATCTTGGAACTTTATCTTTAAAGATCATCTAATCCAAACCCCTCATTTTACATATGTGGAAATTGAGACACAGAGAGGTTGTGACTTGCCTAAGATACCCTGATCAACTGACATCAATGCACAGAGCCTAGAACGCTAATACTATGGATTGACTCCAATGCTCCCTTCGCCATATTGCCTTCTCAGCTATAAGGAAGAATCAATTAGCTGCAATTAACTAACTTTTTCTCTTCTATCATTTCTCTTGGGATGCATTTTTTTTGTATCTAGAAAATGGTAAATGAAAGAATAAGTTTTGCTTAGCATCTAGAAATGGCCTTCTGAGACATCAACCCTCTAAAAGAACCTTTTAGGAAACTTGGATCCAACATTTCTGAAATTGGAGAACTGCTCAAATATTTCTGATTTTGGAATCCCTAGTCCTCTATATTTGAGAATCAAGATCAGGAAGCAGAAGGGAGCGAAAGAGATTTTATTTACCAGCAAGGGAAAGAATACATGTTCCCCATGGACCATAATGCAGGATATTCCAAGCTTATATTGTATGTGTGTATGTTGTCTACTCCGACAGAACATAAGTTTTTCTTGAGTGCAAAGACTCTTTATTTCTGTCTTTGTGTCTCCAGTCTATATCAGAGAGGGGGAAAGAGAGAGAGAGAGAGAGAGAGAGAGAGAGAGAGAGAGAGAGAGAGAGAGAGAGAGAGAGAGAGAGAGAGAG
>NC_058131.1:105969762-106011397 GCF_016433145.1 Gracilinanus agilis
GGAGGAGGGGGGTGCTGTTTAGGGGAAATGCACCAGAAGTAATATGTAATATTATTTAATTAATTTAATATATTTAAATTATTTAATTTAAATTAAAATATTTATTTAAATCATTAAACTTAATTAATTAGATTGAAATAATTAAATATTTACAATAAAATAATTTAAATTAATTAATTAATAAGAAGTAATAATAACCTCTCCAACAAGAAAAAGCTGGTCTCCTCGGGTTCCCATCCACTTGCAGGTGTCCACAGGGGCTTACAAGCGTCAGGTCCACGAAGTTCCACTGGGGAAGCAGGTGACCGATACCACAGTCATCGAGAATATCACCTGGGCCACCTGGACAAGGTAACTCAAAGCAAATTCTCTGAGGAAAATGTCACCCAGTATTTATGGTTCTGGGCACAGAAGCAACTCAAAAATGTGGGCCATCTGCGGGAGAGTCTGTGTATGAGAAGAGCATCCGTTAGTCTTCCAATGATGAATTTGCCTAGTTTTCAAATGAGATTTCACTCTGAAATCTACAATCTACAAATCTACAAAATCCCTTTTAGGAGTGCAGGAGGGAAACTCCCCTCTGAGTTAGACCGAGGACCTGAGCCTCAGGTGCCACTCAAGGTCCCTAACGCCCAGGTGAGGGCGGACCCAGGGCTAGAATCGGCAAATCGATTCAAATACAGGCTGCACTTTTTCAGAACCTGGATATAAAATCTGGGTATGTCTATAATCCATGTTACTTGCAGCGTTTTTCTACATTTTGTTTTCTTTTAGGATCTTATTTTAGGATTGCAGCCCATAGAGCAGGGAGTGCTAGCTTTAGGGCATGAATATATTATTCAGTAGGTGAGGAAACAAAGTGAAAATACTCAGAAGGATGCATGGTCCAAGGATAGATAGTTAATGGACCAGAAAGAAAGGGAAGTGGAGATCCAAGAGATGCCTTCTAAAGGGCTACAGGAGGGAGGGAAAAGGAGAACAAGGTTCAGAGAAGTCAGTCGTGATCCGCTTGACCCTAAGACTAGGACTGAACAGAGAATTTCATGAACCTGTTTGGTTTGTCCTGGGAAGTTTAAAGACTAGAGATAGAAAGCTAGCGGGAGGAGAAAGGTTTATGGGATAAAAAAAAAGGCTCCCCTCTTCCTCTGGCTCCGTTAAGCCTGAAGGACTTTAGGAAACACTTCCCCTCCCTGTGGCCACCTCCTGCTCTTTTCTGGTTGTCTTAGCATTCTAGGAGATGAAGTCATCGGGATCTGGCCCCGAAACGCAGACAAGGCTGACGTCAACTGCGCCTGTGTGACCCACGCCGGCCTCAACGTGGCCACTGGAGATGACTTTGGGCTGGTGAAACTCTTCGATTTTCCATGTACAGAAAAATTTGTGAGTCTTCACTGGAATGTAGTTGCCTGTGCTTGGTCTCGTTTGCCCCCCATTCTGATGCCCAGAGACCCCCTTAGCCAGTTGGCCGATCCTGAGCTCTTTGTATTTGGTTCCTTTGGGGCACGAGTCATGGCCTGTCCAGGGATGGGAGCAGATATGGGGGAGGGGGAAAGAGGGGGAGTGGAGTATGAGACTCGGTCCATCAAGAATCTAATTGGTAAGCCAGAGTCCCTCAGTGACATACACTGAATACACAAGTCTTAGGGATTTGGTCCATCCTTGTATGGCCATGAGATGCTTCATAGGATGCTGGAGGCCACAAAAGTGGCTTTTGCTCATTTGTGCTTTGGAAGTTATTCCTCTCCCCACAATCAAATAGGCCTTCCAAAGTAAATGGGATGCATGTATATTCTATTTGAATAAACAGAGAGGAAGGCAACTAAGTAAAAAAATATTATGGGATAGCTCCATGGATGAAGAGCCAGGCCGAGAGATAGGGGTCGTGGGCTCAAATTTGACCTCAGCCACTTCCTAGCTGTGACCCTGAGCAAATCACTGAACCCCTATTACCTAGCCCTTATTTATGGCTCTTCTGCCTATAAATCAATACACTGTATTGATTCTAAGATGGAAGGTCAGGGTTAAACTATATTTATCATGGGGATGAAGGTACGGAAGAGCCTAGCGTATGGAAGAGAGTGAGGAGAGAGAAAGGTAAACTGGGAAGAACCACCAGGCCAAGCAGAACATGGGGGGATCCCAGGAGGAGGCTCGGAGCCCCGTTTGGTTTGCCGGCTGGGAGAGCCTCGTCCAGTCTCCTTGGTCCTTTCATTCACAGGCCAAACACAAGCGCTACTTTGGTCACTCGGCTCACGTCACCAACATCCGGTTCTCCCATGATGACAAATACGTGATCAGCACCGGAGGAGACGACTGCAGGTGAGCGGGGGGAGGGGCTTCTGGCGGCGCTCTGACCGCCTCCCTGATCCCAGAGGCACTGAGGAAGCCCACAGAGGGGGAGGAAAGGAGCGTGGGCGCCCAGAGTGCGGATCCAATGCTAAGGACTTTGGCAACATCCAAGTCCCCCTGGCGTGGAGGGAAGCCCAGACGGTGGCAACGTGCCCAATGAGATGTCGCTGAATCTATACTCTGTATAGACAGCCCCTGGACTGCCCGCGATCCACCTAGCTAAGCATTTCCATCCAGTTTAAGCTAAATGAAATAAAGCAAAACTCCAGCTGAGCTGGGTGAAAGGATTCCCAGAAGCCCCCATGCCCCCAGAACCATGGTAGGCTCTCTGACCTCTCCACCTCCTGTGTTCAGCACTCAGAAGAATACCCTGTCTGGGGGAGGGGGGGCACCCCTGAGGTCTCCCCAATAAATGCTATTATTGGGGTCCATCTTCATCCCCTTCCCTTGTAGCCCTGAAACCCCTTACACAGTGGTGTGGATAGAGTGCAGGTTGCAGGGCCGGAGGGAGGCAGGGCCAAAGAGAAAAGGTCATTTGAATGTTAGTTGTTCACATATTCTTTTTTGGGGTCTCCTCTTCTCCCTAACCTATATAATAGCTGCCACACCCACAGGAGGCCAGATGGTCCTGGGCCTGCAGGGTCACAGGGCTCCATCTTGTCGGTCTTTAGCTCCCACTCGGCGACAGCTTTACATGGCCCGAGTGCTAGCGAGCCCCTTAGATGTCATGCTTACTAAATCATTTCTGGCTGCCCCAGGTATGAGGAAAGGCAGATATGGGCCATTTATCCTCAGACTGGGGGGGAAAGTGGCCTGTTCAGCCCACTAAGCCTGGAGGGACCAGACCAGGAGCCTGTCCTGGAGTTCTTGAATGTGGAGAGGCCCGCTGTGATGGGGGCACCCAGGACACCGATAACAGGACTTTGACCCGAGGGTGGTCAGAAAAAGCTTTCCTAAGTTCCAAAAAGGGGCTACCCCAACCCAAGACCCCTCAAGAGGGCCGGAAAATCATTCATCTGAATGAATTGTTCTTTTCTTTTTTTAGTGTATTTGTGTGGAGATGTTTGTAAAACAAAGAACAAAAGCCCCCCACAAAACCTGGATAACCGCATCCCATAACTGCTGCACTTCAGAGGCTGTGGCCAGGTGCCTCTCACCTTTTCAGGTGCTTGGAAATGACTGATGTAAGAGGATGCAGCCCCGATTGTGGTGTAGTTCTACAGAAGCACTCTCACAACCTGAAATGTGTAAACTCATAAATCCAGTGAAGGAAGGTCCAACAAAGACTTTGGCAGCCCCCATTCCTAAAGACTAAAAACCATCAGTCTCCCCCTCTCTCACACACCCCGGAAACCCCCATCCAAATCTTGTGGTACAGTAGCCCACTGACAAAATTTTAAGCCTCAGTTGCCCTAACAATTACATAGCTTTACTTTGCATTGTAACTTCTTAAAAGTATGTTTTACTATTTTCATACATTTTAAGAGATGTTCATCTTTTCAAAATCACTATCTTGAACAAGATTAATTCTAAGTTAGTTATATGCACTGGGATAAAAGAAATGCTAAAAGTACACTGTTTTCCACTAAAGCTAAACACTTTCAAAAACCAGATGAGCCATGTACAAAAAAAAGTTGAAAATGTTAATTTTTTAATGTTTTATTTGCAGAGTTTTATATCCATAAAGTGCCTTTGAAAGTTTTTAGTCATGTGGGCTACTCTCACCTCCCACAAATACCTGCTTTCTACATATGGTGCTATAACTAAAACTGAGGGCTAACCAAACACCCCTAGCAGATATGTAGTTTCTCCTGCCTGTCCTGCTTTGATTTTTTACACAATTTGTAACGGGACTCAACAGAAATGACGGCTCCAGGTGAGCGCCCCCGTCCGTCCAGGAGGGGTGGCGTGGCATGGGGGGATCGCTTAGTCACTCAGCAGGCCAGATCCCAAACCATAGTTCTCAAAAGTTCTGGAAACAGAGAAGTTTGCTTCGTTCAAAGGCACAAGAAGATGCGACTCCAAACTCACTTGCTTCACAGCTTTTCGTCTATACTCTGACAGCAAATAGCAAAGCGCCATCTCAAATCTCCGCTGCCCGACTTCCTGAATGGGAATAGCCAAAGCGGAACTGAAATCTCCGTTTTCCCCGCATCCCCTTTTCCTTCCCGCCTCTCAAAATGGGCAGGCGGCCATCGGCAAAGGGCCGTGGCTTCTGGCCTGTGGTCTCGCTTCGGGAGGACGGGCACAAAAATCCCCGGGGGGTGCCGTTCCGAGCCCAACCCAGCTTTGGGAATCAAGAAGCCCCCCAACATGCCTGTCGTGTTCATAAAATGAGATCCATTTAATAGACTTCCCCCAGCCAGACTGTCTCTATTACCGGCCACCTAAGCCACGGTCAGTAACAGAGGCCGGGACCCTCCTCCTGGAAGGGCACCCCGAAGGGAAGGAGGGAAGGCAGGCACAGGTACACCGTCCGGATCGGCAGTACCCAGTGTGCACTAGCTATTCCGTAGGCACTCGCTGAACTGAAATCCAAGAGCTATTGGCTATTTTATTGTGTTTAGACAAAAAAAAAAAAAAAAAGCAAAATGAAATCACAATCACTTCCATTAAGGAATAAAGATTCCAACATCACAAGTGCTTCAGCATTCTCAATGAAATACATCGTTCGTTAAGCTATTTCTCTATGCCAAATTTATCAATGCCTTATGTTAACATACAATTAGTTTGTCCAATCCACAATGAGTCCCTATGCAGTCTTCGCTCATTTAATTCCCCCGCCCCACCCGTGTATTAATAATGTAACCGTATTGACTGGTGATGTTGGGTGATCACCACATTTGCCTATGTTGTACTGTTGGCCTTTCATATTGATTGTACCTTAAATAGAAATAAACATGTGAAAATACAATGAACTGATCAATGGTGATGTGAAAATTATATTTAAGAGCAATAGTGTCTATGTGTCAAGAAAACATTTAATAATTTGTAAGCATTTATATGGTATGATTTATGTATAAATCCTGCACTGTATCCTAATGTAAATTAAAATACTGGCGCATGAATTTATTTTTCAATTGTTTCATGTGTTTGAAAAACACAATTTGAAAACTTTTTTGTTATGTATCAAATAAATTTGATTATATACCCATTTTCAATGTTGACTTTTATTGTCAACAATTTGGGAGAGTCCTGTTTATTTCTATGTTTTTATGAAAACCCTTACCTTCTGTCTTAGAACCAATACTGTGCAGAAGAGTGGTAAGGGCTAGGCATAGGGGGTTAAGTGACTTGCCCAGGGTCACATAGGTAGAAAGTAATTCCTGTTTATTTAACAGTAGACCAAGATACAGTGCAAAGGCTGGTGACAAAGCACATTTCCCACAGTTCTCATCTGACCCTCATCAGAACCATAAGGGCTCAGGGCCTTCTCTTCCTTTTACAGGTCAGACAGCAGGCTGAGGAATCAAGTGTCTACTCACTTAGAAACTACCCTATGCCTCTTAGCAGAGGCAAGAGTCACATCCATCCCATTGGCAGCCCATATCCTGCACTCTGGGAACTCTTTCTTGTTGTCTGTCCTCAGGGCTAAAGCCTTACTGAAAGCTAAGAAATGTACATTTCCATTCATTTGTTGGAGCAAAGGGTGGACAGAATCACAATCACCACCACCACCACCCTGGGTGCCATTTAAAAACAAAAACAACCTCTGAATAAATGTGCTCCTTTCACAAAGACACAATCCACAAACTATTTGAAGTCTCTAAGCTTTATTGATACTTGGTTGGTTTTACATTTCACAAATGCATTCCACAGACTTAGTTCAGGTACAGCTTAAACCACAATTGAATAAATCTTAATTTGTAATTTCTTGTAGAACAATGTTTGATATTTCCAAGCCACATTTTTTCAGCATTGGATTCAGTTCATAGATCCCAAGTGTGTGGTGAAATTAACTGCAGTAGTTTGGAGCGATGAAGTCTATGCGATGGACTTTCAATGAGCAAGGGGGCTCTTTAATGTTGAAAACAGATGGTAGTGTTCCTAGAAATAGAGTTTCTTTTCCTAGCTTATGTGACTTAGAGCTACTCATAGAACCATCAAACTCTGAAATATCAAGCACTGTGGGGCAGCTGAGGTCTAAGCTTTGTGAAACACTATATATATATATATATTTATATATTTATATATATTGGCAATTAATAAAACAGTAAAATCACAATACAGCTAGACTCATACCAAGAAGGCAAGCTTTCTCCCTTCTTGCTTTAGTGGTATGATCTCTTCTAAACATTTCATTTTAGAAAATCTGCATCATTCTACACAGACCATACACAGGGCACACACTGTGAAAGGGTTCTTCTCTCCTTAGTTCCACCCGCTATACAACTTTCTGAAACACAACAAGACTACGTCCCATGAAGCACAATGTACAGCTTTCTCAGATCGTCCCGTGAGAGCCAGGGCCTCACGAAGGATAAACAAAGATGATTACAGCTGAAGTCCAGACAGAGCAGCTTACGATACTTAAGATGACAAAACACACGGCAGTCAAGACAAGTATTTTTCCTCAAACACTGCGTTGCTAAAAAATAAAGATCTGTGAGGCTGCTCCTCTGCAATGTCAAGGCTCCATTCTCCCCTGACCCTCCCCATGGAATCCAAATGAAAATTCCCCCCGAACGATGAATTCCTAGTGGTATTTACTGCTGACTTTATTCCGCTTTGCTTTTCAATCCAGGGATTTTTGCTTGGATTCTACAAGTGAAAGGTGGGGAAAAAATTAATACAATTCTAAAGATAAAGACTTTAAAGACTTTAA
The DNA here is from genome assembly GCF_016433145.1 of Gracilinanus agilis. Taxonomy (NCBI): domain Eukaryota; kingdom Metazoa; phylum Chordata; class Mammalia; order Didelphimorphia; family Didelphidae; genus Gracilinanus; species Gracilinanus agilis. Next base: position 105,976,937 of record NC_058131.1, read on the forward strand.
ATCTTTTTTTGAAATAAAGGTAGTGATAAATACATCAGAACAATGATATTAGAGCTGTCAAAACATATGCTATATTGAGCTCCTCTTTTCTTGTAAACTGGGTTTATAAACACAACAATTCTTAAACAAAAAGCAGAATTTAAATCATACCAAAAAATCTCATTTTAAGTTGTATTGACAACAAATAAGTGGGAATAAGCTGCTCCTAAAAAACATGCATTCTTCATTTTGTGCTCAGTATACACATTTTTCCTATGGTTTCAAAGTCAAAAGTATCTTTTTAAAGTAAGACTGCAATACTTACTTAGCCATAGCATCTTTAACATTCTTATTCACAAGTCCTAGATAATGATCAATCTGGGGCTGAAAACACAAAGCAAAATGGATGACAGATATATTAGCATTACTAAAGAACTTAAAACATAAAGGAATGTCCTACTATTCTAGATGCTTAAGAAATCATCTCATTAAGGCCCTTCCCACAATTTCCCATAACCCAAACCCCAGGAGCCAGGCTCCACCTTAAACTCACCTGATGCCTTTCATAAATAACAGGAACACTGAAGAGTGAAATCAGAGCTGTAATGGAGAAACAGAACTTTAAACCCAGATCTGGAATACTGAGTGACAGATGAAGCATGAAAACTTTCAAACTGACAAGTCTAAAATAGAATTCAGCCGTGATTCTCCAGGAATGCTCGAAGGGTCTTCTGGAGAGGGAGAAGGAGAGGGAGAGGGAGCGCGAGCTCCTCCGGGTGAGCACCTGATAGTTCCTGCATCCCCCCAGAGGAAGGGACAGAAGAATCGTTTCTACCACTCGATGCTATTCATTCGCTCCTTCCAAACTGGCTAAGCACCTACGCCATGGCAGGCACGTGTCCCCGGGTCCCGTACTAAAGGCCTCCTGCCCCAAGAAAGCTTGTAAACTATTAGGGGGGAAATGACCCATCAGGAAGCTATTCCACCATCCAGGAAAGAACTGATTGGTAAAGGCCTGAACTGGGAGAGCAGCTGTGGAAATGGAAGAAAAGAGATGGCTGCAAGCAAGGGAGAAGTAGATGCAAGAAAACCTGGCAAATGCCTGGGGTGGGAGGAAGAGTCGAGAGTGACACTAAAGCGTAACAGGGCAGGCTGGAAGAGGTGGGGGGTTACAGGGAAAGCTAATGACTGCTGTGTACGTCCGGAGGTGCCCCAAACAGCCAACTATCTCAGAGCAGAAGAGGAGCAGATAATGGGACTAAGAGACATCAGAGGCAGCTGCAGGACCTGGATGGCCCCTGAACAGGAATAAAAGCACAGGCATGGAAGCCGAGGGAATCCCCAAGAGAGGATGCAGACAGAGCTGTGGGCAAACCCCCCCAAGTCATGGCTGAGGAGCCTGCCAAGGAGAAATGTGCCAGAAGACATGGGAACCAGGCAAGAGGAAGACAAAGAGAACAGGGTCACAAGCAGATTAATCTTTTTTAAAACTTGGAAAGAATTACACGAGATAATAAAAAATGAAACAAATAGAACTAAGAGAACATTGTATACAGCTAAAACTTTAATATTTGAATAAATTGTGAATCTTCACTTCCAGAGAATGAACTGAGAAATGCAAATACAGAAGTTTCTGATGAATGATATATTTAGGAGTCAAAAGGTACAAAATTGAGAAGTGGAGGCAACGAGAGCCAATGGCTTTTTCTAGGAATACGACTATGAAAGGCTGGAGAGACCCAACACAGCTGGAGGGGAAGGAAGGATGGGGGAACCTTGGGGAGGAACTCTCACTGAATAGAGACTGAAAGGGAGAGGGGACGAAGAAGTATTCCAAGAATCAGCTATCAGAGAGGACCCTGGAAGTAGAACAACTCTTCATTAGAAACTGAAGTAAAGGAAGAAAAAATAGGGGATGAAAACAATAGGATTCTGAGATGTAGAATAAGAGAGAAGGAAACGGCTTCTATTTTCTCTGTAAATTATGAGGCAAGATTTCTGTTGAGAGGGAATTATTTGGGTAAACTTTTAAGGGAAAGGAGGGGAAATTGAGAGCTTGTCAGGTAAAGGCACTCTTTATGGTTAAGTTGGCCCACTATTACTAAGTGTACTATTATAAATGAACATTTTAATCATACTAATCATAGTTTTAAAGGAAACAAATCGAATTCTTAAATATCTAAGTTCCCTCTACCAGTGTCTACCTTTTCTTCAGCATTTTCATAATTATAATTATTTCCCCAAATAATTATACAGACTTACCCAATATCAGAAGTGTCAGGCCATTGAACAAGGCACCAACATAGGTAAAGATCCACATCAATACTGCAAACTATAAAATTAAGGGGGGGAAAAGGCTATAAAAGCAATTCAAAATTCCAATAGTCATTCTTTTATTCATTAAACCCTTACAAAGCAATCCCCACTGTGCACTAGATGGGAAGCATTACCTTTTTTAAAAAACTCATTTAAAAATTATCTTTAACTTACTTTGGAGGCAAACCAAACTAGATATTTGGGAGAAATTTTTAAAGTGATATGGAATATTTTATTTCCAATCTTAACTGTACATTCAAGCATCTGGTGGATTTAAAACAGTTTTCTCCTACATAATACCAACACAAATATAAGAGTTTGGTGTCTGTATCCTGTTCACCTTGTATGGAAAACTGTAACACTTTACCCTCAACCTCCAATTTAATTATTATGTTTAGAAATAATACTGTTATCTCCTGAATGACTTAAAAAATATATAGAACCTATATTTCCAATTCAGGTGTCAACTATGAACCAGGCAGTGTGCTGGTGATACAAATAGAAAGGCAGTCAGGGGAGGCTCTAGGTTCAAATCTAGCCTCAGATACTTCCTAGGTGTATGAGCCTGGCACATCACTTAAATGTTCTTCCATTTTAAAACTAATTCTAAAATGGAAGGGTTAAAAAAAAAAGTCCAGTCTCTACCTTTATGGAGTTTATAATCCTATCATAAGAGAGATACCTGAAAATTTTAGATTTTGGAGATTATTTCCCTCCATCCCTCCAAAACAGAGAAAAAGAGTCAACTGGGGGGGGGGGGTGCTGAGAAGGCATTGAGTATCAAAGGAATCACACAGTGATAAAATTTGGGGTAATCAGCTTATCCCAGGGGAGGCATGATGTTTGTGGAATTGAAACCAAGGAGAGACAAATATTTCCCATATTTTCTACTTCCAATCTAAAATAATTTAACCAACCGTATTAAGTGTTTTAAAGCACTCACCATCCCAGACATTATGTTAGGGACAAGAATACAAAGAATGAGTCATCTCCATGCTCCAGCCTTTCCCTATTCCACTCCCTCCTTTATATCATATGTAGGATTAATCATCCCAACCCACAGCTCTCATCCTTTGGTCACAATTCTTCCTTCCTCCAACTTTAAAAACCACAAATCCCTTCAAGTATCTCCTATCCTGGAAAAAAAAAAACCCTCGACTCTTCTCTCCCATCCCACCATCCCTTCTCTTCTGCCTTTTGTGGCTAAATTCTTCCCACAGACCTTTACAGCAGGCTTCCGATTTCTCTCCGAACCCTGCCGCCTTGGCCGGTTACAGGGCAGTGTTGGACCTTTCCACCCCACCAAAACTGTTCTTCCCAAAGTGTACATAGACGTGCACACATATGCACGCTACTAAGTAAATAGGTGAGAAATGGGTGTTGCTGCTTTGCACTGTTTCTGCCTCGATCTGGAAGGAGTGAAGCTCCCCCTCCTCAGGCTAAGCTGTGGGAGCCCAGCTTCAGAAAGGCAGGTACAGATCTAGGACCATAGATTTGGGGCTGGAAGAACTCCACAGATTATTTATTTCAACACTCTTTTGTTTTCAAGAAAAGGAAAGTGAAACCAAGACAGATTGAAGCCGTGGGTCTACGGAGGCAGTTTAATTGGCAGAATTTCCTTTTCTGATTTCTTTCTTCCTCCAGTCCTTTAAAGCTGGTAGAGCACAGTGTGGGTACAACTTGAACAACACTCATCATCTTCTGCCTCCAACTTATCTTTCTTTTCCCAACAATTCCTTCCCCCCAACTTTTATATTCCACTAATGACTGCCACTTACATAATGCCATGAAGTCTGGAGCTTTAAGTCCTGTCATTTGAATGACACAAACAACTCTGTGAGGTAAGTGCCCCAGGAATAATGACCCACACTTCCCGGAAAGGGCATCTCCTGGATGCCGAGATGGGGCTAAATGAGCACACTAAGGACCTTCTTTCTCTAAATATATAATTTTATTATTTTAAATGCTTTGTCCAATTGCTTTAACATACTGCTAGGATAAGGCGGAGTTCCTGAATACTAGCCACTAGAGTCAAATTCTGGCAAAGTTGATTAAACTGGAAAGCCTCAGCAATATGTGGGACTGGATGTGGGCAACACTGTGGCCAAAGGATCAGTCTGGCGAAGTTTGGAGAGGTTTTATACCAACCCATAAATTACTAAAAAGGTGCTGCCTCTGCTTTGGTAGAAGCATTTCCATTCCTGGGAGTTCCTCATGCCAACAAAAGGCCAGGGCCTCTAACTATTACTTTATGTCTGTTAAAAATGACATTTGTGACAAGCCTTCAGCTGGCCCTCACATGCCATGGTCACAAGGAGCAAGATTAGCTTTGGCACCGAGGGCCTCGGACTCCAACACCAACACTTCCCACCGATCAAGCAAATACACACACTAGTTTCATTCACCGTCTGCTGGTCTTCCTCTCTTTAGAACTCTCTACAAATGCTCTTGGGTGTGAGCTGACTCTCACAATAAGTTCTCAGACTTCTTTTTCCTTCCATTGCTTTCTGATGTTTTATGAGGAGATGTGTCATTGATCAAGAACTATTTCCATATTATTGATAGTTGCACTGGGGTGGTCATTTAGAGTCTACATCCCAAATCATGTCCGCACCAACCCATGTGTTCAAGCAGTTGTTTTTCCTCTGTGTTTCTACTCCCACAGTTCTTCCTCTGGATATGAATAGCGTTCTATCTCATAAGTCCCTCAGAATTGTCCTGGATTGTTGCATTGCTGCTAGTACAGAAGTCCATTACACCCGATTTTACCACCGTGTATCAGTCTCTGTGTAAAATGTTCTTCGGGCTCTGCTCCTTTCACTCTGTATCAATTCATCAAGATCTTTCCAGTTCACATGGAATTCCTCCAGTTCATTATTCCTCTGAGCACAATAGTATTCCATCACCAGCAGATACCACAATTTGTTCAGCCATTCCCCCCAAATGGAGGGCATATCCTCAAAGAAAATTGACAGTATCAAAGATGAAAAGGGAGACCTCACCTCTAATGAAGAGGAAAGTAAGGAAATCATAAAAAAATATCTTGCCCAACTATATGGCAATAAATATAGTAATCTAGGTGATATGGATGAATATTTACAAAAATACGAATCGCCTAGATTAACAGCAGAAGAAATAGAATACTTAAATAATCCAATATCAGAAAAAGCAATTGAACAAGCCATCAAAGAACTCCCTAAGAAAAAATCCCCAGGACATTCAAGCAACTAATCCCAATACTATACAAACTATTTGACACAATAAGCAAAGGAGATCAAATTCCTTTTATGACACTAATGTGGTACTGATTCCAAAGCCAAGCAGACCATAAACAAAGAAAACTACAGACCAATCTCCAAAATGAACATAGATGCAAAAATCTTAAATAGAAAACTAGCGAAAAGATTCCAAGTGATCCAAGGGTTATTCATTATGATCAGGTGGGATTTTTACCAAGAATGCAAGGATGGTTCAATATTAGGAAAACCAACCAACCACATAATTGACCATATCAACAAGCAAACCAACAAAAATCACATGATTATCTATCTCAATAGATGCTGAAAAAGCCTTTGACAAAATGCAACACCCATTCCTATTGAAAACACTAGAAAGTATAGGAATATAAGACCTTTCCTAAAAATAATAAACAGTATGTATCTTAAACCATCAACAAGTATCATCTGCATTGGGGATAAATTAGAAGCCTTTCCAATAAGATCAGGAGTGAAACAAGGATGCCCATTATCACCTCTATTATTCAACATAGTACTAGAAACACTAGCAATAGCAATTAGAGAAGAAGAAATCGAAGGTATTAAAAGAGGCAATGAGGAGACCAAGCTATCAGTCTTTGCAGATGATATGATGGTCTACTTAAAAAATCCTAGATAATCTACTTTAAAAATCCTATAGAATCAACTAATAATCAACGACATTAGCAAAGTTGCAGGATACAAAATAAACCCACATAAATTATCAGCCTTTCCATATATTTCCAACACATCTCAGCAGCAAGAGTTAGAAAGAGAAATTCCATTTAAAATCACCCTAGAGAATATAAAATACTTAGGAATCTATCTACCAAAACAAACACAGGAATTATATGAACACAACTACAAAACACTTTCCAAACAATTAAAACTAGATCTAAACAATTGGAAAAACATTGATTGCTCATAGTTAGGACTAGCTAACATAATAAAAATGACCATTCTACCCATTTAATTTACTTAATTTAGTGTCATACCTATTAAAATACAAAGAAACTTCTTTACTGAATTTGAAAAAATTGTAACAAAGTTCATTTGGAAGAACAAAAATCCAAGAATATCGAGGGAAATAATGGAGGGAAAAAAAAAACCATGAAGGAAGGTGGCCTAGCAGTACCAGATATTAAACCATACCATAAAGCAGTGGTCATCAAAATATGGTACTGGCTAAGAGACAGAAGGAAGGATCAGTGGAACAGACTTGGGGAAAAGTGACCTCAGCAAAACAGTCTATGAAAAAAACCAAAGAACCCAGCTTTTGGGACAAAAATCCACTAGTTAACAAAAACTGCTGGGAAAATTGGAAAACAGTATGAAAGAGATTAGGTTTAGATCAACATCTCACACCCTATACCAAGATAAATGGGTGAATGCCGTGAATATAAAGAAGGAAACTATAAGTAAATTAGGCAAACACAGAATAGTATACTTGTCAGATATCTGGGAAAGGAAAGATTTTAAAACCAAGCAAGAGTTAGAAAAAAATTACAAAATGTAAAATAAATAATTTTGATTACATTAAAGTTTCTGTACAAACAAAACCAATGCAACCAAAATTAGAAGGAAATCAACAAATTGGAAAAAATATTTATAACAAAAAATTCTGACAAAGGTCTAGTTATTCAAATATATAAGGAGCTAAATCAATTGTACAAGAAATCAAGCCATTCCCCAACTGATAAATGGGCAAGGGACATGAATAGGCAATTTTCAGATAAAGAAATCAAAGCTATCAATAAACACATGAAAAAGTGTTCTAAACCTCTTATAATTAGAGAAATGCAAATCAAAACACCTCTGAGGCATCACCTCACACCTAGCAATTGGCTAACATGACAGCAAAGTAAAGTAATAAATATTGGAGGGGATGTGACCAAATTGGGACTGCTGGTGGAATTGTGAACTGATCCAACCATTCTGGATGGCGATTTGGAACTATGCCCAGGGAGCTAAAGGACTGTCTGCCCTTTGATCCAGCCATAGCATTGCTGGGTTTGTACCCCAAAGAGATCATAGGGAAAAAGACATGTACAAAAATATTTATAGCCGCACTCTTTGTAGTGGCAAAAAAAAAGAGATCATTTTAATTTAGAAAAGGTTTCTGGGAGCCTTTCCAAAATGTTTCCAGGAGGCAAAACTTAACTTTACCCTGACTAAAGTTCACTACCCATTGTTAATGTGGTTTTCATTTTTTTGCTTGAGACTTTTTATAAATGTGAGTAACCACCCTTAAATTTTCTTAGATCAGAGTTGATTGGGGGCAGCTGGATAGCTCAGTGGATTGAGAGCCAGGCCCAGAGACAGGAGGTCCCAGGTTGAAATTTGGCCTCAGACTTCCTAGCTATGTGACCCTGGACAAGTAACTTTACCCCCATTGCCTACCCTTACCACTCTTCTGCCTTAGAAGCAATACATAGTATTGACTCTAAGATGGAAGGTAGGGGGTCTAAAAAAAATAAAAATTAAAAAAAAAATAAAGATATTAGAGTTGATTACTGTTTTCCCTGCTATGACTCATACAAATTCAATTTATAACCAACCAAGATTCTCAGAAAGGTGTCTTCCAAAACAATTTTCAGAAAACAGAAATAATGACTCCTTTTTTAAAGCACAATATAAACTGACTGATATTGTTCAAGGAAGACTAAGTCAGGTTGACTTGTGCCTTTTTTGCTTCTCAAAACACAAGCAAATGGAAACCATTTAAAGTCTGTCTAGGAGTCATTTTCCTCACCTATAAATTGACCTCACTAGACTAGCTGCCAGTCCAGACCCTAAAGTCCCTTCCTGTTCTAAAACCACTAAGTGAATTGTTCTTTATAATTTCTATAAACAATGTTTTAAATATTTTTCCTTTTTAAAAAATCTTCACATTAAGTTATTTCAAGATATATATTTTTTCTTACCCTGCTATTGACAAATATTTCTATATCTTAATTATTCTTATTTTATAAGCATTTTAAAAAATAAGATGAGTTTTAGAAAGCAATGTCGTGATTGAGTAGGCAAGAAATCTGATAGACATGATCAAAGATTTTTGGTCTATCTTTATATGAAAATGTTATTATTCCATTAACAAAGTTTTAAGTTATGTGCAGAAAGCAGTCTTCATTGGTCGATAAGGCTGAGGACGAACTATAAAACAGATATAACCAACATTTAGTAGCAATTGTTTCATATAAAGCAACCAGAAAGCCTGACCTTTGGTTTATTCTTAATGATGGACTAGGGAAAGACAAGGGAAAATAAAACCATCTCCGCCCTGCACTCAAAGCCTACAAATGTATCTTCCCATTTATGATCTTTCGGACATACCCTTTGTAGAAGTTGTCACCACTGAAAACAACCTGCTCCCCCACCCCCAAAACCCAAACACTCTTGTTCTGGAGGACTAGTTGTGCTCTAGGACTCCTGAGTATAAGAACTTATTACATTAAATCGCTTTAAAATCTTTTGTTTATACTATTTTAAAGGAAAGTTAATTTAAAAATTATAACCAAGTTATACTGGGACTCTCCCAAGAAATTATTTTATACTACTTTTCAATCTAAAAATGAGCTTCTCTCTACTTTGCTAGAAAGCCAAGACTATACTCATAGAACTAAGGATTATCCCCATGACATGACAAAGAACCTAAGAAGGACTTGAGGTCTCTGAGTCATAATGAGGACTACCCAGTGTAGTGGCCAGAGATCTGGTCTTGGAAACAAGAAGAACTCTGGAAAAGTGAGAGAACATTTCAGGGCTCCAGGTAGATTGCAGCGAAGGTTCTGACCTGTATTAATAGCAGAAGTTTCCTCCTCCAGGACCTCCCTCAATCAGAGAAATCACTGGGTTAGTGCCTGAGCCCATCTCCTTACACAAGGCAAAGACTGATTTACGTGAGGAATTATTTGAAGCTTCCAGAAGTGGTTTTTGTGACCAGAATTACAATCATTGAGAAATCAAATCTTAGTTTAGAAATATGTTGCAGTCAACAAACCTACCTTCAAAGAATCCACCAAATCATCCACTAAGAAGAGGCGCCTGAGTTCTTTGATGGTGCAGTTGACATGGCCGAGCGCAGAATTGCTGTACTTCTGAACCAAGGCCTCTGACACTGCGACTTCAGAATCCAAGTAGGCCCTGCCAGAGAAATGCACTCTCAGTTAGTGAGCAGGCTTCAACAAGCTCAGGGTTTGAATATATTCATTAATTTAGTAAGAAAAAAATCTGAGGGAAAACATGCCAATGAAATTCTAACACAATATATAAACTGAATAGTTCTGTGAATCACAAGGAGAGGTTTTTGATGATCCAATGGGAATGAACTTAATTCATATACTGAGTCATGAAAAAAACAATATAAAATTGTAATATAATTTTCCTAACATGTACTTACTTACTTTTAAGTTACTCCCTTTTAGTCTAAACTAAAGTTATATAGTGAGACAATCTGTCACTAAATGACAAATATAAAGTCATAATATCAATCCTAGTAAAACTTCTTATAAATTCAAATGTTTTACGTAGCTAAAATGAGTCAACAGTGTTAAATTTTGGAGAAAGACCCACAAGGAAGAAATTGGCTAACAGACATTTCATTGTTTTCAGTTTCAAAGAAGTAATGTGAAGATAGCAAAGCACGACAATGTAAGACAAGTATCAGCATTCTCTTAATTTATTACTTTACAGTAGTTCATTAAATAGTTTTATTTAAATGGTGTAAACCTTTAGTCAAGTCAAGGAATTTCACTTTCTACACTCTCTCGGGCCAACTACCCTAAAAAGAAGGAAGGTGTACTGTATGGGGACAGGGAGGAGGAGAGGGCGAGGCAAAAGGCAGAGCGCACTGTAGTATGACAATGACACTGGGCCCAGACTGAGTCTCGTACTACTGAGACTGAGGATGGAAATTGCAGGCATTTATCTCTAAGCCCATCTCTTCCGCCAGGCCTCCAGGTTGACTTCCTGTATACTGTCAATTTTCCCAATGTGGGTGACACAGACAAAACTAGTGAATGTAGTTTGTATTTGACCTATAATTGAACTATAGAGCCTCTCATCCAAGAAGTCAATGCTTTTAAAGATATAAGGAAGCAAAAATTAAGATTTATCTCCCCACTAAAAGCTCTAATTAAAAAAAAATAATAATCACTGCCTGCAAAGACAAATGAGGTTTATGTTAAGAAAGTATCCATATCAGTACAATATCAGTACAAAAATAGACCACACTTCCTCCCTAGCTTGCACAAAACTGGAGTACAACTATACTCATTTTTCAGTTCATATTTTAGGGTTAAGGATATTATTATAAAGTTTACCTTAACAAAGCTTTCATAGACTTCAGGTTCCTATATCTTATATTTATTATATAGTCTAGATATATATACTATACTTTTAGAAGTTATGCAACCTTAATATAGTTTAGAAAAGCCAGTGAATTTAATCATTAACTTTGACAAAGAGAAGGACAAATGGATCTTTCATAGTTTGAAAAGATTTTTTAGATAGTTTATCAATTATCAATTTAACAGTGTTCTAATTAAAAAGTTTAATAAATGAAATATCAGTCCATGAATGAACAGCTACTGGCATTCAAAAGAACCACCCCTTACCCCCAGAAAACAAAAACAAAAAACAAAACAAATAAACAAAAAACAGAAGACCTTGTCCTTATCCTAATAGAGCTGTGTGTGTGTGTGTGTGTGTGTGTGTGTGTGTGTGTGTGTGTGTAAAATACAACACATTTTCAAAATTCTTGGGAAGGAAAAAAGATTAAGACTTAGTTTGAAAGTGTTGGGTCTTCAGTTGTATCATCATACCAAGATAAGGACACAGAAGCAATAATTGTCTTAACTGGCCCAGTAATGAAAAGGAAGACAGAGTAAGATTGACTAGAGAATCTATGTTGGAATTTAACCTCTTGCTAATGCTAAGCCTATTAGAAAGACATACTTTCATTTTAAGGATGAAGAGGATGGGGGAATCAACTTATTACTGAAATCTGATCTAAGAAATATATGTTTCTAGCAGAGAAATAAAGGTCTAATTTAATATATGCTTTCAGTAATAAATAGCTCTTATCTTGGACATATTAAGATTTAAATTAAAATCTAATAACTCCAAGTATTATATTTTAAGATTGTTTAATCACTTGAAGTAGGAAAAATACAAGGAAAAAAAAAAGTAAAGCCACTTGAGAGAAATTCTCCGGCCTGGCATTCACCCAGCTCCACAGCCATGTTCCCAGGAGAAGAGAGAGCGAGGATGGAGCTATACAAAACTTGTATCTTCCCTATGTTAGCACTTAATGTGAGAAGGAACATGGGAAGCTGGGAAAGAGAGAGTTCTGGGGTTCAAAATTCTATCCACATAGATATATGAACAATCTTTTCCTTTATTTAGCTTTGAAATTACTTTTAAGAAATTATACAACTCATGGGCTCTAATTTAATTTTTAAAACAATATATACCTATAGATCTAATGATTATGAAAATAACACCAATATAAAGCAAAGTCAAAATGTATTATGCAATATTAGAAAATACGTTCCTTTTATGAAGGCAATCAACTCACCTGAAAGGATGACCTTCATCAGATTTCTGGATTGCCTGGATCACTCCCTTGTATACCCTAAAGCTGATAGTCACAGAGAGCAGGGCCAAGGCAATGTATGCTGTCACACTCACAATGCTGAATACTGTCAATGAAAGTAGCAGGAACAAGCTGGCACCGAATACCACTCCTGTCTTCTTAATGTCTCGCCAATAAAGAAGGTCAACAACTAAAAGTTTAAAAAGAAGTCTAAAATTAGCATGCATTGCTTTATCTACTGGATAAGTATTATTTAATCTATGAAAGCAATAAAAGATCTATGGCTACAAAAATAAGCTAAATCTAAAATGTAAATTAATCTTAGATAGGCCCTAGGATTTTAAGCCTAAAGCTGATATAGTAATTAAATAAATTGTCACTGTTCTTTTCATTGTTCCTCCCTAATAATGGGCATCATTCATTAATTCCTAATTATTCCGTTTTCAGTAAGATGGTACAACATTTAACAACAATCACAACCTATTTTAAATGTACAAAGGCTTTACACTTTGTATGTGAATACTGACATATACTCAATCAACACACATTTATAAGACATACTACCTAAAAATAACAGCTATGAATAAGACTGTTTTATTCACATCGAAAAATAAATAAGTCAATAGTTCTCAATATTAATCCCTGCTAACAGGTTTTTAAATTATCTACAAAGTTGCTTCTAGTTAAGTGTGGCTAATTAATATTTGACTACACTTAACTCTTTAGAAGTAATGTGATATAGTGGAAAGTCTGGAGAGACCTGGTTTTTGATCCCATCTGAAAAGACACTAACTACGATACAAGTAAACCGCTTTAAGCCACATTTTACCAACATGTAAACTGGGGGGGAAAAATACCTATTGTACTTCTATCAGAGTTGTTGTAATGCTCAAATAAGAATATATGAAATGTATTTTGCAAACTTTTAAACCATTATATAAATGCTAGCTATTATGATTTGTATGCTTATTAAGTTACCTATGTAAATGTGTTTATACACATAACTTTTTAGAATTCCTCAAAACATCATTTAAACAAATCAATTATCCCCTCATTTAGCCCTCTGCCCCATTAAACAAGTTGCCAATGTCTGTTCTAGTCAGGAGAAAGGAGCCTAAGAGGGGAAGGAAGCAGTAAGGAAGGTCCCTGGAGGCAGAGAATGCTTAGGTATTCTCTCAAACAAAGGGGCCTAGTACCACGGACAGATTGCTGACTGCATTCTCTTCCTAGTCCCTGGGGTTTCCCAGTGGCAATATTAACCTCTCAGGCCCAGGGAAATTAACTTTTATTGTGAATTCTCAAGTCGATCAAGAAGCAGGATGAGGATGTGCATCGGGGAACACCAAGCAGCAAGAAGACTTAAGAAGTCCAGGGTTTAGAGTTAAACTGGTTAAGAATGGCGTCAAGGCTACAAGTGAAGGGGTGAGAGTTTGGTCCCATCAGGGACTGTGAAGGAATGAATAATAGGTCTGAGAGGGCAAATTTTAGGTATGATGCAAAGGTTCCAAGTTTGAGAAATATTAGGGGTTCCTCCTGTAAGTAGGTCTTCAAGCAAAAGCTGGACAACACATAGAGGGAGTCATCATTTGGGTGGGAGAGGACTGAACCAGCTATCTGCCAAGTTCTCTTCCAGGGCTAAGATTCTATAGTTTGGTGAGATCACCATGATTTGATGAGAAATGAGCAAGAATTCTTCCCACTGTTCTTATTATCATAATCATATACAGTAAAATCTCAGTAGGAAATGGTCTGGGAGAAAAGGAAAATCTGATAAAATCGACGATTCGTACCCATGCACTGTGGTTTAGAAGAGGTTCTGCCAGACTTGATGTAATGCCTAAGTGAGACTCACTTCAGTTATTCTGTTTTCATGTGAAGGAGTAGCCGGTACATAAAGGGCAGAGAGCTGGGAAAGAGTTGGTAAGGATGCTTCGCTTCTGTACCAGTCACTGAGCTAAGGGTAGAAACTCCTCCCAGAAAAGGAAGAGAGCAAAGAGACAGGAGATGGAGGGAACCGTGCAGCCAGATCACAGCATGGTGGAGAGAAAATAGAAAAATGGTGGGGAAGATTTAAAAAAAAAAAAAAAGGCACGGTGTAAAGAGCTCCCAAGGCCAAATGGAGGCCTTTGTACTGGATTCTGGAGGGAATGGGGAGCCATCGGCTACTGAGGGGCAGGATGGGGGTGGAGTAACATGTTCAGAAAATCCCTGCTGCGGGGAGAATGTACTGAGATGGGAGAGATGGGAAGCCAAATGACAACAGCCCAGGTGAGAAGAGATGAGAGGCTGAAACAGAAGGGGAAGGAAAGAATGCCTTTCACCTAGCGCCTACTACATGCCAGGCACTGACCATCTTTTCCCAACAACCTGCAAAGTAGGGATTATTCTTATCTCCATTTTACAGTTGAGCAAAAAAAAAAAAAGCAAACAGAAGTTAAGTGACTTACCCAGAGTCAATTGGTTTTGAACTTGGTCTTCCAAACTCCAAGCCCAGTGCTCTATCACTGTGCCACCAGATAGCTCTACAAGAGCTATACTAGACATAACTTAAAGCAAATGATTTCAATTCAATAAGGTTAGTTAAGCACTGTTACATACAGGCACTGGAGATATAAAAACAAAAATCAAATGCTTCATGGATAGAGTACTAGACTTGGAGTAAGAAAGACCAGAGTTTAAATACTGCACCACTCAAGAAACAAAAAGTCCTGGGTTCAAATCCGACCTCAGTCATTCCCTAGTTGTGTGACTCTGGGCAAGTCTCTTAACCCTCACTGCCTAGCCTTTACTGCTCTTCTGCCTTGGAACAGATACTTAGTATTAATTCTAAGGCAGAAGGGAGGGGCTTAAAAAAATAAATCCTACACCAGTTACTTATTGAGTTGTTTGAATTGAGGTTGGTCACTTAACCTTTCTGGAAACTGAGTTTCTTCATTTATATAATGGAGGGATTAGACTCAATGGCCTATTATAAAGTACAATCAGCTCACAATCTATGAATCTAAGCAGTTTACATTTGATTGGAAGTATAGGGGAGGAAAAAAATATAGGATATACAGATAAGTAAATACATTTGCCATATTCAAGTTTATCTTGCTGCTGACTATAATAGGGTTTATGCTTTGAGGTTTGTGAAGCATTCAGAAATCTTATCTATGTTTACTCTCAAAACAACATTGGGAGCCAAGTGCTATTATTATTAATCCCCATTTTATAGACAAAGAAACTAAGACAGAGGTTAAGTGATCTGCTAAGTCACACAGCTAGCTCTGACACGAGGCCACCTATGAACTAAGGTCTTGGGTCCAGGTCCAGCTCTTTGTCTCCTGCACTACAGAATAAAATACGTATTATCAAATGAAGGTAGCAGCTACAATGAAATAACCAAATCTTTAAGTCAACACAAGCCTAACCGATTAACTTATTGACTGCTAGAATGTTTAGTCTAGGTCACAAAAGAGCTGTAATGAAGGCAGAAAAAGGTTGAACAAACTAAATTTATTCTACTAAACTGAGTAAAAAAATGTCGTCTCGTTGTCTTATAAAGACGACTAACCGGCAATGATGAAAAATGTTCTGGTCTACAATCATGTTAAGTTATTTGCTTATATAGGATTCTAAAAGTTTGGCAGGGCCACACACTCAAACTCAGTCTTCCCCGCCCCTGTTACAGGCAAACCCATGAGGGCTGCTCCCCTCCCCCTTTCCATATGCCCCGCCCCTCTGCCCAGCAGCCCAATGGGAGCACTTGGAGAGGGGCCCTCCCTCTACCCCCCACCTGATATCTGCATCTGCCAGAGCCTCTCCTTGGCACTCCCCACAGTGCTAGCCCTGTTCCCTAGGAGGCCAGGCCCCTATTCTCTGCATCCAGCCTCAGAGGTTACTTCCTTCTCCTATTTGGCCTCAGATCCCATTTTTGCTGTTGTTCAGTCGTGTCTGGCTCTTCAGGGCTCCATTTGAGGTTTTCTGGCCAAATGCAGTAGAGTGTTTTGCTATTTCCTTCTCCAGCTCATTTTACAGATGAAGAACTGAGTCCAACAGGGCTAAGTGACTCGTCTAGAGTCACACAGCTATTAATGTCCAAGGCTGGGATTAGAACTCAGAAGATGATGCCAAGCCCAGGGCTCTCCCCACTATACCACTGGCTGCCCTAGATCTCACTTAGCATGCACCCAACAAAGGGCACTTGAGACACCATTCCTCCCATGCACACATTCTCCAAGAATAACACCTGCTCAGACATAGTTATTCTATATTCCTTTCTATCTTATACCCTATTACTCAGTCAGTAACTCCTCTAGGTTGCCATGAACAGAGAGCTAGATAAATAAATACCAGGTCTATCCCCCCAATAGTTCTCAGCCTTCACCAGAATTCTCAAAATCTTAAGTTTGTAAATTCCATTGTTTGAAACTTGTTGCCCATTTTTCATAGAAATGCTAGAGACGGTAGCTAGGTTCCAAACCTGGCTCCAAAAACAGGCTACTAATATTATAAAAACCCAAATGACTCATGAAACACTATTTGTATGGAACTAAGCATTTATAGATTGATAAAAAACCACATCCTCTCCCCACTTAAATCTTCCCCTCAAAACCATGCATACATACATACAGTTGCAGTTAGTTCACTGGCAATACTTTTTTTGGGAACTAGGAAAACGGTTTTTACAGGACAGAAACTAGGTAGGTAGATGGCAAGGGAAGTAGGAGGATAAGGATGTGAAAGATATGCAAGTTGAGATTCTTTTTAGCCTGTTTTAAAGAGGCAACCAAAAATCTTGGATTCTTCTAGTAACAAGTTTTTCATGGCACTTTTGGTAAAGTTTTATGGCTATTGTTGAGATTGTTGAGTTTTAAAAATTGGTAGGAAATGAGCTACAAAATGGTGAAAAGAAAAGGGGCAATGGCATGAAAAATACGAGAAAAAAGGATTAGAATTGAGAAAGAAGAGCCATCATGAGATGGAAACAGTCGGATCTGCAGTGCTAAATGCTTTGGAGAGGGCAAGAAAGAAATCAGCAGCAGTGTGAACGAAAAGAGAATTACAGGCCTGAACCTACCCTAGGAAGGCCAATTGTACCAACATCAAGGCAAAATTGGGCATTTAGATCATGTCTCACAGATTAGTCTGATATTATAATTGATAATGAAGTAAAGCAAAATATTTCAGAAAGGTAATTTGGTCTTTAGCATTTCCTTAGTTTCTAGCTGACATTTTAATTCTTGAAATAAATTTATTCAAAGCTAAGGTTTAATTTATAGCTGTGCTCTTTGTGGTGGTAAAAAACTGGAAAATGAGGGGATGCCCTTCAATTGGGGAATGGCTGAACAAATTGTGGTATCTGCTTGTGATGGAATACTATTGTGCTCAAAGGAATAATGAACTGGAGGAATTCCATGTGAACTGGAAAGACCTCCAGGAACTGATGCAGAGTGAAAGGAGCAGAACCAAAGAATATTATACACAGAGATGGATACACTGTGTTACAATCGAATGTAATGGACTTCTGTACTGGCAGCAATGCAATGACCCAGGACAATTCTGAGGGATTTACAGAAAAGAACGCTACCCACATTCAGAGGAAGAACTACAGGAGTGGAAACACAGAAGAAAAACAACTGGTTGTACACATGGGTTGACAAGGACATGATTTGGGATGTAGAGTCTAAAGGACCACCCCAGTGCAACTATCAATAATATGGAAATAGGTCTTGATTGATGAAACATGAAACAGTGGAAATGCGCATGCCTGGGAACAGAGAGGAGGGGAGAGTAAGAAAAAGAACCATGGAACCACGGAAAATTTTTATAAAAAATAAAATAAAAATTTATAGGGGAAAAAAATTTAAGATTTAGATTAAGATTTAAGGCCAAAATTAAGAAGCACACAGAACTTAAATATAGAGCTGAGAGGGCCCTTAGAAAGTCAGGTACTTCAAATCCCCACTTTTTAAAGCAGGCCTATGCTGGAAAAAACTTGTACCTTTCAGTCTGAGTGAACAAGTAACAAGAGACCAGAAATAATCTAATGATGAAACTACCCGAAACTTACTCTGAGTCCAACAATTATGCATAAAATTTACACCATATTAATTTCTTAAATCTGAACACAAGGAATCTTGTCCTAAAAGATCCTATTTTGACCTTTAAAATCCTCTTCCTTTCTAACCATCATTTTTCAAAGAAAAAAAAAAACAACTATAAATCTGTTAAATTTTGAAGGAGCAAAATATTTTCTAAAGCAAATAGTTCAGCATTTAAATGTACTCAGTGCACTGAACTGAAATCTTTTCTCCAAAGCAGGTTTTCCTGGACCATTTTAGAGTAAGTGCAGCTGCTTACACTTGGTAATCACAAACCGTCATCTGGCATAACTAAAAATAGTCCCAGGAGGCATGCCTTACATGCAAAAGTCGTCCAATTACATTGTCTCACATTGGCCATTTATTGAAGCTTTTGTTTTTATTAATTGTCAAGTCACATTAAAGCTTTATTCCAAAAATACTTAAGAATTTCCCCTTCTCAAAAATTATACTGTCTCAAAAGGAAAAGGTAAAGAAATTGTAAATGATAAGCTTTTAATAACTAAAGTACACAGTACTGCTCAGGTAAAATTTACTTTGCATTGAGCATTTTTCTACATATCTACAACTCATGTGTTACTGAAGAGTTTCTCTAATTAAAAGGAGTCATGTTTTTGTCAATTTTGACAGTCATTTTTGCATGCAATAGTAAAGAACCAGAAATAAAATAAAAGTCTATTAAATGGGGAATGGTTAAATAAACTTTGGTCCATGAACATAATGGAATGTTAATGTAATAAAAGAATGACAGAATCCAGAAAAGCACTAAGATGTAAGTGAAATGAAGCAGAGTAACTCAGAACCAGAAAAATAACATACAAAAATAACAAGTGATGGAAAAAACCACCACAAAAATCACACATTTTTGTTTGCATTACTTAAAGGAGCTTGGCCAAACTGGATTAAAATGTTCTTGGGAAACATTTGACAAAATAAATAAAAATATAAGATATCAATGATATCACATTTTTAAATCTAAATCCATGAGATCTACCAGGACTGTTTGGTACAGATCAGTGGGCCCTACTTCTATTTGAGTTTGACACCACTAGATTAGACCAACTGTGTAGAGAAGATCCATATAGGAGGAAACATAGTTGTGGAGGCACCAAGGGATCTTTTCAAGATATCTGAAGGAGAAAATGTAGCCACGCCATGCAAAAAGGGTACTTCAGACCTTAATACTAAAATAAGTAAACTGAAAGAACACCAACATCTACCTACTGACCAATATCCTTATCTTTTCATCTATATAAAATTTTATAAGAATCACCTCCACAGCCATATTTAGTAAATAACAGGCAGGCTTTTGAAAGCAATATCCCATTACGTAAACAACACCTTAACCATCATATAAGTGACTATAAGATGCAGAAAATTAAAGATTCCATTTTTGCTTATTACTGTTTGATAAAGGTTTTTTTTTAAGTATTTGATGTGATGAAATAAAAATACCACCTTGAAGGTTCTCTTCCAACAAGGTCTATCATTCAAGATCTCTTAAAGATCCAAGAAAAAACATGATCTAGACCAATGACTTATGTTGTATAAGTCCCCAAAGGACATGGGAAAAATAATTTAACTGAAATTTATATAACACCTCCTTTATTATTATTTCTATCATTTATGTAATGCTTCAGGTTTTGCAAATTGCTTTATAAATATTCTCATTTGATCCTCACAATAATCTGGGGAGATAGGCACTATAATTATCCTCATTTTAC
Source organism: Gracilinanus agilis (assembly GCF_016433145.1). Lineage (NCBI taxonomy): Eukaryota > Metazoa > Chordata > Mammalia > Didelphimorphia > Didelphidae > Gracilinanus > Gracilinanus agilis. The sequence goes on from NC_058131.1 coordinate 105,996,891, forward strand.
AGGGGAAACAGAGGTAGAAAAAAGGTCAAGTGACTTGGCCAGAGTCATTCAGTCAAAAAAGCATTTGAAACTGGATTTGAACACAGGTCTTCATGAAACCAGATCAAATGCTCCATCTCATGTGTCAACAAGCTACCTACTTGCCTAATGTTATCATATCCGATACATTAACTTGTTATGAGGAAAGCATTACAGGTATTATCCTCCCACATGAGAAAAAGTAAAAGGCTCAGTATCAGAGATAGGCTATAAACGCAGATCTCTCCTGAGCAGTTTCCCACATTACCACACTGCAACCTCAGATAGAGATTAGTTGTGTAAATAACTAGCATCACCATCAAAAGGATGTTCTCAGAACTTTTCCCCTAAAAATCATTGCTTTCCAGCAGTCAAAACATACAAGACAAAAGTGACTGAATAAAAATAATTTAGAAATCACAACTTCACCATACAAATGCCTAAACCTTTTATTTAAATCTTGGCTTAAGGCTAAATAAGAACTTTTATCTGTGCTCATTGGTATATGGCATTGACGCACAAGACGTCTTACAGTACTTTAACACACTACTCACCATTCCACTAAGGAAAACGCAGTAGAATGCCTAAAATCAATTCCCTGCTCCAATTTTTAGAAAACACTGTGATTTATAATAATAATTTATAATTTATAAATTAACAGCTAATTCAGTAGCAACCACATTAGACAATTGCTACAATACAGCACCAGAAGACAAATTATCATTTCTTCATTTAGAGTGATCATATTTCTCTAAAAGAATATATGATATTGTTATTTTTTAAGTCACCACTTGTAGTTTTCTGGATGTCCTTTTGGTTCACCCTTTTATTTTCCAGCTCCATTTTATAAAAAGATATCAATGAATAGGATATAAAGTAATTTCATCACCTTTATATTGGTCTATTCAGATAACAAAGGAATAAAAAAAAAAAAAAAAAAAAAAAGAAAGCCAATTAAGATAAGGGGTATGGCTACAAATTCGAATCTATTTGCTTTTCTCTTCCTATCCCTACAGTTTAGGGTAATACTTTGCACAGAGTAAGTGATTAATAAATGCTTTTATATTCATTCATTTTTCTAAACCTATCCTGTGGCTTGGGCATTTTAATGATATTGAGTACAATTCAATACCACAGATATAAGTTTAAACAATTTCCACTTATAAAGGTAGCTCTCATATATACAAACATGAAAACATTTCTTTCAACAAAAGCATTTATTTATTTTTGTTCTGCAAAAACCTAGACATTCTATTTTTTTAAACCCTTGCCTCCTATCTTAAAATCAATGCTATGTATTAGTACCAAGGCAGAAGTGTGGGAAGGGTTAGACAATGGGGGTTAAGCAAGTGGCCCAGGGTCACACAACTAAAAAGCATCTGAGGCTAATGTTTGAACCCAGGACCTCCCATCTCTAGGTCTGGCTCTCAATCCACTGAGCCACTTCTCTGCCCCACTGAACCCAGACATTCTATTAATCAGTAACTGGTACAGAAAACTTTTTAGAGTACTCTTGTGATATTAATTGAAAACAAAGAAATAGAAGCCTTCAAGTTAGCGTGTGAACTAATATAAGTTGTTATTAGGCTGGGGAATGGAATGGAAAACTTTGTGTGGAAACTTCTGACCATGTGACTGCAGTAGGTAAAGTGCCTAAGCTTGGTGTCCAGAAAACCTGGATTCAAATTCTACCTCAGACTTTAATAACTGTGATCCCAAATACATCACAATATTGGTGTGTCTTGGACAATTCCCTAAGATTATCTACAAGTCACGCATAGAATGAGGTCTGCCCTAGGAGTTCCCTACACAAAAAGTGGCTTTTTAATGACAATTCTTACATCATTGCCACTTTCTCTCCCTCCCATAAGAATTAGACAGGTGATTGACAACTATAAAGTTCTTTGAGATTAAACGAATGTGTATATATGTGTGTATATATCATGAGAAGACAAAGCAGTGTTTTATACCAACTCACATAAAGGCGCCAAGTATAAATTGGACTAAAAACAAAATAAAAAACATGAAAACCCCATATCCAAGTTGTTTTTTAAAGGTATGTTGACTTGCTGTAAGCCTCAGCTAGAGTATTTTTTACATTACATAGCAGAGCCTGCCCCAGACAGCCAGGTACTTTGGGAGAGGGGCTTGGTATCCCCAGCAGCAAACATGTGTATACAGATTTCTCATTCAACAGCTGTTTCCCCCATCCAAATCCTGGTGGGGCCAGCCTGAGGGCAAAGGAATGAAAGAGAAGTCCAGGGAGACCAAAGGACAGTCTGAATTCCATCCCCCTGCTCCTTCCCAAGGCCAAGAGTGTAACTAATCCTGGAGGATGGATAAAAATGACCCTCCTGGCCCAGGAGGCAGCCTCACTCCAACACTCTCAAGATTTTACTATGACCTTGGAACACAGCAGAAGTTGTCAAACCTGCCTCTTCCACACCGGCCATACACTCTGCCTTTAGATGCAGAGCAAGAACCACAAAAAAAGATTTAGTCATTGATACAAACATAAAAAACATTTTAATGTGATTCCAAAAGAGTTACTATTTAAATTCAAGAAGAAACTAGAGTAAAATTAAGACTGCCCACTTCCCTGTCTCTGAAAAATAGGAAGCCACTTACTGGAGTCGCATAGTGGCAAAAGAACTGCATAATTGAAGACCTGGATCCCAAGCCAATTATTAGCCTTCCGTTGCACCACACAAGTTACTTTACCTCTCAGAAATTCAGTTTCCTTGTCTATAAAATGGGAGGGAAAGGGAAAACATCTCACTTTGCAGGGTGGAAGGAAGGGGTGGGGGTGTCTTCCTGTAGGTGTAAAACATTGCATCTACTATTAGACAGTAGATTATTCGCTAGTTTTGTTGAACTGATTTCCCCCTCTTTTATAAATTCTTTGCTACAAGGAATTGAAAGGAGGGGCTGTCAAAATTTCTAAGTAGTGATGTAAAAGTGACATGTCACTTTTTTAAAATAAAAGAGCTGAATCTTACAGAACTCAAGTTCTATGATTCTAAAGCTACCTAAGTTATTTAACTGCTTACTAGTCTAGAATTTGGAGAAATTGAAAAAAATCTCCTAATTCTTCTTGCTCAGCAAATGGCACGTAGGAAAAAAAAATTATAAAAACATACTGCTTAATACTAGTCATCACTTCTATCTCCCCTAATATATTTTTCTAACTTCTCCCATGCCATCCACATCATATGAAAGCAATATCAATATTACTCTTTTTTGAGCTGTGATTCTAGTCAGTTAATTAAGCCACTTGCAATATGTATTTATTACTTATACTATGTGGAAGGCACTGAAAGAATAAACACTTCACATCCAGTTGGAGTTTAAACAATATGCATAAAGACATCATGTTCCTCTATTAGCTAGAGAAGACATTTAACAGGACTCTAAAAATCAGGTTTGAGAATTTAAGGCAAGAATACTCAATCAAATATTTTTATTATTTCTAAACAGGTTTCTTCTAGATCTCCATGTTCTCCTCCCAAGGTACATGAATATTCCCACCCAATTGGAAAAAAAAAAATAATGCAACCAGAAAGAGTTTACCCTCCACCTTGTCAGGGTGAGCTTCACAAGTCACTGTGTGCACATACACACACACACACACACACACACACACACACACACACACACACACACACACGGAAGCAGGAACCTTAGCTTCAATTCAGTAGCTTCTCCCCTCAGGAGCATATGGGACCCATGCTCTAAGACAGGGATTCCCAAAGTGGGCACCACCGCCCCCTGGTGGGTGTTGCAGCCATCCAGGGAGGTGGTGATGGCCACAGGTGCATTTGGGGGAGGTGAATAGTTTAGGTCAATAAATAGTTTCATAATTTCAAAGTTCAAGGTTTCTAATTTACACCTTTCTTTACTATATTTGACGAAAAAGTAGAAACATCAATACATATATCTTTCCTATTAGTTGCTATTAAAATTAAAAAAATAATAATTTCCAGAGGGCTCTAAGTAATATTTTTTCTGGAAAGGGGGCAGTAGGCCAAAAAAGTTTGGGAACCACTGCTCTAAGAGAAGTGGGTTTTCAGGGGAATGACTTACTGAAATTACATGAAAAAAAGTCTCACAGCATGTCAAAATAAATTAATGTTAGAAGCACTTTTTTGGTCATCCCTCCTCGAACTCCACTCATTAGCTACCAGTGATGTCCCAAAGCACTTTACAAACATTACTTCATTTGATCCACACAACCCTGGGAAGTGGACTTTATACTATCCTCACTTTACAGATGAGGAAACTGAGGCAGAGGTGGACTGACTTCCCTAGAATCACATATACATACAGTTAATGTCTATGGCAGGATTTGAGCCCAGGTCTTCCTGGCTACCAAATACTGTGCTTTATCCACCAAACAACCTAGCTACCAGCCACTAAACCTATCTTCTCCCTTTCTGTAGCTTTGAGTCCCATATATGCATCTGCCTGATGGATAATTCTCATTCAGATAACACAATGTACCTTAATCTCAATAAAATTAAAATTAAAGATATTACCATCCCTCTCTAAAGCCAGTTTCAGAAATTAGTTTTCCTACCTGTCAGTCAATAAACATTTATTAAGCACCTACTAAGGCACTATGCTAAGCACTGGAGATACAAAAAAAACAAGCTATGTGCAGGATAAATAGGAAATCCCCCAGAGAAGGCAGGCCCTCCAGTTAAGAGGGGATTGGAAAGGCTTGCTGTAGAAGGCGGGATTTTAGCTTGGACTTGAAGGTGGAGAGAAGAGTAAAGCCACCACCCCCATAGGTGACAGCCAGAGAAAATGCCTGAGCCTGAGCAATAAAAGGTCTTGCCTGTGGAAGAGGGAGGGGGGCACTGTCATTTGACTGAAGAGGACATGGTGGGAACTAAGAAGGCTGGAAAGGTAGGAAGGGGCTAGGAAGGCTGTCCAGTGCCCAGCATAGTCTTTTGTAGTTAATCCTGAAGGCCAAAGGCAGCCACTGGATTTCAGTGAACTGAGGGGAAACAAGGGGAGGAGAGTGACATGCTCAGGATTGGGCCTTCAGAAAATCATTTTGGTGGTTAAATGGAAAATGGATCGGAGTGGGGAGTGGCCGGCTGACCTAATATACTGCTGCAATAGACCAGTCATGGGCCTTTGGGGTCTGCACACCAGAGTGGGGGGTGGTATCTTTGTTTTATAGTCCCTCAGGGCCTAAAACCTTTTGTGTCATTTCTGAGTCATTCCTCCAGCCTCACATTCATTTTCATTATCTGTTCCTTCCTTTTCTATTCCTCTGCCCAAGATCTCACAAATCCTGAACTTTCCCTTATCTTTCTGCCTGATTCTCACCCCATCTATCAATGCCCATTTAATCTCAACTTCTTAGAATTCCTATAGTACTTATTAGGTTGTCATAGTCAAGGGTCTGATCTGGCACAAATAATGAGGATTTCAAAACCAATTTTAAATCCACCAAAAGGTTTCCCTTTGGATTCTTAGCCTATTCATGTCTCAGATTCAGAAAGAAAGTTATTAACAGGTATAACCTAAAAACTTAAAATGTTATTACTCAAAGATGGTAAAGTAATTTACTACACATTATGTGTTGTTGGTATTATAAATTAATATAAAACTATTACATATCTTAATAACTAGAGGTGGACCTAAAGTTTCCTCTATTGGGGGACTTAGTGGAAGACTGTAGTATAGGCAATTAGCCTTGGTTCCAAGTTCTTCATTTGATACAGACTAACCTTTTTGACCATGAGTGAGGTGAGTCTCTTAATCTCTCAGTGTCCCCAGGCGACTCTCCAAGATTAGAAATTACAGGAGTGGATGATCTGCATCAGTGGATGGAGTTTCCACAAAGGAATCCCTAACATGCTATCCCCACCAAAAATTTATTTAAAGGGCCTTTTGTCTGTTAAGATTCCTCATTGGCAATGCTTTGGTCATATAAGGTTAGGGAAACAAAATTCTCTCCCTCATTAAAAAGGAATTTAACATTCAATCAACATAAATCAATTATTTTTATCCCTAAATATGAACTCATCTTTCCCAAAAATTCTTTTTACCAGATTAATCGAAGAAGAGATTTTATCCTGAATGCCATGGTTATTAGCTCTCCAAAATTTACAATTGTACTCACAATCACCAAACCCTATCATGCCAGCATTTAAGACATTTTATTCTTGAGAATGAAAAATAACTTAATGATTCCTTACTACACATTTATAAAATGTTTAACTGAGCATAATTTAAAAAAGACAATTAGAATTATGAAATGATGTTCTGCAAGGCCTTCTTTAATTCTATCAATTTTGAAGACAATTTTTAAGAGCAAGGCTGAAGAGGCCTAGCATTTTCAGCTTTCTCCTTTAAACAGTATTTACCTAACAACTCACAGATAGTTATAAAATGAAAAAGTTTAAAGGGTTAAATTCTTACACAATGATCCACTAAGACTTAAAGGGGTCTAAGCTTAGGAGGGGAGGAAAAGGGACAGAGATCACTGATTGGTTATTACAAGGACAAAGGTTAGTAAGTATAGACATTTATTTAAAACAGTTCTTGCCAATCATATTTTTAAGATTTCAAAACATATAATTATAATCTGATTAGAGGACTTAACAATTGCCAATGCTAACATCTAAAATATTAAAGGAAAATGAGACAAGTACAAATGGCACAGACCAACGTAATTTCAATGATATGTGTTTAATTAAGAAATAGAAATGTTCACCAAAATTCAAAGATAAGTTACCAAGGAAAGTGAACAAATCAGCTTAGAACTACACTGATCAAACAGTACAAGGTTAAAGCAATAATCTAAGCCAAATGGCAATGAAATGTTTAGAACAAGCTATTTTATATCGAACAGCATAAGGTACAAACATACACTGCGTGGCTATTATGCTTTAATCCTCTATAAGATGCATATTTGGTTTTTAATTTCAATCCTTTTCAGTTTCATTTTCAGTAGAAAAATCTAACCTGCAAGCTGCGATCAACTGAACGACATGGCTGGTTACATACAAAAGCATAAGAAAAGAACATTTCAAAGCCGATTTACCCTTGTCCTTCCAGTTTTTCTGCTGACCATCCATGGCTCCCCAAAGATCTGGCTGACAACTGGGATTATCAATTATGCATACCAACAGAAAAGCTGCAAAAACAACAATCTCCTGCCTGAGATCTGAAACATCAGTTTCATCCAGAGAGGTCTGCAGTCTTATGTGCTGCACAACTACTGCAGGACTTGAGTCACCTGACGTCTTCTGGGTGTGGAGCAGACTGACGCAGTGCAATCTGTAACTAGGCTACTAATACCTCAGCACTAATGCCTGCATTCAATCTGCTTATTATTCTAACCATTTGCTGGTGCTCGGACCAAAAAGAATCTATTAGTCGGTGGCAGCAGTCTATGAATCGACATAAAGGAAACCTGACCTTCCTGATGGCAGAAATGTTACTGACAACATGGAAATACACTATGTCTGGGGAATGCTTTTGTCAGATTGTTACGTTATGATGCTGGTTATGAGACTCTGCTTAACCTGTAAACTGATTATCATAAGAGCTGTACCTTATACAATTAAAATCAGCTGATCCAACAAAAGGTCGGAGTTTTACATTTCAAAACTATAAAGTCCAGAGTTTCTTCCTGCTCTAAGTTTATTATAGCTTAATATTTAGCATTTAATAAACTTAGGTGGATCTAAGAAGCTACTCACAATTATCAAGAAATTTTAAGTAATATTGAATAGATAAATGCTGTTTTATCATCATGATGCTTTTTAGAACCAGAATTCCTTTAATTACATTTAAAATTCGCTCACTTTGTCCTTTATTCAAAATATAAAATTAGATGATGGCACTTACAGGAATATATTCTCGGTATAGCTACCCAATAATGTAAAACAAACGCTTTTTTAAAAAAATCATTCATCTATCCACAAATTATTTACAGAGGAAAGGATAATCCACATACTAAGAATCCATTAGTAACCTTTAGAAATTGCTATGAGAACACATAAAGATTTATTATTAACATTTAACTATTAACATTTAAACACAAAGCCTTGTATCAAAATTTCATAAGTTAAATTTCACTAAATTAACAGAATGCCTTTACTCCACATATAATATAAACTTGTCATATATAACTAATTACAGCCATAAATATTGCTTTTAAATAAGTACAAAGACCAAACGAAATTAAATTAAAATTTAGCCTTTACAAATTAAAGAAATACATGAAATGACAGTGTTTCATGAAATATAATCTATGATTGAAAGTTTGCTCAGATACCACACTCAGTAAATTAGAACATTTCTGGAACTTACTAGAATAATGTGGGTTGGCAAATCCTTAAATATCAAATGTGACAAATATCCAATGACTCATTTCTTGCTTTCCTACCACTCTACCAAATATAATGCAAAAAAAGAATGCTATAAAATTAAGTTTCACCCTCAGTGCAACAAAATGTATCCATAAATCCCAATATTAGTTAATGGTTGCTGAACTACTTTTTAAAAATTCTTACTTTTACTGATATTTTAATAACATTCATTTCTTAATATGTCCCTTTCCTCTCTCATGAACCATCTCTTTTAACAAATATATGAAAAGAAAAAAAGTATTTCAACAAAATAATAGCTGAAATCTGAAAATCTATAGACTAGTCCCTCACATCTGCAATAAGGGAAAGGTGTCAGGCAAGTCAGTGCAGTCACTATAATCACACTTTTTCCATGGTTCCTCCATCTGCACTGCTATAGTCATTATACACCATTTTCCTGGTTCTGCTTATTTCACTTTAAATCAATTGGCAGGTCTTTAGGGAATACAACTTATTACTTCACTGGCACAGGGAGCTCCCAGATGAGGAAATTCCCTCTCCCAATTCCAGCTGGCCCCTTCCCTGCAGCCGTCCAGCCCTGGAAAGCTGCCTAAGTGCAGAGGATATCTGACTTGCTTAGGGCCACAGAGAGAGACTAGGTCAGAGGCAAGGCCTTAAACTCCTATCATCCTGGCTCCAAAGCCTAATCCTGACCCCACTTGGCCTCTACTAATTCTTCACTATCATCATTTCTTAGGGTGTTGTAATATTATTTCACATTTGTGTCCCATGGTTTCACATCACCTGTCTTCCTCTCTACCCTATTTTAAAAAGGTGTTCAAAGGTCTCCATACACCCTACCCCCTAGCACTTCTGTGGAAGGAGATTTTAAAAAGCAGCCCTACAAAGGACATGGTATAATGGAAAGAGCCCTCCGCTTGGGCTCCAACACCCTCTGATACCTAGTGGCTGTGTTATCTGTTATCTAACACTTTAGGGACTCGGTTTCCTCTTCTGAGGATAAGCAGTTTAACTCACAGGGTGGTTTCAAGAAAAAAAATATTACATGAGCCTTAAAGTGTTTTATAAATGTGAATTATTCACAATACCTAACTCATTCTCTTATGGAAAACAATGGATTTCAGGCAGTCATAGAATCATTTAAATTACAAACCTTTCCACAACAACCATCACACCCAACCTGTCCATCTGTATACCAGTACTGTCAAACTCAAATAGAAATCCCTGCCACACATGCACTGTCTTAGAAAATATTTTTATTTTGCCAAACATTTACCAATTACATTTTAATCTGCTTTAGGCTGCACACAGAAGTTTTGTTGACTACTGGCAGCCTTCCAGTTTGACACCTCTGGCACACACAATCTAACCTTCAACATATATATCTTGTTATAAACCAAATATGAACAACTTCAATTACAGCAAAATGAAGTTTAAAAAATTAATCCTAATTAGTTTAGAGTTCTAGCTATACTATGATACTTAAAGTGAGCTGTAATATTCAAATTAAGCCCCAAGTAAATCATTGTGAAAACTCTCTGTAATAGCATTTGGTCATAGCGTTGAAGCTTCAAGGAAATGTATTCCCTGCATCTGTTTACCTGGGTGCTTAGAGCCAGCACAAAAACACTGCTCCTTAGGAACCAGGAACTTCCTCCAAGCTTCCCACCATTGTGTTTTTAGAACTGGATTAATGAAGTTAGATAGGGTAAGTATAACAAAGAACTCCTCTCTAAAGGATTCAGGGAAAACAATGCTTGCAATACTTCCTAAGTGATCAAGGATAAATCACAAAAGCCCTCTTAAGTGTCAATTTCTTCTTCAATAAAATGAAGATAAAAGTTGTACTAGCTAATCTACATAAATATCTGCATTCTTTTTTTTTTTTCTTTTTTTCTTCCAATTTTCCTTATTAGTGCCTAAAAGTTTCCATCCTACTCCCTGGCTCAAAGCCAATAATTATTTAGAATACATTTTGCCTTACATTTACATTTTTATAGGTATTATCCTAAGAAGGCTTTTAAAAAACATTTGAGAAGTGGGAGATAGCAACCTTTTTCCAAGTCATTTCTAAGGTAAGTAATTATACCAGAAGAGTTCTATAGCTGTCTAATTTCAAATCCAAGAGATTACTAAAACTAGAAGAACTAAATAATGAACTACAAAATGTAAAATATCATTGTTAGAACTCAACAATATATATAAAACAAATATATAAACTCATTATTTATAAACTATATTTGTATAGTTTTGCTACCATTTCAGAGGATCTACAAGATTAAACTATTTTCATAGAATCACTAAAATGTTTTAAATTTTAATATGGTAGATATCAATAGATATATTCCACAGAAACAAAGGCTCTTGAGTAGGGTGGTAATAGTTTTTAATAATTTTTAAGAGCATAGAAGTGTCTTGAGACCCCATTAGAGAGTCTATGAACCAGTGCCCTACAATGATGAAGTCCTAAGTGTGAATCCAAAAAGAAAAACCACACTGCTTCACAAAATCTTTTCAAATGTATTTCCAGATTAAACACAAAGCAGATGCTCATCTATTATCTCCTTATTATTGAAAGCTTTTTAAAAAGCAGCCCATGTTATGTGCTGTCATACAATGCCCCCTATGGGCATAATTAAACAACTTCAGCTTTCACTAATGAATGTAGAGAAAGCAGAGAAGTGGAATGAATGTACTAGATAGATATGGCATTCAGAGAGGCAGGTCCAAATCCCAAAATCCCAGAATAATCTCATTTCCTTGCCTGTAAAATTGGAAATGGGGGGGGGGGGGACCACGAGCGCATTAGATGACCTCTTCCAGCTCTAAATCTGTGGTTAATGCAATGTAAGAGCTAGCTTTTAACCTTAAAAATAAACAATATTTCAAAGGTATTCTAGTTCAAGATAAGAGCCTCAAACAAAATCTGACAAAATCCTAACATGGGAACAATTTTAACACAAAACTATGCAAAGAATATCAGTAAGCCACAAATCACCAAATTAAAAAGGACTTTTTATATTCATATATTTATATATTTAATTTAAATTAATAATTAATAGGATGTTAGCTACGTGCTATAATCTAAAGCAAATATATGAATATCCTACTCTCAAAGCATCTTTAAATTACATATTCTCATTAAAAGCATTACATACTTCACATTTTTAAAGTACACAGATTTAGGGGGAATTCACAAGAATACATAATAATGTAATGTTAAACATAGTGTCTTGTGAACAAAATGACTCAATTACTCAGTTTGAAATACAAGGTATTCATACTTTTAAAAATAGCCATTTTGGGAATATCACAAAGTATAAAATAATTTGATATCGATAAAATAGCACTTATATAAATTAAAGGACCTCATTTCCATTCCTAACTTCTCTACTTACTAAGTTTACCTGACCCTAAATGAGAGGAATTGAACCAGTGACCTCAAAAGTCCTTTCCAGTTCCAAATCCTAGGAGCCAAATACTCTTTCTTTTTAAACTCTTACCTTCCAACTTAGAATCAATATTGTATATTGATTACAAGATAAAAGGATCTGGTAATAAGGATTAAGTGACTTGCCCGAGGTCCCAGATCTAAAAGTGTATGAGGCCAGATTTCAACCCAGGACCACCTGTCTCTAGGTCTAACTCTCAATCCACTAAGCCACCTAGCTGCCCCTCAAATCTTTCTTTGCTTTCCAAAAAAATTAGCCTTTATTGAACAAGTTTTTTTATCTGGACACCATGAATACAATTCACAAGAAGTTTTCTACCTTAGACACTAGATGGCACCAAAGCCTATCTTCCAGAAGAGCAGGCCATGAGGCATTAGAATTCTTTCAGGAACTTCATCATGTAATGGTTCTATAGAGTAAGAACATGGTGGAGATGGATTAAGGAAAGAAAAGGGAAAAGAAATATGGGGAAATGGTGTTTATGCCAGTTGACACAGTAGTGAAAGTCACATTAAATGCCAACATATTTCAACAAATTGTTGATTTCGTGGAACTCCTTCTATACCAAATACACTGTTTAGCTTGGATCTCTACAAGTGGGAGAAGAAGAAAAAGAAAAAAAGAGCACCTATACATCTCTAATACATGTATAGATTACATATGCACAAAAAACTAACAAAAGACATCTAAAATGTTTTTGTATATCTCAGGCCTAATGCAGGTACTTAACACTTCCTTGAACAATGGCAATGACCTCCTAATTCTTCCCCTTGCCTCAATTCTCTTCTCCAATCTTTTTATTCTCCAAATAGCTGCCAAAATAATGCTTCTAAAATAAAAGTCTGATGGTTAAGCAATAAGCATTCTTGCAAGAGAGGGCTCTCTCTTGCCTCTAAGATCAAATGTTTGGCATATAAATCCATCAGATGGCCTAGCTCAAAAAAACACTTAACAATAGTCTTCAATTTACAAGTTGATATTTCTACCCAATTTTTTAGAGCAGATGCATTTCTCTTAATGTTAATGTTTAATAGGTCTTAAATTTTACTTTAATCTTAATCTGATAGTTGACATTTTAAAAATCAGCTATATCTGAAAAAAATACCCCATAATGTAACACTTGCAACCACAGGTTTCTAATCTATCCTAAAAAGTATTATTAAATCAGCATTTTTGTAAAAGCATTAGGGAAAGACGGATCCTGGGATGATGGTCGAGTGGGTAATCCTAGGACAGGACTCATCCTCTCTCTTCCCACAAAAAAATAAGAAAAGAACAAAATCAAAAGTGGCAATGAAATGAAGAAGAAAATGAAAAGAATTGACCACAAGGAAAAGGCCTCTCAACATAAGATATGAGATGAGAGAAAGATGGCTTCCTGGAGTATCCCCTCAGTAACATCTTGGGGGGACCTTCCCCTCAATCCCTTCATAACCAGGCCAACCAAGAGTCACACAGACATATCAATCACAGAAAAATAGCAGGTAAGGGAAAGATGAAGAACAGGTTCCACTCTAGCAGCCCCCTCCTTAAGACAGTATCCCAAATGGACACTGCTGCACTGTTGGTGAAACTGAACTGGACAACCATTCTAGAGAGCAAAAAGGCCATCAAACTGCATCCCCCTTGACCCAGCAATACCACTACTGAGTCTGTACCCCAAAAAGATCAGGGATAAGGGGAAAGGACCCATTTAAAATGTTTTTAGCAGATCTTTTTGCAGAGGCCAAGAATTAGAGACTGAGGGGTTGTCTATCACTTGGGGAATGGTTATGTTAGGAATGACATACAGGATAAGTTCAGAAAAACCTGAATAAGACTTTTTGTGCGAACTGATGCAAAGTGAAGTGAGCAGAACCAGAAAACAATGTATAGTAACAGAAGTATTATACAGTGATCAAATGTGAAGGATTAAACCATTCTCAAGAAAGCAAGTCTCTAGGATAAACCCAAGGGACTCATGATGAAAAGTGCTATCTCCAGCCAAAGAGGCAACTGTCGGGAGTACAATAGCAAAAGCACTTTATTTCCTTCGTGTGTTTTCTACTATATGTGTGATAGGTGTCTTCTATCATGATGTGAGCAATATGGAAATGGGTGCTGCATGAAAGCACTGGTATAATAACTCCTACCACACTGTTGACCACATCAAGGAGGGGAGAGGGTTAGAGGGAGAAAATAGGAATCCTAAAATGTTCAAAAACAGTTGTCACAAATTGTTTCTATAGGTAACTGAAAAAAATATTTTTTTTAAACTAAAGTACATTTGCACAAGGGGGAAAAAAATCAGTATCCCAAATGGGAAAACCTCATTCCTTGAGGATCAAAGATTTCATCCAATTGTAGTGGGTAGGAGAGAAAAGAGGAAAGTTTGACTAAGGAAAAAAAGGACAGCAGGAAGAAAAAAGCTAGTACAAAGTGAGTACTGTGAAGGCAGGCAAGTTAGCTTTTCTATTTATCACACTACTAATTTTTCCTACAGTGTCCTTGTTGTAAGTATTCATGTTTCTTGTTGCTAGTTATTTCTCTTCTATAAGCACATGGCACAAAAGCTACTCTCCTCCCAGCCCTTGCCAATCTCCATTTTACAAACAGTCCCGGGAAGTTAAGTGACTTGTTCAATGTCACAGATTTTAAAGTGACTCTAGTCAGTGCTCTTTCCATTGTACCATGCGGCCGGGGG
>NC_058131.1:106011777-106040186 GCF_016433145.1 Gracilinanus agilis
AGAGAGAGAGAAAGAGAGAGAGAGAGAGAGAGAGAGAGAGAGAGAGAGAGAGAGAGAGAGGGGAATGTTGACTAGAATTACAATTTCATTAGCATGGGGAAACTTCCAGTGAACAAACTTGCTCTATCATTTCAAATCAATGCCTTCCCTGAATCTTTTATAGTCATGACAATGAGGGGATAGACTTATTTTTAAAAATGATAAAGGCTGAATTTGAGGGAAAATAGTATTTTAATTAAAGCCATACTGATAGAGATAAGTCAACCCAGCGCCTGTAAAAAATCTATTCAAAATGCCCGCCAGTCCCTATCTTCTTCCATCTTGTCTATCTCATACACCAGCGAGCCCGCTCAGGTAGCCAAGAGGAAGTTCCAAGCCACTTCCCAATATTTAAAGACGTCCTTTACCTTGAAGACGTCATCCAAAACAGGAAACCCGTTGGACCATGGAAAATGTAGTTCCAAGGTCCCCCACATGTCCACAGGAAGTTTGTCAAACACTACATATCTTGAGGATCAATACTTCCAAATAGAACCCCAATAATTTTAAATAACACAAGACCAAAATTATATTTCTGGTGACTATAAATAAAAGTATTGCAATCATGAATAAAGCAGTCATAAAAATTGAGGTTAAAAAGAAAATTACTCAAGGGTTCCAGACTTTGAAAAATATTAAATGCATTATTTTAAATAAAATTTCAAAATAACACAAATTGCAAAGATATTGGTAATAACAAAACAGACTAATATTCTCCTTTCACAGTCTAATAAAATCATAAAAATAAAAAATATAGAACAAAATGTTGAAAAAAAGAGGAGAAAAACAAAAGAAAAACAACTGCTTGAACACATGGGCTGATGGGGATATTATTGGGGATGTAGACACTAAATGATAACTCTAGTCCAACTATCAATAATATGGAATTAGGTCTTAATCAATGATACATGTAAAACCCAGTTGAATTGTGCATCAGCTACGGGGGGTTTGGGAGAGAGGGAAAGAACATGAAACATGTAACTATGGGAAGATAGATATGATGGACCTATAACAACTTCTAAATGGGAAAATTATAGAATATGCATATTCTCTGGCATCCCATAGAACTTTTACAAAAACTAATCATGTGCTAGGTCATAAAAGAACTATAAACAAATGTAAAAAGGCAAACATAAAATAACATCTATAGCCATAAAACTAAAAATTTAATAAAAGAAATGTGAAATGATAATATTAAATGGAGGCTAAATAATGAATTCCTGAATGAGTCAAAGAACAAATCGCAGAAACAATGACTAAATGGGTTAAGGAAAATGATAATAATAAAATATGCAAAACTTATGGAATGCAATTCTCAGAGGAAATTTTTATCCCTAGAAATTTGAATTAACAAAATTGAAAAATGGAATGGAAACATAATTAGACTACAAAGTAATTAATCTTTAAAATTAGAACAAACTATCTGTATAACACTGGGCAATCATTCAACCAGTGTGTTTTCTCATCTATAAAGTAGGGAAAACAACAGCATCTACCTCCAAGGGTTGTAGTAATGATCAAATAAGATACTGTGTAAATTACTTAACACAATGGCTGAAGTGGTAGGTGCTTAATAAATGCTGGTCTCCTTCCTTTTTGGATATTGAGACCATATTTGTTTTTTTGGTCTCGATATCCAAACCCAAGATCAAAGAGAAAAAGCTACAGAGACAAATATCACTAACATATGGTGATGCAAATATCTAGAAAATAATTCACCATGACTAGGTTGGCTTCCTATGAGGGATTAGCACATAAATAACAGTCAACAAGCTTGAGAAGGTACCTTAAAAGATCACCCAATCTAAACCCCTTATTTCTCCTCCTGAGCAAACAGGCCACAAGCTTAGCACAGTCATACATGCAGTCTCATGGTAGGATAGGAATCCAGCTCTTCTTCCTTTTGTACCACACTTCTCCCAAATCATGCAATTATTTCAATACTCAGAACGAGTAAGAAAAATAGTGATTTATAGAATCTGCAAAGAGGAAGCTCTTTTAAAAATATATTTGTAAACAAATTAAAGCTTTCCCCAATACAAGCAAGAGTAAAGCAAAAAGTCTCCTCCCCACTATTCTTTGGTACAGCTCTAGAAATTCTAACTATAGCAATAAGAGGCCAGAGTTAAATTATATAAATACAGGGTGCCCCAAAAGTCTTAGTGTTGGCAGTGTTTAAAACTTTTATGACAAACCTTGGGCACATCCTGTATAAGCAAAGAGATGGCAACATTATTTGCAGATGATGTAATGGTATAGTTAGGAAACTGCGAATCAAACAAACTGGGAATCAAAATAAAGCAACAGCAACAATAATGCAAAGATCCAGAAAATCTAAACACCCAAAGGAGGCCGCCCACGTCCTTGGTTCTCAGCATGCGGCTGTGGACGTGGAGCTTTCCTCCCTCCTCCATTCCAGCTTGCTTCTCTGCGCTGCGCTGCCCTATGAGAATGTGCGCTCCCAGCAGCCAGGGGCTGTCTAGGCCTACATTTGTAAGGAAAGGCAGAGGGTGCCTCACGCACTGGCTCCCAGGGCAGCCTCGGGCCAGGTGTGTAACCTCTGTATGTCGCAGTTTCCTCCTCAGGCTCCAGGGGAGGATATAATAACTGTAAAGTGCTCAGCATGGGGCCTGGCTCATTGAAAGCATTATAGAAACATTACCTATTATTACCATTATCATTATTATTCCAGGACTTAGCACATGAGAAAGCACTACCTGTCAGATCTATAGAGAGGGGAAAAACTTATGACCAAACAAGAGACAGAAAACATTACATGATTTAAAAATCACTAATAATCAGTGATTAAAGTTTTGTATAAGCAAAACCAATGTAATCAAGATTTGAAGGGAAACAACTTATTGAGAAAAAAATGTTTGCAACAAATTTCTCTGATAAAGGTTTAATTTCTCAAATATTAAGAGAACCAAGTCAAATTTATAAGAATCCAAGTCATTCCCCAATTGACAAACGGTCCAAGGATGAGCAGTTTTCAGATAAAGAAATCAAAGCTCTCAATAATCATATAAAAAAACTAAATCACTTGAATAGAAAAATGCAAAGTAAAACAAATAAGGTACTACACCTCATACCTATCAGATTGGCCAAAATAACAGTAAAGGAAAACGTTCAGTGCTGGAGAGGATGTGGCTAAAATGGGACATTAATGCATTGTTGGTGGAACTGTGAACTGAACCAACCATTCTGGATGGCAATTTGGAACTATGCCTAAAGAGCTATAAAACAAATAATGAAATACTACTATTAGGGCCATATATATCCCAAAAAGATTAAAAAGGGGGGATTTCAGAAAAAGCTGGAAAGACCTACATGAACTGATGAGAGAGAAATAAGCAGGACCAGCGGAACACTATACACAATAACAGCAATATTGTGTGATGACTTAGCTACTCTCAGTAATACAAGGATCCAAGACGATTCTGAGACTTAGGACAAAGAATGCTATCTATCTCTGGAGAAAGAACTTTCAGAACTGGAACAGAGATCAAAGCACACTATTTTTCACTTTGTGTTTTTATATGGGAGTTTTGGTTTTATATGAGAATTCTCTTACAACAATGACTCATGGTAGTAGATTTTGCATAATAATATGTGTAATCTAGATCAAATTGCTCACCTTCTACAGGAGAGAAGAGAGTTGAGGAAGGGAGACAGTTTGGATCTTTTGATTTTGGAAAATTTAAGTTGAAAATTATTGTTGTGTATAATTGAGAAAATAAAATATAAGAAAGCACTGAATAAATGCTTGTTGACATTGTCAACAGTAACAGAAATCAGGAAAAATAAATTTCCAATCAAAAGTGTACAACTATTTGGGAGTTATCCTATCAAAATATATGTAAAACATTAATATTATTAAAAAACATTCTTTACCGAAATAAGTTAGGAAGATTCACTGGTCATGGTTGGGCAATAAAGATAAAAATATTACCTCAAATAGTTTACATATTTATTTCTATGCTAGTCAGATTACCAAAAAGGACACCAGAAACAATAAATTTCATTTGGATAAACAAAAAGGCTAGAATTTCAAGGAAAATTAAAAATAAAAGTAAAATGTGACAGAGCAGAACATTAACAGATCTCAAACTATATTATAAAGTAGTACTGGTAATCCAAAAAAGGTTTTAAATAAAAGTACTTAAAAACTTGTTTCCTCACAAGTTCAATGAGGTGGTGGGTCTAGATGGCCTCTAATATCCCTTACAGCTCTAAATTTATAATCCTATGAAAATAACAGCTCAATATGAAAAAAATCAAGAATATATGGGGGAAATTCTGACAAGAAATGCTAGGAATATTGGAAAGCACTTTGGAAGAAACTTAGTTGAGACCAACATCTTACTCCAATATACCCACAATAAGCTCAAAATGAATATGACTTGAGAAAAAAGTCCCCATTATTTTAAAAAATTGGAGAATTCATAACCAAACAAGAGATAGTGGAAGTCAAAAGATCACTATGATATAAAAAGTTTTAAGCTTTTTCAATGAAGATAAAAAAGGAAGAGAAGCTGTCAAGTAGGAAAAAATATTTAACAAATAACATTAATTTTTTTATATCCAAGATACATGAAGAACTGACATAAATATGATTATACAAACCATTCTTCAAAAGATAACTGGTCAGGGGGGCAGCTGGGTAGCTCAGTGGATTGAGAGTCAGGCCTAGAGACGGGACTAGGTTAAAATCCAGCCTCAGACACTTCCCAGCTGTGTGACCCTGGGCAAGTCACTTGACCCCCATTGCCCACCCTTACCACTCTTCCACCTAGGAGCCAATGCACAGAAGTTAAGGGTTTAAAAGTATATGAACATTTTCAAAATAATTATAAACATACTCTTAATCATAATAGTAAAAAGAAATGCAAATTTAAACCCCCCTGAAGCTTCACATTTCAAACTCTAAAAACTGACAAAAATGCTGAAGGACTATTACCAGTGATTTTTACCTGCTATGGGAACTGAGAAAACTCAATGAAGAAAGCCCCTACATCAAATTCGAGAGGAATCTGCTCTGCAACTTATAACCAGATTTACCTGGGGTACTGGTTAAGTGGCTCAACCTAAGGTCAAAGAGCTAGTATTTGCCAGGGACATGGCTTGAACCCAGATCTTCTTGACTGTTAACAGCTCTCTATTCAGTACCCCTAATTTTTCTATTGCAACAGCAGCAAATCAATCTTTCAGCAATTGCTTACTAAATATATTTTGTATATCAATATTTTTTCATGGTTTGGAGGGAGAGTGCTTTCACTGAGCTAACAGAAACCTTAGAGATCATCTTGTCAAACGAGCTGCCACCAACATTTCCCAGTGAAGCAGAACCAGATAAAATAGAATTGGGAGAGACTGAACAAAATAAATAAGATGGCATCACCTCTGGGATGGATTAATAGCTTCCACTCACCAAACACCTGAGCCCCAGCCCCTACCCAGACTAACCTTTTCCTCAGAGGTCCAGGGATGGCCCGCCCAGCTCAGAGGTAGTGGCATACATGCAGCCCAGACTCCAGACCCCCAACTCTTCCACAACACAATGTCTCCAGTTGGTTTTTTTAAAAGCAGTATCATTTTTTATCTTTTCTGGTCTTTTTTCCAAAATCTTTCCCTCTGAGACACCTTAAAACACTGAGTGCCTTAGAACTTCTCTCCCATCTGGTCTGTACCTAGCTTCTGTGCATGGAGGAGGTATGGCCACTGTTCTCAACTTCATCTTCTTACTTAAGGTGTTTTTCTGTTTGTACATTTAGAGCTAGACAAGTGCTCTGCGGCCATGCAGTCCAACTCCCTAGTCTTACAGATGAGGAAACTGAGGCCCAGGAAAGTAAAGAGATTAGTCCAAGGTCCCATGGATGATTAGCACTGGAGGAGAGATTTGAACCAAAGTTCCTCCTTCTCATTAAGGGAGGGGCTAATAGTCATTCCATTGTACATTAAGTTCATCATATATGCTAACTAAAATATTAGAATCTAAATGTGGGTAGTTTGATCATTATTAATAATGAAAATGTAGTGCAATCCATTCCATTTTGAAATGTGTTCTTTTTCCAGCTCTCTATAAATGTTCAAGATGATCAGGCTACAGGGAGTAAATTATCATACAAACCTTTCTGCTTCTTATGCTACAATCTGATGGTTGTTTTTTATGAGACAAAATGGCCTATAATCTTCAGTTATCCTCCATGTTAACAGAATAGCCTCACTCTAAAGTAATTTATTGCCCTCATCTTTCCATTTGGCAAGGAAATCAAGAATTTGTCCTCCAAGAAAATGTCTATAATCCTTTTTTTTGGTCTCTGAATTATGATGCTACTCTAAGTCAACTGATTAAAGAGATGCATTTTCTTGCCCTTAGTGTATAGTGGAAAGAGCATAGGTCTAGGAATCAGGAGAGTCTAGTGTAAAATTTTTTCTAACTTTTTTTTTTTTAAACCTTTGCCTTCTGTCTTAGAATCAATACTGTGTATCACAGTTCTAAGGAAGAAGAGTAGAAGGACTGGGCAATGGGGGGTTAAGTGCCTTGCCCAGGGGTCAGCCAGCTAGGAAGTGTCTGAGGCCAGATCTGAGCCCAGGCCACCCCCACCACCCCCCTTCTCTGGGCCTGGCTCTCCATGCCCTGAGCCACCCAGCCACCCCCTCTCATGGGAATCTGCCTCTGCTCCTTACTAACTCCATGTGCCAGGCTGGTGGCGATCCTCCCTGCAGTACTCACTTCACAGGATAGCTCTATCAAATGAAATGATCTAAAGCACTCTGCAAATTTTAAAGCACTCTATATAATGCCAACCATTATTTATCCCTTTTCTCATTTTTGGTAACTGCTTCTGAGCTTCATTCTAACCAGGATTTGTCAGTGACAAGAAGAGACAGGTCTGTAGGCAAATGATTCTTAAATGATGAGCCAACAGACAGATGCTTCTCAGGTCAGTACTCAAGTTATTTCCTTTAAAATATCCTTTATTTTGGTAACGTTTGGCACTGGCCATCTCCATCGGCTTCTGATTCTCCTCATTCACAAAACATGAGTCTTCTGACAAGATGTAGCTTTTTGTATTCTTTCATTTCTTTATTGCAAAGTCATTTCCAAAATTTGTTATCTTTCCCTGTGGCTACCCTTCACAATAAATAATCAAAATCAAGGTGGAGAGAGTGGTTGGGTGGCTCAATGGATTGAGAGCCAGGCCTAGACTCAGAAGGTCCTGTATTCAAATCTGACCTCAGACACTTCCTACTTATATGACCCTGTGCAAGTCATTTGACCCTCATTGCCTAGCCCTTACCACTCTTCTATTTTGCAACCAATAGGTAGTATTCCTCGAAGATGGAAGACTGAAGATGGATGATAATTTGCTAGGAAGATCCCTGTCAAGTTTTTTTGTGTCACTTCTCTACTTCTTTATCCTTTGCATCCAAAGCTGTAATTATCTTCATGGAGATCCACTGGCTTAAACTCATCCTCAGCACTTCCAGGCAAGATAACCAAATATTCCAAATGTCATTTCCCTGCTGCCTTTCCAGCAAAAAATGAATCTAACTCCAATGATTCCTTTATTCACCTTGCCAGAGAGCCTAGGATTCACTATTTCATTTAGCTACAACTACTACTATTTTCTCTTTACATTTCACCATTATCAGAAAGGCTGATACACATGTGATTCCTCTTGTAGAGTATTAAATCACTGATAATTAGTTGGCCAGAGTACACACTGGAGTACCATTAATTAAGCTAATGTCTGAGTATTATCAAAAAACTTATTCTTTATACCCGCCCCCGCATCTTCTACCATTTATGACATTCTCTACAAAAGCAGAATGAAGTTGCCAAGGACTAGTGTCCAGTTTACACTGCTTGATTTTTTTTTTTTAAGTTGCAATGGCCAAAGAATTCGTCATCTAGTGGCCAGCTTTCTAGTAAGGAGCCTCCCTGTCCTTGGAAAGCAGATACAGTCTGTCACTGGGACTATCCTTGAAGTGCATCCAGGCTGGCAAACCCTGCCAAAGCCTGCAAGAACCCTGAGCGAACCTCTACACCATCAAGCACCAAAGAAGCTGTGCAATATGTGCCCTGGGGAAGGCGAGACAAGGGAACTTGAGAACAGAGCATGGTTCCCAATCATGGTTCTACGATGCTACAATAAAAACTGCCAAAAATGGAAAATGAGAGCAAATTGGAAAGCCTAGTACTAAATTCAAGAAATTCCTAGCTTTCATTTTAAAACTGGTTATATTACTTTGCTCTTTTACTTTTTTTATTTTTTTTACCTTACCTTCCACCTTGAAGTCAATAATGTGTATTGGCTCCAAGGCAGAAGCATGGTAAGGGTAGGCAATGGGGGTGAAGTGACTTGCCCAGGGTCTGAGGCCAGATTTGAACCTAGGACACCTCCCGTCTCTAGGCCTGGCTCTCAATCCACTGAGCTACCCACCAGCTGCCCCCTACTTTACCCTTTTATAACAAAAAATTTTAAACTACAGTTAAGAGCTGCTGAAAAGTTCTCCATAAAAGGATTTTCTATGTAAGCAAATTTTATTTTATGTAATTTGTTACCTAATTTGGCAATAATACTAATGAGATCAAGGTCACTGAGTCCAATATTGACAATGCCCAATTAATTAACTTTTTCTACATGTAGATGTCTCTTGCTTATGTTAAATACATAGGATCACTTTTGTATACCAAAAGAGGCATTAAAAAACTAAAACCACAGAAATTTTAATAAGGAAGGTATTAGATAATCAAACCACAATATATTGGGCATTAGGACACTATTTGCATATTATAAATGCTACTTAATTGTAGATCCTAATTAGAAATTCACATTTCTTTTACAGCATTTTGGAAACTAGGCAATTCACCAAATCCAAAAATGCCCCTTCTACAATGAACCACTAGTTCCCTACACAATTCTCCAAATAGCACTGGAATGAATGTTACACTTAAGACTCCCACAAATCCACTCCCAAATTTCTCACTGGGGACTGGCAATGTCTAATAAACCTGAGTTCTGGGCTATATAATGGCTTCTCCCTAATATATCATTAAAATTCTGGAAGCTTAACTTATGGGCTAAGAATCTGGTTTTTCCTCTACATAATTACACCCCACAAATGGTTACAATTGTCAGCCAGAGTTGAAAGTTCAGCAGGAACATCTGGAGACATGAATTATTCTACTTCATAAAGACAGGGCTATTTAAATGGGGTTCATAACCTTGTGTCATTGACCCATCTGGGCTCTCTAATGAAGCCTCTACAGGTCTCTTTTCAGCAAAATGTTTGTGGCCCACATTTGTAAATGAGAGGCATGCTAAGTTTCTGTTAGAGGTTGCAAAGATGCATTTTTTTCCCATGCAAAATGCACAGATCCACATAAATCTATTCCCAGGGTTCTGTGCCCTCCTAATGTACGCACGGCTACCTGACTTCCTACGGCAGCATTTAGCAGCAAGTAAGTAGGAGGAAAGTGGGGAGAGGGCAGAGCTGTAAAGAGGAATCCAGGGCTGCTTTTGGAGAAGCCAAGGTCAAGGGAGCAGGGGATTTCTAGAATAACATTTAACTGGTTAATAACTAAAGGAGCAGAGGAACAGGGAGAGCAGAGAGAGAACAAGCATGCTTGCATGGGGAAGGGGAGGAAAATAATTACTACAATAAGATCAAACTATTATAAAACATGTGGTACAACTGTCTCAATTTACATTCAGTTCAGTGGCTCTGGGGATAGAGCACCGGGCCCACAGCCGGTAAGACCTGAGTTCATATGTTACAGATACTTACTAATTGTGTGATCCTGACAACTTAGCCTCCATCTGCCTTAGTTTTCTCATCTGTAAAATGTGGATAAAGATAAAACAGCACCTACCTTACAGGGTAGTTATGAGGATCAAGTGAGATATTTGTAAAGCACTTACCACAGTGCTGGTCTTAATAACCATCTTTCTCCTTCCTTCCCTAATCTTAATGAGATTAAATATTAATGAATTACATTAAATCAATATATTAATAATTAAATATTAATTCAATGTTTTTTTAAACCCTTACTTCCTGTCTTAGAATCAATGCTACATATATTGATTCCAAGGCAGAAGAGCTTTTAAGGGGTGGGCCATTAGGGTTAGGTGACTTTCCCAGGGTCACAGTTAAGAATCATAGGACCTCCTATCGCTGAAACCAGCTAACCAATTATGAAAAAGAAAAAGAATTTTCTTTAATAGTCTGTTTATAGAGATTTTTCTGTAACATTCTATATTAATTTAATTTTGTTTTTTTCTTGCTCAATAAGTTGATTTCTATCTTTAGTCATAGCATATTCTAAGACTATGACAGTTTATCATAAAGTTGGCAGGGACCTTGAAAATCTCATTAACTTTTAATTCTGTGAATAAAGAACATAAAGTCTGGAGAGAAGAAGTGACTTGACTAAAGTCTCACAAACCAGAATTCAGAGATAAGTCCTCTAACTCCAAATTTAGTGTTCTTCCCACTATATCATGAAGTTAAATACATCTGTTTTTCTTTCTGTTACTATTTCCTGTATCACATGAAGAGGTGGCCCTAATTAAACATGTACAAATTTGTTCGTCCCAAGCTAGTTCAAGAGACTGCTCTCTCTATCATCCCCACTCATTTATTTTTAATTTTTCTTGTCTCCTGACTGCTTCCCTATCAAAGTCCATGTGTCCTCTATCCACTAATAACCCTCACTTCATCTGTTATCCCAATTAATTATCATCTCCTTTTCTGCTCCACTTTGTGGTTAAACTCCTTGAAAAGGACATCTATAATCAGTCTTTCCTCTTTTAAGTTTCTTCAGTCTTGACTTCCAACCTCATCATTCAACTGAAACTACTCTCTCTACCAAAGTAACAAATGATCTCTTAAATTCCAGATCTAATGGTCTTTTCTTCAGTTCTCCCTCCTTGGGATGGCTCAGGAAGCTGAGACCCTGTCATCACCCTCTTGTCCCCGACTCTCTTTTCTCCAAAGACCCTCTTAATCGTCCTTCTCTTGCCTATTTGACCAGGGTGTATGGGGTGTTCAGGAAGGCCTGGCACCTTTGGTGGGAGGGTTTGCCATGACCTTTTCAGGGCTGCTCATATCGCTTTGGTGCCCACCTTTTACCCAACACTCACCCATGACTCCAAAAATGCCCTGACAGTGGCCACACCCAAGTAAAAGGTAACCAACAGGCTTCAAACCCAACAGTGAATTAAGGGCAATGTCTACCAGTAGACTTCCCCAGGCAGAATGGGAGAAGAATCTGTTCCAATGGCCATGAAGGCAGCTGGAGCAGGCACTGGGAAGGGGCTAGAGCTTGGTCACACTTGGAAGATGCCAAAGTCATCACTGAAGCCAGGGACATTGCCAGTCGACTTTATGCAACTCTGCCCAATACCACAAAATGAAGGACAAACCACCACCTGTGGTTTTTCTTCTTAATTTCCTCTGCTGGACCTGCTGAAAGTAGGTATGTCCCAGAGCCCCAGGTGCTCTTCTCTTCTCCCTTTAAACTATTTCTCTTGGTAATCTCATCAGCCCCTGTGGTTTTAATATTCACCTCTATGCTGATCTTTCTCAGATCTACTTATACAGCCCTAACTTCTCTCCTCATCTCCAAATGCCTAACTATCCCATAGTGATTGTAAACTCTACCTATCCAAAACTGGCCTCATCTTTCCTACCTCCCCTCGCCCAACCTCTCCTTTCCAAAGTCTCCTATTACTAGCGTGGGTACCAGGATCCTTTCAGTCATCCAGGCTCAGTTCACTCTCTCATTCCTCCAATGAAATCTGTTGCCAAGTCTTGTCCATTTTATCTATGTAACATCTCTCAAATACAGCCCTCTCTCCCCTCTGACACTGCCACGACCCTATTACAGGCCATCATCCTCTTATTCCCAGACTCCTGCAGTAGCCTGCGGGTTGCTCTCTCCATTCCAGTTCAGGTTCCACTCAGCTTTCAAATTAATCTTCCTAAAAGATCTGACCATTGTCACTACCACTACCACACTACCACCATGGTCCCCAGTCAACAAATTCCAGTGGCTCCCTATAACCTCCAGGTTCAAAGATAAAATCCTCTATTTGGCATAGTCTGATAACCTTACTCTCCTCCAATATACTGTGATCCAGTGACACAGGACTCCTTTTTGTTCCTCCCATAAGACACTCCAAAAGTCTCCAAACACTGGGCTCTTCCATTGGCTGTCCCCCATGGCTAGAATACACTTTCTCTTCACCTCCTGTTTCCTTCAAGGCCCAGCTAAAATCCAATCTTTTTCAAGAAATCCCTCCTGATCCCACTTAATAATAATGTCTTCTGTCTGTTGATTATCTCCTATTTATCCTGCATATATCTTACTTGTATTTAAGTTGTTTTTCTATTGGCTCCCCCATTTAAATTATGAGCTCCTTGAAGGCAAGAACTGCCTTTTGTATCTTTCTTTGCATCCCTAGTGCATACTCTAGGGCAGGGGTCGGCAACATATGGCTCTTTTGAGGGCCAGATATGGCTCTTTCTGTAGGAGCCATAAAGTCAATTTTTTTTCAGGCACTGTTACAGGAGTGCATACTGTGAGCACTGTACGGCTCTCACGAAATTACATTTTAAAAAATGTGGCGTTTATGGCTCTCACGGCCAAAAAGGTTGCCGACCCCTGCTCTAGGGCCTAGCACATAATAGGCATTCAATAAATGTTTACTGAATGCACAACTAAGTAAAAACAGTTATCTGGCTTACAATGACAGATATTGAACAAGTAACTGTGGCTATTCTTCAAAGTTCTGTCCTGGGCTGCCTTTTCTTCTCCCTTTATACCAGGGGCTCAGAAGTTGGAGTCCACCTCCCAAAAGATAACTAATAGAACTCAGGGGCTCTACAAATTTGTTTCTTTAACATTTTGGTGATTATTTTAACACAAATGGTTTCTTTGTAACTTTAGGTATTTTACTTTATGAATGTAAACATTCTTCTGAAATGAGGCCCATAGCCTTCAGACTGACAAAGAGGTCTGACAAAAAAAGACTTCTATAAGAATTTCTGTTCCATAATCTCTCAGAAAACACATTAGTTCCCATGAGTTTAAATATCACTTCTATGCAGATAACTTCCAGATCAATTCTCCAGGCCCAGTGTCTCCTCTTAGGTTTCAGCCCCATTATCTATCACAAAACATTTATTGGACATATCAAACTGGATGCCCCAGAGACCTCTTAAACACAAGTGGAGCCAGACACACTATCTTGTGTCCTAAACCCTGGTTTCATAATCTTGGTATTATGCTGGATGTCTCTTTCTCTCCCACCCATCCAATCAGTTGCCAAATCTTGCCATCTCTACCTTCCCTGCATCTCATGCCTCTAATTCCTTCTCTCTGCTACCACAGCTCCCATCTTAGTTCAAGGCCTCGTCGCTTCTCCCCTCATTTACTTGGTCTCTTGGTATCCCATCTCAAGTCCCTCCTCTCCCCAGAGTCCGCTATGCCCTGCTGCCAAAGCTGGTCCCCTTAAGCCAAGATTTGGCCATCTAACTGCCATTCTCCACCAATTCCAGTGGCTTCCTATTGCCTCTAGGATAAAGTATAAATATAAACTCCATTTAGCTTTGAAAGCCCTACATAATGGGATCCCAACCTATCTTTCCTGTCTAAGTGGACATTACTCTTTCCTCCATGCTCAGTCATCCACTCACACTGGCCTCTCTTGTTTCTTACTCATGATACTCCCTCCATCATGGGCTTTGCAATGGCCATCATTCATGCCTGGAAAGCCCTTTCTCCTTATCTTTGCCATATTCAGGCATTATTTCTTCCTTTAAGTTGTAACTCAGGTACCATCTTCTGAATGAAACCATTCCTGATCCCCAAAGCTGCTAATGACCTCCCCTCTCAAAACTATCATGTATTTAACTACTGTATATATAATATGGATGCTATTTGTATTTGTATACGTACTTGTTGCCTACCTCAATAGAAAGTAAGATCATTGTGAGGTTTTATTATTTCAGTCTTTGAACTTGGATCCTCAGAGCCTAGAAATAGTTTCTGACACATAACAAGCATTTAATAAGTACTTGATGATTGATTTATAGATACTCTAAGCAACTTAAAATACTGTTAAATTGAAATTGCTTCCTTTAAAAAATAAAACATTCATCTCTATTATAACAGCATTAATTGCTGTGTCTGAAAAAATGACCCCTACTATGGGAGAAGCAATAAAACAGTACTTAATCTAGAAATTATAAACTAATAACTTGTGAAATGGCCAGATACAGAGTTAAGAATAGGGGAATGGAAAGAGAAAGATTAAGAATTCATATCAATGCTCCAAGGAACATCATAAATACAACATAATAGGCCAGATGTAGTGAAATCTATCATGGAAATTCATAACATGCCAGTGAGAAAAATGCTGGTTAGTAAGTACAAAGTGTCACAAGATTACCTGAAGTCTTACTCAGCTCTGTTGAAAATATAGCCGATGGTGATCTTTTCTCTTTTTCTGTAACAGAAGGCTTTTTTCCCTCAGCTTCTTTTGAGATCACTTTGGGCTTTACTATTCTGACTGTCTCTGTATTAGTGAGTAAAGCAGAAACATCAGTAGGCAACGAGGGCCCCTTGGACACTTCTGGCATATCTTTGGAGACTCCATCTGTAGTTTTGTGCAAACCATGAATTTTCTCTTCAATTTTAATAGGTACATTCTTGAGAGAAAGGTCATGGGGTAATTCTGAGGAAAGCGATGTGTTCACTACTTCTTGGAGTTTACCATTTTCACCCTTCGGTAATACTTCTATATTTGTGAATTCTCTAGCCAATTTAGCAGAAGGAACAGTTTTAGAGCTGACTGTTATAGAGAAATCTTCTATGATTTGAATTGGAGAAGAATCAGCAAATAGTTCAGCTTCTCTTATTTTTGGTTCCTTAGAAACAAATAAGTCTTCATCTGAATAGACTGTAGTATTCAGTTCCTCCATTTGCAAAGGAATTTTCTCCTTTTTTACCACTGTAAAAGTAACTTCAGATGATGAAGCAGAGGAAGTTTTTGAGGTGTCCAGAACAGGCTGAAAAGATTCTAAATATGGCTTTCCCATAGTAGCAGGTGTTGCATTGAGTTTTTCCTTACTTTCATGCTCTATTACTGATGAGAGTGAAGTTTCAATTAAATTTTCTCTCTCAAGTAACACAGCTTCGTCTTCCTTTTGAGGAACTTCTGGTATTGAGTCATCACTGAATAAATCAACTGGTTCAGATTCAGGTGAAGAGTCTTCCACCAGGTCAGACAGGTCAGGCATAGGCTGTGAAACATTCTCTTTTACTGCTATCTCTGAATAATCAGTAAAGTCTGGGGAAGCAGATTCAGTAGAGAGTTTTGTTTCTTTAATTAAATCACATGCAATAGAAATATATGATGCTTCTGATTCTTCAACAACCGGACTTATACATTCAGGTCCCTTATTTTCTTCTTTTATTTCTGGTACCTCTTTTGAGGGCATATTCATGGTATCTTCGTATGGTGGGGGGTTTTCTGACTCAGGTTTTAGGCTTTCATAATTAACAGGTGTAAAAGCCTCTAATGGTGATGAACTGAGCTGTACAGCTGAAGCAACAGCACCAGGAGTTACAGAATTTAGTGGGGCTTCCATAACAATGTCAGGCAAAACTGGTGAAGGAGTAGCTTCAGATTCCTCAAATGAGGGGCAAAGCTGAGATATAG
Source organism: Gracilinanus agilis (assembly GCF_016433145.1). Lineage (NCBI taxonomy): Eukaryota > Metazoa > Chordata > Mammalia > Didelphimorphia > Didelphidae > Gracilinanus > Gracilinanus agilis. The sequence goes on from NC_058131.1 coordinate 106,027,554, forward strand.
AATGAATAGACTCCTGTAGAGATTCAGATGTTTGGACCAAATCCATTTTTGTTTCATAAGCCAATTTGGTAGAAGTAGCATCAGTAATTTTGCTCTCATATGCTTCTTGTACTAAATCAGGAGTAAGACCCTCTGGCATGCTTACTCCAACTTCTACAGGCACCTTTGATAAACTATCTGTTGAGACATAGTCTCTGTCACGATCCTGTGCTGACACTAGGAAAGGGTTTGTTGTTTTGATACTAGTATTTTCTGTCACAATTTGGGCTTGCTTCTCTGCAATTTTTTTTTCATCTGTCTTATTTTCAGAAGTTTGGTCTTCTAAGAGAGGGAAAACTTTTTTTGTAAGGGTTTCAGTTACTGCATCAGGCTCAAAAGAAGCACATGAAATATATGCTTGTGAAACATCTTTCATAGCTTCTGGTGTACTGGGAAAAGAAGTATCTTCATTACTGCTTTCACTGTCTTGGTCGTGATTCTTTTTCTTAAGGCTATCTGCAACATATTTCTCATCCACAATACTTTCCAACTTGCTATCTAAATTACCTTGAACATCTTCTACATTTCTCTCTTCACTATAAGTATCTTTTACTTTCCATACTTGCTCAAACGGTTTGAAGTCAACATATTCTTCCCTTAGAGGAGCATCTTCTTTGAAAGATACTGCATTTTCCCTTTCATCAATGCTGTCCTTAACATATTTTGTTTTTTCAGAAAATAAAACTTTGTTCTTTTCTTCTGATTTAATGAGAGCTAATGGCAACTCTTGTTGGCACTGGCGGAGGGTCTCACTGACTAAATTCTCTTGTTCATCTTGTTTCTTCATTAGCATTCCCTCCTGAGGGAATTCTACAAAGGTTGATTCTGCTTTTTGCAATCCCACAAATGAAGATCCCATTTCTGAGTATTTCAACTCTGAAAACTCTCTTAAGTCTCTATCTACAAATGGATTTTTTCCCTTCTCTGTAAATTCTTTAGAAGCTTCATTTGTAGTTTGGTGTATTCCTTCTGTAGGTAATATAGCTGGAAAGTTACCAAAAGATTCATGTTCTTTAAAAGGAGCAGCTGAGAGAGAAGACAGAGAAGGAAGAGAAGCAGCAGTTTCAAGAAGTACAGATGTAAGCTCCTCTTGACAAGTCGGTATAGTGTTACCTGGCTGCTCCTTCAAGTTCATAACTTTTTCTGTGACCATGGACAGAAAGGAAAATTAGAAAATGCAAGTGTTTTTAAAAGTTAATGCAAACTTTATGACAGATTCAAAAAAAGTATTAGTAAAGAATCACCTACAGTTAGCTAAAATGACATAAAAAACCATGTTAATTAAATGAATTAGAAATTAAGTTATTGACTGAATTAAGGATAGCTAAAATAACATAAAGAAACCATGTTAATTAAATGAATTAGAAATTAAGTTATTGACTGAATTAAGGATACCGCCCAGTAACCAAAAAGTTCTGTATGTGGTTATAAAAGAAATTTCATGCAATGTAAAGATAGATATAAAGATTAGAAAAGAATTTAAGGGTTAGTAAGTAAAATTACCTTTTAAAGAATTTTAGAAAAGAGGAGGTTTGGATTGGCAGTGACAGAGGACAAAAAAGCAACTGGATAACTAAGTGAACTAATCCTGGCATTCATTTACATATAGAATTAAGAAGTTAATCCAACAATTAAAGTATTTCCTATGTCAGAAAATATATCTATTTGGGAAAAAAAGTAACTTAATACATAAATCAAAGTCCAAGAATTCCCATACTAATACCTTTATTCTACCCACTTCCTCTTACACTGCCATCTGGAATGCCTTTGTATATAAACTACAAGTTTACAGTCTGATATATTACAAATATTCTTGGATCCATGCTAAATTTTAGTAAATGCAAACTATTCCATAAAGGGTTAATGAGAAGAGAGATTCAAAGGACAGAATATACTTAGGAAACAAGGCTAAGCAGAAAGAACTTGCCTGCAGAGGAGTGCATCACAGGCTCAGATGCAGCAGGAAGAGCAAAAAGGGTCTCATCTGAAAAACAAATACAATATAACCTCAGCAGAAATAAAGACAGATAGTTGGAAGGAGATTGGGAGCAAGAGGAAGCAAGCAAGTGTATGATTCATAATGAGTTAGCACAAGATTGTGACACAAACATCCAGAGGAAAAAGTCAAGAATAAAAAGTTAGAAAACATGTCTATGATTCTACATTAAACCTAGAGCTTAAATACAGATATATGTTCATTATAAGTCAAATTTATTAGTCAGTTTATGCAGAGGACCCATATCTTCAAAGAGGCAGTTATTAAGTATTTTTAAAATGTCTCTAAAATGTGTATTTAAGTGTAAGTTAAAGAACTTTATAAACTATTTTATCAACATTTTAAGGTAAAGTAATTAAGATACCATGTGTCTAATACCTGGAGTACCACTCTATGAAGATGTGTTCAATTATCGAAGAGAATTTAGTAAAAGGTCTCTAAAATTATTGTTTGTTCAGTCATTTTTCAGAATTGATCAATTCTTTGTGGCCTCTTTTAGGGTTTTCTTGGCAAAGGTACTAGAATGGTTTCCTATTGTGACTTGCCTAGGGTCACACAGCTATTAAGTGTCTGCCAGATTTGAACTCTGGAAGCCATCCTGACTCCATGCCCAGCACTCTATCCACTGCTACTACCACCTAGTTGCTTCTAACAGAGACAACTGAAATGGCCAAGGAGATGAAAGAATTGCCTCAAAGGACACATTAAAAAAGGAGTTATTGTTCTCCAATAAATATACAAGCATTTATTAAGCTTTATTTACAGTCATTTATTGCCTACAATGGCCATGGGCATGCCAGAAAACCTGAATTACTTCTTGATTTTAGAAAAAGAAATTTGGGACAAAAAAAATAGCATTATGCAACATAGACATTTCTAGTAACAGTTGATAACAAATTACAATGAAATACTAATAAGCTCACATTTGTGTAATACTTTTCCAATTTATAAAGTACTTTACTCACAATACTGTTAGTGATTTTAAAATTAGTTTCACAAAAGTTTTACCTAATTTATTATCTTTTCATTTTCCAAATCCGGATATTATCATCACCTTCTAAGAGTAAGGGAATAATCTCTTTCCTTATTAAATAGGCCCACCCCCTTGAAAGTTAAAATCAGATCCTATACTAGCTGGGATGAACCCCAAGTCTAATTCTTATGTTCTCAATATATTTCTTTCACTGTAATTATCAAAGATGAAATTGATATTTGGAAGTCAGATCATTGAACCAAATAACAAACTAATACTAGAGTCAAGCTTCTTGAGGTAGCATTATTCAGTTTGGTACCACAGTAATTTGTAATAACAGATAGCTATGTCTTCCCACAAAATCCTTAAGGCACATTTATCAATTCTTCCTTGTAAATGAATTAGCATATAGTAAAATCCTGTTAATTCAGATTGAGACAGAAGAAATCAGTTGGTCAAAAATTTGAATTGTAGAATATTTTTAAACAAATGCAACTTTATTGCTTTTAAGTACCAATATGTGCAATTGTAAAAGCCATGCTATTCAATAAGTTAAAGGAAATTAATTTCCCCCAATAAACTTTTATTCTTAAATGCAACCAATGCTAGAATTTAAATGCAAGTTACTTGGGACACAAGTAATGGATTTCCAAAAGCAGTCAGTAGAAAATCCTGAAAAAGTAACACTCTAGTTTTCTTAAGAGATATACCAAACTCTGAAGCTCTTGCAGCAGTTACAAAGCTCAAGAACAGAAACCCTCTCACCTCACCCTCCCTTCTCAAAAAAGCTAACTTGCAGGTCTACATCAATGGCAATCATTATTTTGACCTTATCAACTTGGACATCTTATTCCCTTGTTTCCTAGAATTTCTCCCTCCAAAGCTAAAACTTGAATCAGTAGCAATTTATATTGGACTGGGGGACTAACTAGTTTTATTAACTTTATAGCATTTACCAGTTGGACCAGATGGCCTTAATAAATGGAAAATATTAAAGATGCAATTATACCATAATAGCATTTGAAAGTCATGACAGAAGCTATAAATAAAACATTTCAAACTTAAATGATGTCTTGGTAAGGAGGCAGATCTGGAGAAATCTGCAATATCAAAAAGAATTGTCCCTTAACTAACTTTTCTATGTTCTATAGCTATCAAAATGGATTAAATAAAATAGTAGCTGTCCTCAAAAGAATATTTAGGGATTGAGAGCCAGGTCTAGAGATAGGAGGTCCTGGGTTCAAATCTGCCCTCAGACACTTCCCAGCTGTGTGACCCTGGGCAAGTCACTTGACCCCAATGGCCTAGCCCTTACCACTCTTCTGCATTGGAGCCAATACACTGTATTGACTGCCAAGACGGAAGGTCAGAGTTTAAAAAAAAAAAAAAGGATATTAAGTATTTTCTTCTTTACATTATAGCTATCAAAATAGATTAAATAAAATAGTAGGTGTCCTCAAAAGTATATTTAATATTTTCTTCTTTACATTTTCTCCTTTGGTATGTCATTCAGTTTTAACTTTCACTTCTATTTGTAACTACAGAATCTCTACTGTCCAGTCCTTAAGTTAGAGACTAGTATCTCCAATTGCTTGCATTATATCTCTTTCTAAAGACTTCACTAATCTCAAACACAATACATTCAAAACCAAGTTCTCCTTGGATTGACTTAATGCAAATAGTGGCACAACCATTCATCCAATTTCCCACATCAAAAGCTTTTGATTCTTTCTTCTGAATCTCACATGAATGTAGAATACTGCATAACTAATTTTAATTATTTCATAAATTATTTCATAAAGAGAAAACTTTGCTTCACAACTAATATATGTGAAACAACATGTTATATTGTATATTATAGTTGCCTATGTATATATTATAATCTCCCAAACTATTAAGTTCTATGAGGGCAAGGATCATGTCTTAGGATTTATAACCCTATGTTTAGTAGTTTTACATACAGCAGGCACTTAACAAATATTTGTCTATTATATTTTTTAAAATGGTACCTACTCTAAAGGCTATTAATTGAAATTATTTTCTGCTTTAAAATGTCCATGTAAAAAAATGGCAGTACAGAAAAAATGAATTTTAATCATCCACATTTTGCTACTCATAACAAATCTGTGGGAGGTTCATCCTATAAATGAATAAAATTCACTGTATGAGGAGGGGAAAACTGATGCAATGAAGCTTAAGAAATTAGAACAGTAAGGCATTAGAATTCACAGTATTTCTGAGTTAAGTCAATGAGAAATATTGAATTAAGTATTTTGTGAGACTCTTAATTAAGTGAGAAAATTTTATACCAAGAGAAATTAACGATAAACTCAACTATTTGTGAAATTGCTGCAAGAAAAATTCCATCATCTTACATATCAAGTATTGTCTATGTGACTTGTTAATTTAAGATTACTATACTTACGTACTTATTCTACTAAAACAAATTCAATTTTGTGGTGATTTTCCTTTACAGCAGACATTTTTCACAATTCTTTTCCTCCTAATTTAAGTCCTTTTTTTAGTTGGATAGTTCAAACTGAGTTTGCAGCCCACTAAAATCTTCAAAGCATCCCAAGAAGAGGAACCAACATAAATATCCATATAGTTCATAATAAGGATAGGTTGAAGGGTTTAGCTTGGAGAATAGGGATGTGTGGAATAATAAAAGTCTTCAAGTATCTAAAGGGTTGTCACATGGGAGATGAATTAAACTGATTTGGGAGTAATTAAATTTGTTTGCCTCTGGCAAAAAGGCAAATTTATGTGTGATGTCAGGGGAAAATTCCTAACTATTAGAGTTGTATAAAAAAATAGAGAAGGCCACTTTAAAAGGTGATACATTTCTCCTCCCACTGGAAGTCCTGTCCTCAAGCAAAATCTATTAACTATCTGACATATTCAAGTAGGAATTTCTTTTCAGGTGGAAGTTAGACTTGATGGATTTTAAGATCCCTTCTAACTCTAAAATTCTATGTTTCCACAAGTCAGAGTCAAGTTTATTATGGTAACCAATTTTCTAAGGAAGATTTATGCAAGAAAGCTTTTGTATGTTATTTTGGATTTTTTCCTTCCAAAAAAAAGAGTGCCACCATTCATAAAGTTTATTAATCCAATTATACCCTTTAATGACCTACCTTAGATAAAACAGAAAAATCTCACTAGTGGATCTTTCTATATTGATATTCTGGAAACTTGTCATCTAACCCAGAACAACTCTAACTCTTTTATATTAAGCAAAACCACTTTTAAAAGTTCTTTAAGGGGCAGCTGGGTAGCTCAGTGTATTGAGAGCCAAGCCTAGAGACTTGTCCTAGGTCCTAGGTTCAAATGTGGCCTCAGACACTTCCCAGCTGTGTGACCCTGGGCAAGTCACTTGACCCCCATTGCCTACCCTTACCACTCTTCTGCCTTGGAGTCAATACACAGTATATTTAGGCAAGGCCTAAAAAAAAAATAAATGAATGAATAAATAAATAAACAAATTAATGAATAAATGAATGGATGAGCAAACAAATAAATGAATGAATGAATGGATGGAAATAAAAATAAAAATAAAAAAATTCTTTAAGACAATCAGTCTGATAAACCTTAGAAGATGTAATCTAAGACTAAAAATTATGAAAGATATGAATAGAGTGAACTCATACCCTTACACTAATACCAGAACTGGGATGAGGAGGGAAAATAGCACTCTGAAGTTTGAAGGATAAACAAAAAGATGGTATATGATAGATATAAGCATACCACTAATTTATTAAACACCTACTATGCTCCAGACATTTTAATAGGTACAAAATATATGCAAAGTAATCAGGAGGACAAAAGAATTAATGGTAGGAAGAATGATTTCACCAGAGCTGACCCTTGAAAAACTAAGGATTCTAATTAAGGTAGAGATGAAAAGGGACATGGGGGACAACGTGTACAAAGGCCCAGAGGTGAAATATATCGTTGGCAAGGCATCATGTAAATATTAGGTAAAGATGCCTTTGGTTTAAATGTGTAGTGAAGACAATAAGGAGCCAAAGAAACTTCTTGAGAAAGGGAGTAACAGATCAAGTACACTTCAGTAATACCAATTTGGCAGTTCTGCAGAGGATGAAGTGGAAGAGGGAGACACTGGAAGTAGATTAATTAGAATGCAATTGTCATGGTCCGGGATGACGCCTGAAGTAGGATGGTGAGTGGCAAAAAAAGAGGATGGATACAAGAGCTGTCAAGGTCTGACAAATAACTAGATATGGGAGATGAATAAGAGAGGAAGTGAGAAGTAGAAGGCTGACTCTGAAGCTGCAAAGCTGGATTAGGAAGAATGGCAGGACTCTGAAAAAACAAGAGAATTTAGGAAGAAGGGAGAAGGAAATCATTATAAACATGACTGGTTTTCAAAAACTTCTGGGGCATCCAGTTTGAGATATTGTAGTAGGCAGTTGGTGCTATGAAACTGGAGTACCCAACTATTACATTTTGCTTTGACTTAGTTATTTTTAACAGGTACAGGTTATCTCATCAGATTGTCAACCAGTTAAGGAGGGAGAGTCTTGTAATTCTTTGTACATCTTAGAATAGCTAGCATTGGCATGTTGTTAGACAAAGGAAAAACTAAGGAAATGGTAGAGACAGTAGGGCTGTCAAGACTGGAAAGGACAAAACAGGAGACATTTCAGAGTAAAAAAGTGGAGAATCTAATAATAAAAATAAAAGAAATAAAAACATGAGGTACAAATCATTCCCATTATCCTGCCTGTTGGTGAACTGTCCCAAAGATGCTTAGAACAAGCTCACTAAAGGTATTTACAACTCAAGACTTTCATTCACTTACAAAAAGCAGTTATGTTATCCACTTGTGAGATAACTAAAACATTACTATAACAAATAATAGCATGAGTGACTTTTCCACTTTCTATTGAAAAAGATGAAAACTAAATTAACAAAGATGGCTGATGTTTCTCACCTAAGTGACAGAATTACGATATCAGTAAAGGAGCTAAGCAAAATGGGTAAAGGGAGCCAGTTCTGAAATACTACATTACTCAATAGATTTATAGCACTTAGGTTTATAGACAGCTACCTAGCTCACAGGACTGTTGTGAGAAACGCATCCATATTATTTTGATTGTAAATATAAAAGAACTGAAGCTTTAAGAGGTAAAGTAACTACAGAAGGTGACGCAACTAGCAAGCATGAGAGCTTGAATTTGAACCAATCTTCCCAATCACAAACTTAGTGTCCTTTTCACTATCTCGGATCAGTTCAGGTTTAGATATATTTCTCTTAAATTGACACTAGAATATCCAATTGTATGGCCAGTCCATTAGACATAAATAAAAAAAAGTAGAAGAAATAAAAACTATGTATCAAAGAACTGTCCCAAAGACACTTTGAGAAAGTTATATATACAACTCACTTTCTATAGACTTAGACTTTATGAAGTCTAAGAAAAAAAGTTGGACTAAATATAGATGCTCCACAGGGATCATGATGACTAAGATTTTTAGGTCTCCAAAGAAATATAATATGTAAGACTATATATAAAAACTATTAGTTAAGACTACAACTTGAAGAAAACATTCGACAGGGGAGGAAGAACTAGCAAAGAAAAGAAAGGAATACTAGTAAAAAAACACAGCTTCAAGAATGACAAGGGAGAAAATTTCAAAAGAGGGAGTTGATAAGTAAAAGATATTTCACATTAGTCAAGGCAAATTAGGACTGAAAAAATGTATTAGACTTTAATGCTTTCCAAAAGTGAACTTAAACTTAGTCATTAAATTACTGCTAGTATTCTGTAAGAATACAAAAATTTGATAATTGTCAATGGATTCCCTTAAAGGGTCTGAACCTCATATTTCAGCAAAATTCTAAGAGGAAAAGTATAAAAAATAATTGGGTTATAAGATGAGGAAAAGACAATTCAAGGTTGAAGGAATAAGTGATTCAGAGCACCTAGTAAAAGCACAAGATATTTTTATTAGTCATTACCAAGAAAGTGTACCCAATGGCATTTCTCCCCACAAATAGGTGTTGTTAAAGCTTAATGTCTGTGCCATAACTACCCTGTCCAGAAATGAAAACCTCCCCAAGAAAACTTTTGGGGGGGGAGGAGGGGCCCCAAATGTATATAATACAGTAGATTTTAAAGGTCCTTCTAAAACTGAGCTATCTTTAGTATGATACCACTTCAAGCTTCAGGATATGTTGTAGATAGGATGATTCCTAGTTGGAAAATGTTTCTAAAAACAACTAACTGGGGCAGCTAGGTGGCTTAGTGAATTTTACCCAGGTCAGGAGATGGAAGGTCATTGCCTCAAATTTGGCCTCAAGACTCACTTAATCCCAATTGCCTAGCCCTTACCGCTCTTCTGCCTTGGAACCAATTCTTAGTATTGATTCTAAGATGTTAGTTAAGGGTTTAAAAAAGTAAAAATAAAACAAGAACTTAAAAAAACTAGCCAACATAAACTGGTTAAAACTCTGCAAGCCACAGAATGCTACTAGAAAGTCATTTTATGTTTAATGAGAGAGAAATAAGAGGTTGTCTTAGAGGTTTTACTTAGGGAAGAAATGTCCCAGGACATTGAACACACAAGCAAGAATGCTATTTATGACAAACTAACAGTACAAAAAAATAGTGAGACCAGGTAAAAAGCATAAGTTAATAAGTAACTTGCCTATACTTCTTTATTACACTCACAATTCCTGAGTTAGGTCAGAATTAGGAATGCAAATTATTTGATCAAATTTACATACTCTCAAATAACCTATTTTTTTACAAGAACCCCTTCCCAACACTTCAAATCCATCTGGAGGTGAGGTCCATGGAATTTGCATCCTACATAGCAATAATGACAGCTACCACTCTTAAAAGCTTTACTTTTATGAGATTTAATCTTTCCAAAATCCTAAGGGAAAACTGATATAATGAAAAGAGAATTTGGAATATTGGGATAATCTGGGTTCAAATTCAAGATCTACTTACTTGTGGTCCTGGGGCCCCTAGCCCTCTATAAACTCTGTTTTCTTAACTATAAAAAGTAAATGGTTGTTAAGTCTTATTCAGCTCTGAATTTTATACATTTCCATGGGTCCTAGAGATAAAAATTATTATTGGTTTTGGCAAAACTAATTGTGAAGATGACTGCAATGTTTCTTATAATTTAATTCAATATTGCCTATGGGCATTCATTTATGTGGGATTTGTCATTATGTCACTCTTATTATAGGTATCTAAGTATTCCTCTCATCCTCTTCCTGAATGTAAGCTCCTGGAGTACAGATTTTGTCATTTTTCAATCTGTATCCCTCAGTGCTCAGTAGGGATGTAGATCTTTGGGAAAAAAAAAAAAGCTAAACAGAATTGAATAAAGGTTACATTCAAATAAACACACCTTTCCTTTTTTGCCTTCCGAACCCACAAATTCATCATTTATTGTTTCATTAAACATCATTTTCCATAAGTACAGTTACCTCCTTAAAGTTACTGTAAGATTCCTAAATAATATTTCTTTTGTCTAACTTATACTGCCTCCATATTTCAAATTTGTTCTTTACTTTCTTTCAGACTTTTATCTTTCCATCTTTTCCTATATCTCCTAAATGTGCCCTTTGGTCTGCACTACCAAAAAAAATGTTTCTAACATAAGAAAATAGGAAAATGAATGAATCCTCATTATTTGAGTTCCCTTGATACTCCTAATATTTTCTTTTGTGTGAAAAACGCTATACAAATGATCAGGTCTTCATTAGAGAAAAAATACTACAATGTGACCTTGAACAAGGCACTTTTCCTGAGGTTTGGTTTTTCCCTTTCTGTAAAATGAGGGTATTGTTCTTAATATTTTTAACTCATTCTAAAGTTCTATGACTTTATTAATAAATTTTTGAAAGAGATTATAATGGCTAGACCTTGATCATTTAAATAATTGAGATAAAAATCACTTCTTTTCTGAATAGAACCCTGTATTGACCAAAATCACCAAACAAATGAAGTTTCTTAAGCTTTTAACAAGCTTAAGTTTCCATTCAAAATGAACTCCTGACAAAGATAGGAGGTTCATTAAAAAAAAAAATGAGAACTACATATTCAAGTATTCAACTATATTGTGAAGTAATATTTCCATGATTTGTAGAATTCAGTTCTTTAAAACTAAAAATAATTTTTCTTTCTACCAATCGATTCAATGTAAAAAATATTCCTGCCTGTTCTTAAAATCTTGCATAATAAAATGCTGCATAGACAAGTAACAGTTCAAATGCCTCAGCAGAAATAGAAATGTTTTAAATCCATCACTACTCAAAGAATCACTGACATCTCTAAAATGGTGTTGTTTTTTTAATTAGCCGGATCTAATCAAAGAATCCACAAGTTTTGGATTGGGTTGTTTTTTTAAGTTGTCAACCATTTTGTGGTTTTACATTTTCCTTCAAGGCACAACTGTGCTACAGAAGCCACTGGAAAGGGAATGAATAAGCCTGTTTTTTAACAAATCATCCCATGCTGCGGCAGAGAGAATACTGGCAGGTCTGCTTCTCCTCGGAAATCGCGACCTAACAGTTAAAGAACTGCCGCGTTCCTCGGCTCCGAGTGGCTGCAAGCACAGACACCACATCACTTCGCATTAGAGTCAGAGAAAACTGGGCGGTGGCAACAAGACTTAGCCAAAACTGCCTCTCCTCCCAAAGTCTCCACACTGAACACCGCTGGAGGCGCTCTTCCCATCACTACCGAGCCAGGAGGTGGCCACCACCAACTGCAGGCCCGGGAAGAAAGAGGCTGGAGTGGAGGCAAGAGGCGGCAACGCCAGCAGTAGTACTAGTAGTATTGGGTGCTCCCACAGAACTTCACCCCTTCCCCAGACCGAGCAGGCCGGGGCGGGGCGCTGCCAAAAACAAAACCCTCCAGAAAGGATGAGCCACCGTGGCTAAAGGCTACCTCCCACCCAGAAACCAAACCCACCCCGTTCCCACCAGATCCTCTTTATTTAATATACGCATCCTCCGCTCTTCAGGGAACCACAAACTCCAGGGACTGGGAGTGTGGCTGGAACAAAGAGGGAGAAGGGAAGGCAAGTGTGTGGTGAGAAGAAAATGCACATGGTCCCCGCAACTGAGACGCAGACAATAAAGAAGTCGGAGTTGACTAGACTAACAATTACTATCGCCATCACCACAATCCTGCCCCCCCCCCCCACACACACACACCCTCCTCCTCACTCTAAGGCAAGGGGCAGACAAAATTCCCCAGGGACTTGGAGGAAGTGGGAAGGGCAGGCAGGACCCACCCTCCACCCAGAGCTCCCCCAAACCTGGACGGGACAGAATGGGGGAGGGCGCTCACTCACCAGCAGAGCCCGAGGATCCTCTGCGCTTGGGCGCGGCCGGGGTAGAGGGGGGCGCGGCAGGGGCCGGGGTGCTCGGGGTCCAAGCAGGAGGAGCAGGCTCGGGGTGGGGGTCCACGCTGGCCGTTGGGGGAGGGGGTGGAGGGCGGGAGGGGGGCTCGTCTTCTTCAAGCGATGCGGCAGCGGAGGGCGGCGGGGACGGCGAGGACGAGGATACCGGGCTGGGCTCCCAGCGGGGCTGCCGCTCTGGGGCGGCTGGGGGCACAGCAGGCAGGGGCCCGCG
>NC_058131.1:106044803-106060262 GCF_016433145.1 Gracilinanus agilis
GCGCTTGGGCGCGGCCGGGGTAGAGGGGGGCGCGGCAGGGGCCGGGGTGCTCGGGGTCCAAGCAGGAGGAGCAGGCTCGGGGTGGGGGTCCACGCTGGCCGTTGGGGGAGGGGGTGGAGGGCGGGAGGGGGGCTCGTCTTCTTCAAGCGATGCGGCAGCGGAGGGCGGCGGGGACGGCGAGGACGAGGATACCGGGCTGGGCTCCCAGCGGGGCTGCCGCTCTGGGGCGGCTGGGGGCACAGCAGGCAGGGGCCCGCGAGGAGCCGGAGGCATCGACTCAGTCTCGAAATCCAGGAGGGGCGCGGCGGCGGCGGCGGCGGTGGTGGCGGCGGCGTTGGCCGGCAGCGGAACCGCAGCCATCCCCGCGGCCGGCTTCCTCTCCAGCACCTCTAGCTCCTCCAGGTCCTCGTCTTCCTCCTCTTCCTCCTCCTCCTCTTCCTCCTCCTCCTCGTCCTCGGGCTCCCTCACGAACTGGTACTTGAACTCTGGCTGAGGCCGGGCCGGGCTCGCGGCAGAGCCGGAGGAGGAGACCAAGGGCGATTGGTCCAGGTCTTCCATGACCGGGCTCGGGAGGATGCTGCTGGGACTGCTGCTGCGGGTTCGGGAAGGAAGGAAGCGGGGTGGGGAGGGCTTTTCACCCGGTACCCGGGAAATCGACGAGAGGAACGGAGATGGGGAGTGACTGAAAGAAAGAAGAGAGAAAGAGAGGGAGAGAGGCGGGCAGGGGCGCGGCGGCTGCGGCTGCCGGAACAATGAGTCGGCTCCTCCTTGCCTCAGCGCCCGCAGCTGCGCTGCTCTGCGCTGCTCCGCGCCGCGCCACCCACCAGCCCCCAGGCACAGCCGCCGCCGCCCAGACCGGGGAGGGAGGGAAAGAAGAAAGCAGAGAGAGGGGAGCGAGCGGAGCCAAGGGACTCTCCGCCCAGTTTGGCGCGGCTCTGGCGGGGAGAAATGCAGGGCGGGGCGGGGCTTAGAAGGAAGGATCAGGCCCGTGAAAACCATGGGCCAATCGACGGTGGGATTCAGGGAATGGACGGCCAGGGGCCCCAATGATAATGCGAAGGTGAACCAAAGGGCAGGGCTTGCATCCCCATTCTAGCCGCTGGAGGGGAGGAGGGGAGTGAGTTTCCATGGGCGGGGCTTAGGGACCAAGGGGTCCCGCCCTGGCCTCCTGGGGATGCTCGCCGGGGGGTGGGGCTGGCTGCCTGGAGGGGTTGGGCGGGTTTGTCGGTTAAAGTTCTGCAGTGGGAAGCAGACGAAGAGTGTAATGGGGAGTATTGGGTGGGAGAGCCCCCTCTATGTTTGGGGCTGAGGGGATTTGAAGAAAGGAAATAACCCCCTGGCAGAAAACGGAACCGAAAAAATAGGTGTAAGGGGGCCAGGAGGCGAGGCAGATCTTGATTTTTTTTTTAAATATTACAAATAGTTTTTAATCCAGACAGACAATACCAAAGTTCTATGCCAAAGCGATTTCTTCTCCTCCTCCTGGAGCCCTCCAAAACTAACCACTAATTCAAGAGTCTCAGTGCTCTCCGGCCCCTGACCTTGGATGGAGATAGAAGAAGTCAAATCTATATAAAGAGGGGAGGAGGATGAGGTCGAAAGGCTTTTCACCTCCTTGCTAGAACTTTTAGTCTTTTCAATCTGCCCTTGGCCTTCATGGTGGGAAGATGAGTCATCCGGGTGGAGGGTGGGAGCCTAACAGGAAGTTTGCCTCTCTGTCTGGAAGCTAACTTGTTTCATGTACATTTAAAGTCAACTCGGTTTTATAATTCAGCATTTCAGGTGATTCATGTGTTATGGACGTTTAGGTAGTGCATTCATCAGTGCTTTGATTTGCAGGAGTGGACTTGACCCTTTCACTTCCTACAAAATGTTGAAATTTAGAGAAATTGGTTTCATCAAATCTAGAAATTTAGATTTTAAAAAATTTCCAATGCAGTTTTCATTTCCAAGGTGTTCATCTGAATCGAAAAGTATGGGTTGCTACTGGGAATTGCCAGTTATTAAAATGGTCATTTAAACAAAATTCAAGCCTCAAACATGTCAAAAGATCATTCTTCGAACTTATATTGACTTAGGAGTAATTTGGCTTTGTAGTTTTACTCCAAGAAAAGAGATTATTGAATGGAACATCCCCTTCCCACCCTTCACTCTTTTCATGTATGTGAAAATAATTAACATTTCTACCTGGTAAAATCAATTATCAGAGGTGGATTAAACATAAATTATGAAACTTTATGGCCAGAATTCTTCTTCCCATGATTGCGAACTGTCTTTAATTTCAGAGATTAATTTCAATAAGCATATAAGTGCCACCTACCTCCCCACCCAAATTACATCATATTAATTTTGTATTTTTCTCTATGTATTTTTACATATAGACACTTTTTCCCCTATTAGAATGTAAGCTCTTTGAGGGCAAAGGGACCTTTATTTTTGGTTTTGTATCCCCAGTACACAGCATAGTGTAAATTCTTATTGATTCATTGATTGATTGCCCAATGCACTCAAATCACAGTTCTAGACCCCGGGGCTATAAAAATGAAAAACATCACTACCTTAATCATAACAAGATTTGGCACAAGAACCAGAAAGGATCTCAGGAGCCATCTAGGCCAGCCCCCTGTTTTCCAGTAGAGGAAACAGACCCAGGGAGACTATATGACTTGCTTAAGGTTACACAAGTGTCTAAAAGTGAATTTGGAACCTAGGTCCTCTGAATCCAGAAAACCATTGCTACCAAAGGGAGTACAACATGGACACAAGTGGAATGCAAAGCTGATTTGTGAAAAAGGGCAAAAGAGAGATTCAAAGGGCTGTAAGAAAATTTGAAAAGAAAGAAAGCTCAGCTGGAAGATGGAGAGATCCAGGAAGTCATCATGGCAGAAGTGGTGCCTAAGCTGTATCTTGAAGGAAAAGAAGATTTTCAGGTAAAGTTTGGGAGGCTCTAGGCATGGGACATGACATGGTCAACTATCCCTTAGGATTTCTATCTCCCAAACTCATTGCTATTTCCCTCTAAGTAATGAAAAATAGTTATAAAATACAGGTGAAAAGGGCAACTGGAATTATGAATGGATAACAGTTTATCACACAGATGATCAACTAAAGGAAAGGGGATGTGTAGCCCAGAGAATTCAGTTCATTGAACATTTACTAAACACCCTACTTTGTACCAGGCACAAAGCTAAACTGGAGCAAAAAGGCAATTCCTGCCCTCAAGGAGCTAATGAGGAAAACAACATACAAAAGAATATATACAAAGCAAGTTTGTTCAGCTGTCCCTCAAAAGGCATCCTCTCACTTTCTAATTCTTTGCCACCACAAAAGGATCTGCTATATATACTTTTGTACATATAGGTCCTTTTCTTTTTTCTTTGATCTCTTTGGGATATAGACCTAGTAGTGGTATTGTAGAGTACACAGAGTTTTATAGTACTTTGGGCACAGTTCCAATTTGTTGTCCAGAATAGGTAGACTAGTTAACAATTCCACCAACAGTGCATTAGTTTCCCTATTTTTCCACATCCCCACCCACATTTGTCATTTTCCTTTTCTGTCATATTAGCTAATCAGATAGATATGAGGTAGTACCTTGGTGGTATCTTAATTTGCACTTCTCTAATCAACAGTGATTTAGAGAATTTTTTTTCATATGACTATAGATAGCTTTGATTTCTTCTTCTGAAAACGGCCGATTCCTATCCTCTGACCATTTATCAACTGGAGAATGGCTCTTATTTTTATAAATTAGTCTCAATTCCCTATGTTTTGAGAAATTAGGTCTTTATTAGAGAAATGCTATAAATTTCCCCCATTTTCCTGCTTTTCTTTTAATTTTGGTTGCATTGGTTTTGTTTGTGCAAAAAAAAATTAATTTCACGTAACTAAAATTATCAATATTACTTCCTGTAATCCTTTATCTCTTGTTTTGTCATAGTTTCTTCTCTTAACCATAGATGTGACAATGTACATTTTTCCATGCTCCCTTAATTTGCTTATGATATTATCCTTAATGGAGGGAATGAGGTGATTCCTAGAGTCAGGAAGACCTGAGTTCAAATCTGACTTCAGATATTTGCTAAATATATGACCCTGGGCAGTCACTTTAAAACACTGTCTGTCTCAGTCCACTAGAGAAGGAAAAGCAAACTACTCTAGTATCATTGCCATGAAAATTTCATGGATTGTATTGGCATGCTATAGTCCACAGGGTCATGAAGAGTTGGACATGGCTAAACAACTGAACAAGCCTTTCTGTCTAAATCATTTATCCATTTTAAGTTTGTCTTGGTTTATGCTGTGAGATGTTGGTTTATACCTTGTTTCTGCCAATCTGCTTTCCAGGTTTCCCAGCAATTTTACCAAACATTGGATTCTTATCCCCAAAGCTTGGATCTTTGAGTTTGTCAAACACTAGATTGATCTGGTCATTTACGGTATACTTAATCTATTCCACTGATCTACCCATCTCTATTTCATAGCAGAACAGAAAGAGGCTGAACACATATTAATTGTCTTCAACTGTTTGACTCCATGCAATGTAGGAAACAACACAGAAGAAGAGATAATGTAGGAAAATGTTCTGCTTCAGTCAATCAGTAACACATATTAAGCACCTACTATGTTCCAGGCATTCAACATTGATAATGCAAAAAAGACAAAAATTACAGAGCTTCTTTAAAGCCCAAATTTCTCTCAGAAACAAAACCATTTTTTTTTCTAGAAACCAGTATTGCTATATGACTTCCAGCTGTCAAATACCACAATGTCCTTAGAATTAAAAATTAATATCACACAGAGGGCAACGGAATGTCACTTGAGGGGTATGAAGAACTGCAACATGTAACAAATAATGATCTTCAAAGAAGAAATAAGTAAGGAAGTCACTGGGAAAATGTGTATGAGAAAAAAAAGAAGATAGATTGGTCTCATGGTTCAATTAAAGAGTTCACATGCTCCACCAATATCTTCAGAAAAGTCAGAAAAAGTGAGGAAGGCCCCTTCCATGTTGGGTAGACACCTTGCAGGAAACTTCTGAAAGGACATGGACAAGAATGAAAGGAATAACTTCATGGGTGGGTTGCAATCTGCATTAGTGGTTCCATCGAAATTGAGGGCACAGATCCATTTGAGAATGTGGAAAATCACCTCAAAATATAATTTTCTCCCACATATTTGTGTATATATATGAAGTATATATATTATATATATACACATACATAAAGAGATTCCTATAAGAAGGTACCAAAGAGAAGTTCTTTGGCAGATTGGATTTATTTTTCTATTAAGCACACAGGAAACACAGCAGCAGTTAAACTTTTCCCACCCTCTCCCCAAGAACCTTAATTTAACCTGAACTGCTAAAATCCCTCTGAAATGTTCAGTGACGTATACAGATTAGTGATGCAGCCTGAGAAATTTCAGAGAGACTTCATCTATCAACTTCAGCTTCCTTATGTAAGATTCTCGTAGTCACGCGTCTGCCTTTGTACTTCTTCCAACTGAAATATTCTCGAAGGACTATTTTTCTTGGACCATCCCTAAGTTTTACAAAACATAATACATATCATAGAAAATGACAAACGTAATAATAGTCAGTAGCAATTAACAACACAAGGACAACAATTCAGCAGGGCTCTTGTCAATCCTCCCCAAACTGCCTCCCCCCCAAAAACCACCTGAAAGTAGTGATTAGAGTAATGTATGTACCTGGGATCAGGGAAGACCGGGGTCTGAATCCTGTCTCAGACACTAGCTGAGTGACCTTTGGCAAGTCATTTAACCTCCCTAAGCCTCAGTTTCCCCATCTATAAAATAAGGATGATAATAGGATATATATGTATAGGGTTGACTTATCCAGGGAGATAATACACAAAAAGTATTTTGCAAACCTTAAAGCACTATACAAATTGTATGATGATAATATATAATGAAGTGACCTACCCAGGTGATGATAATGATAAATTTTTTAGTACGATAATATATATTTGATATGTGATGATGCAGGATTTCAGTATTTCTAAGAAATTATTTGGCTTGTGCTTAAGAATAAGATCAAATCTACATACTATTATGGTACAATTAAATGAAAGAGGAAGAAAAGAAAAGGTGGTCATTTATGTCTGGAACTAAAAGATATGAAGGGAGCTTAAAAATCACAAAATTTGGAATAGATACAAGCATTTTAATAACAATAATTTGAAAATTGTCATATACTCCTCAGAAACATGAAGAATAAGCTTATTTGATTTGATGATTTGAGGACCAATTGGAATATGGTGGAAAGACCACTGTACTTAGAAGCAGAAGGCCTGGCTCTGAGTTTGTCCCTTACCAACTTTATAAACTTGGGCAGTCAGTTTGCTCTGGGTCTGTTTCCAAATTGTAAAATCTGGAAGTTAGACCGAATGATTTTCAAGGTCCCCTTCCAGCTTTCATATTTGGTGAGATAAGAAGAACTAGAGGCAAAATGCAAATGCTATCTGGCCCATAAAAAACAATAAAATACTTGTTGGCTGATGAATCATGATAATTTCTCATGTGTTCACTGAGTGAATATATCTTAGATATTATCCTGTTACCGTTCAAAAATTGTGGTATATACAGACTACTAAAATTTCTGGTTTGGCTATTATATCAGAGAACTGCTTAAGATTCGTGCTGTCTGATATAATCATAGCATTTCTAGAGTACTTCCATATTTGCAAAACATTCTATATACATTATCTCATATGATCCTGGCAACAGCCCCATGAATTAGGAAGACTTTATCAGGACTTTATCTTCCTAAATTCAAACATGGCCTCAAGACACTTACTAGCTATGAGACCCTGGGCAACTCTCTTAACCCTGTTTGCCTCAGTTTCCCCATCTGTAAAATGAGCTGGAGAAGGAAATAGTAAACCATTCCAGTATCTTTCCAAAAAAAAATTCTAAATGGGATGTCAAAGACTTGGATAAAATTGAAAAATTTATTGAATTACTTAGCTAACGAAGTGTTAAGTAGGGGTTTCTTGATTGATTAACTCAAAATAGACAAAGAGAATAAAGAATTCCCTTTCACACCACCCTCCCTCACTCCCTCTCACCCCTCTCTGCTTCCTGAGATAGTAAGCAAGGTGATAAAGATTTTTCACATACAATTATGTAAAACATTTTCTGTAATAGTCATTGTAAGAAAGAGATCTCAAAAAAAGAGGTAGAAAAAAATGAAATATAGTATGTTTCTGCTTTCAGACTCAATCTGAAGTGGAATCTTTCTTGGAGGACAAATGGCATTTTTTATCTTGAATCCCTGAGAATATCTTGGATCACTGCATTGCCAAGAATAACTGGGTCATTCACAATTGTCATCAAAAAATGTTGTTTCTGTTTACAAAGTTCTTCTGGTTCTGTTCGCTTCACTTTGCATCAGTTCATTTGAAATCACCCTGTTTGTCATTTCTTACAACACAACAGATTTCTCATATACCACAGCTTGTTCATCCATTCCCCATTAATGAACAACCCCTCAGTTTCTAATTTTTTGCTGTTATAAAAAGGACTGGCATAAATATATTTGTACAAATAAGTCCTTTTCCCTTTTTTAAAAAAATCTCTTTGGGATACAGACCTACTCTTCATTCCAGTTGTTAAGTTTTTTTCCTTTCATCAAGCCTACATCTACAGGCAGTTAGTAGTGCAATGGGCAGCCCAGTAGGTCTGGAGTCAGGAAGACCTGAGTTCAAATTTGACCTCTGACACTTATTAGCTTTATCACTCAGGGCAGGTCACTTAATCACTGTTTGTCTCAGTTTCCTTAATTGCAAAATGGCAAGTATAATAGCACCTACCCTGCAGAGTTACTGTGAGGACTGAATGAGATGATATTATGAAAAGTGCATAGCACAGAGCCTGGCACTAAATAGGCACTAAAAATGCTCATTCCATCTTCCCTAAATTTAATTCTCTGTAATTACCTCCAAATTATTCCAAACTAGGTGATCAACTGTGATAGAGTCAGCTACTCTCAGCAATATAACTATCCAGGACAATTCTGAGGGACTTAAAACAAAGAATGCTATCTACCTCCAGAGAAAGAACTGGAGTCAGAATGAAGATCAAAACATGTGATTTTTTGATTAAGTTTATTTAGGTTTTTGTTTGGGGACTTTGAATGATATGGCTGCTAATACATCTATAACCCAGACTGAATTACTTTCCAGCTCTGGGAGGGAAGAGGGAAGGAAAGGAGGGAGATAATTTGGATCATAAAGCTTCAGAAAACTTATGTTAAATTTTATTACATCTAATTGGTAAAAATGAAATATTGTCATAATTTAAAAAAATCATTCCACACTAGTTTTCTTCTCAGCAACCAAGTCCAGTACTCTCCCACATGATAGCCCAAATACTGGAGAATTGCTTTTAAGTTCTCTCTAACTTGAAAAGCAAATTTAAATATCCCCAGTGCCTTCATCTGATCTTCATATGGCATGTTTTCTAGACCATCTACCATTTTGGTCACACTTTTTTGGACTCATTGGACTTATCTATGCCCTTGATAAAAAGATCATGTCTAGATATGAGCCATATTTCAGATGTGAACTATTAAAGATTTAAACTTTACAAAGATTTTTGAGACACCTCATATTATGTATTTTAACCCTAGATGCTTGAAGACTATTCAAGTAAAATATGTCACACCTAAACAATATCCCATATTTATAATACTACCACATTAGGACCTCCTTGTAATAGAAAAGCAATGTTCTCCACCCCCTTCTCAGGGGTGTACTGGAACCAATTATCAACTGACTCAAGAGAAACAATTGTTAAATTTTCAGTTTGAGGCAAACACTGGAAATCAGGGCTTGATTTACTGTTTTGTCTATTGTTTAGACTGAAAAAAGTGTTAAACTTTTTTTTTAAGATTAAACTTAAAAAAAAGTTCATCCTGTGCCCTTTTTTTTTTAAAAAAAGTCAATTGTTAAATATTTATCAACACCCCTTTTGCCTTCTATCCCCAACATTCCTTCCCTTCTTTCCTCCCTCTCTCTAGGTGATCCTCTGCCTTCCAGGACTTATAAAAAGCCCTCCTCCCTTATAGTACTTCTAAGGTACACCATTCCCAAGAGTAAAGGTCCCTGGAGGCTTGGACACTAGCTGAAAAATTCAGGTTTGCTAGTAATGATAATAAGCTAACATTTATATAGCACCTAATGTGTGTCAGGCACTGTGCTAAGCACTTCACAATTATTATCTCATTTGATCCTTCCAACAACCCTTGGAGGTAGGTTCTATTATTATCCCCATTTGACAGATGAGGAAACAGAGGCAAACAGGTTAAATGTTTTGCTCAAGATCACACAATATCCAAAGCTTTGAGGCAAGACCTGACCTGAGGTCTTTCTGTGTCCGGGCTCAGCCCTCTATTCCCTGGACCACCTGGCTGCCTGCTAGAGAACTGATCACATCCACACAGTCCCCACAATCACAATAACAGCAAAGGTCAAGGACTGAGCTTGTTCCTCCTCTTCATGGCCTCCTGCCTCATCCGCTTCTAGGTTTTGGCAACCCAAGAGCCTGGCTTGAACCAGATCCTTAACTTGGCTCAGGAACTCCTCCAGTGTGTGACCCGCTGCTGCCAGCCTATTCTTGACATCTCCCATCTGACCCAGGAATTTTCAGCAATCCCTTCCTTGGCTTCTCCTCCACTATCATGCTTGGGGCTCTATCATTTACTGTAAAGACCCCTTTGGCCTTTGCTTCTCTCTCCCAACCTCCTCCACGGCTAACCCTCTAGAAAGCGCAGCCCGCCTTTCCAAGGACTGAGCCTGAGGCACACAGTTACGGAGCTGAGTCAATGGGGGCGATGAGTATTTTGTCAAGGAAGCCTTAGAGCAGGGGTCGGCAACGTATGGCTCTCTAGTCATATCTGGCTCTTTTGAGGGCCACATATAGTTCTTTCTGCAGGAGCCATAAAGTCAACCGAGGCACAGTAACTAACAGTTTACGTATGACATCGTGTGTCGAATCCTGGTCTTTAGTTGGGCTTGTAGGTGTGCTGTGTGTTCCTCCTTCTGCCCTCCTTTTACTCTTTCCACACCTGTTACTGACATCTTGGGGTTCTGTATAGTGACTGATCACTTTTGTCTACATTCTCTACCCCTCTGCCTCTGATTTCCATGGCTTTATCTCAGTGCATTCATGGGGTCTGCACTCCCTATTCGTGGGATCGTTATTGTTTTTAACTTTTCTACCTGCTCTTAAAGGGGAACTATAGTCAGATGACATCTTTACATATGCTTCATTAGGGAGAAGCATTTCTCCCCAGTAGTTGTTTCATTTGATACAGAATGATTGAGTAGGCAGCACTGATAAACACCTGTACCAGGAAATGCGTGTCATGAAAAGGTACCCTCCTCCCCCACTATTTACTAATGCCTGCCCACAAGTCATGTTATTTTCTGTAATCTCCTGATGTCCTACTTAATTTATGTGGCCAAATGGCTTAACCAGCAGGCCGGCAGCTTTTTCTTCTCCTGTTGCCTGACTTGAGAGAGGGAGAGGAAAAAGTATTCTTCCCTGAATTTTTCTCTCTTTATTTCAGCAATTTTCTTAGTGTAAAGGAGTTTTATATGTATGTGTGCAGTTATATCAGTACTATAATGCCCCATTAAGTCTTGTTTTTTGATTAATAATCAGCAAAACCATGCAGCACCAGAAATCACATTAATTATCATTGGTTAGCACATAATAATGTTATTAAAAATAGTTCAGAGACTTATTGTACTTTAAAAGTGTTCTTACATAAAATGCACATATTTACTTGTATTCAGTGTTAAACATATTGTACGGCTTTCATGAAATTACTTTTTAAAAAATGTGGGGGGGGAGCTTGGGGGAGTGGAAGGGGAAAGTAAGAACATGAATTATGTAACTATGTTAACTTTTCTAAAAAATAAATATTAATAAATGGTGTTTTTTTTAAATGTGGCATTTATGGCTCTCACGGGCAAAAAGGTTGCAGACCCCTGCTCTAAAGGGAGAAAGGTTTTTCCCTTGGGCCATGCCTGGGCAGTGCTCACTACAGTTTGAAATGATCAGATCCAATTTGTATTTGGTTCCCTTACTACTTGAAATGCTCACCAGGAAACGGAAATTAAATAGATTTAAGATCCAGGAGTTAGAATCTTAAGTATAATTAAAGGTGCTGATGAATGAAATTTCACCTTAGAACTTAAATTCTACAAAATTCTAACTGGAATTCACATGATAGATTTATATAATTACAGATATGTATGACTGTTCTTGCCCAGCCATGCAAATTGGCATTTCCCCTGGCTGAAGGAGTTATCATAAAATAGACAAGTAAAAGATTCATTCAAATGGAAAATTCCTATCATCTCTATCTGCTGCATTATGCATTTTCTCTATGATACTGGTATGAAAAGCATTCTTTGTGAAAAATGTTTATTCAAATCTTTTGTTTTTATATCACCTTTATTTCTAAATGGACTCCTTTTCTTTCCCCACCCAGGGTACCTTCAGTCATAACTATGAATTTAAAAAGAAAGGGGAAAAGGGAGTTCAACTTAAAAAAAAAAAAAAAAAAAAAAAAAAAAAAGGGTGACAAATCAGAGTCTGATAGTATATTCCACAGCCATAGTCCTCTACCCCTTCAAAGAAAGAGTAGAGTAAGGTATGTTTTTGTCAGTTCTTCGCCTCAGTCAAACTTCTTGGTCCTCCTAATTATACTTCATTTAATTTAAAAATTAAAAAAAATTTTTAATTGGTGGCTCAGTGGATAGAAAACCAAACCTGGTGATAGGATGTCCTGGGTTCAAATTTGACCTCAGATACTTCCTAGCTGCGTGACTCTGAGCAAGTCACTTAATCCTTATTCCCTAGTCCTTACCACTTAACTGCCTTGGAATACTTAGTATTGTTTCTAAGATAGAAGGGAAGAGTTTTAAAAAAAATGATGTTATTATAGTCATTGCCTATTTTGTTTTCCTGATTCTGCTTTTGTCACTCTGTATCAGTTCATATAAAACTTCTCATTTCTCCCAATTCATTCTTAAACATTGGGGTGGGGTAGGAGGAAAAAGAAAGGGGAAAAACTCAGAATCTGACAGTGTATGGACACACATTCAAGCAAAGTTTCCAAATCTTTAAAATTATTGTTTTCAGAAGAAAAAGAAATTAAAAAAAAAAAGAATTTTTAAAAAGAAATGAGTCATGAAGGTCGGTGGCTGCCTGCTGAAGAGTTCTGAGACAGCTCTTTGCCAGCCCTCTGACAATGTAGAGAAGTTTACTGTCTTCCTAAAGAAAGCATCCAAAGAGATGGCAGTAAACACCCCCACCCCAGCCTGACACACCTAATGACTACTGCCTACTTTTGGTGTTTTATGTAAGCTCAAATGATACTGCTAGAATACAACCAGAGAGCATGGCTAAATAGTATTAAGTACTGGCCAAGAACCTGAAGACCTTTGGGGCACGGGTGGCATTTTAATCACTCTTTGAAGGCAAGAGTCTCAGAAGAAGAAGGATTCAGAATGTGAACAGTGATTGCAAAAATGTCTGACAATAGGAATTACATTTCTGACTCACAGTTTAAAATATAAGAATGGCTAACCTGGTTCTAATAAGGGTTGAATAAAAATGTGTTTGGCTAGAGGGTAAATTTCATCAAAAGCATAGAGAATGAAAAGTACGAAGAAGGGAAAAACTACATATGTTTATCAACAAAACTGGATTCCACAGAGTAGCAAAAATGTAGGAAGACTAGAAGT
Organism: Gracilinanus agilis; assembly: GCF_016433145.1. Lineage (NCBI taxonomy): Eukaryota > Metazoa > Chordata > Mammalia > Didelphimorphia > Didelphidae > Gracilinanus > Gracilinanus agilis. Next base: position 106,057,586 of record NC_058131.1, read on the forward strand.
CAAGAAGTCCCCAAATTCTTAAAAGACAAAATCTAAGTATCCAACCATAGATAACCATGGCCAATAGTACATGTGAAAAGCAAGGCAAAGTAATGAAAGGCAGCAAATTTTAACCCCCTCCCAAAACATGATTGAGACTTGAAAGGATGAAACCTAAGAGTGGAACTCTGGAAGGATGGATATACCTATTCAAAAGGAATGGGTTTGATAAGTCATAAAAGGAGGGAATATTAAGTAAATATTAACAAAAACTCACATGAGGAAATCCAGGAGCCAGATGGTAGATTGGTGACGGAGAGCATTGTAGTGAACATCAAAAGAGACAGAAACAGAGCTTTGATTGATAGTTTCATTAGCTTAAGTGATCAATCACCAATCAGAACTTAGATGTAACTTAGGTAGAAGTATAAAAACCCCACTGGAGGTCCCCAGCATCAGCCCACTCCTGGACCTCACCTAGGACAGACTTTGGTCTTCCCCACACATGGGAAATGTGACCATTTCATGCTTGCTTAATCACGGTGCTTGCCCATTGATGGATACTTACAAGAATGACACTTTGGAGGGAAACACAGGTCTTCTGGCTGGGAAGAGAGGGAGCCTTGTCATAAGCACCAGACATACTTACCAGGACCTTTAGGAATCAGCTTGGTGTTTGTTCCTTAGAGGGCTTGATGTTTATATTATTGAATACTCAAAAAAGATCAATTGTATGCATTGATGAATTTGTCGGTCAACTAGCATTTATTAAGTGCCTACCATGTGTTAGATTCTGTGCTAAGCTCTAGAAATAGAAAGGCAAAAAACAGTCTTTGCCCTCAATGAACTCAGCCTTTCTTATTCCAGGTTTAAAAAAAATTTTTTTTATTTAGCTTTCTTTCCCCAATCCCATTCTTATGTGATCATTCATTTCTTATTCTAACTCCCTTACGGAATTAAATTTAAAACTAGATGGAGAGACTTCCGGGTTAAGATGGCGGCAGAGTAAGAAGCAGCTCTTAACCTCTCCTGACCAAAACACACAAAACTCCTCAAGGGGACATAAAAACAAGTCCAGACGAACGGAGGAACCCCACAACAGGGCACAGCGTGGAAGGTACGTGGAATCGAGACATTTCCAGGCTATAAAGGGCTCTCACTTAATTGCGGGCCGAGCAACCGCCCCACCCCCACCCCCTCCACACTCATCTATAGCTCCGAACCCAGCTAAAAAGAAATAGAGCAAGTTTGGGGCACCCATCGAGTCATCAGCAGCTCCGGGACCTGTTCCTGAGAGCAGCAAGACTTAGGACCCCATTAAGTCAAAAAACGCACGCGAAATCTGAGCGCGGGAGCAGAGAGTGGACGCTGGGCGCAGGCGTGGGTAGAGGCAGACACAGCCAGGAACTAAAGCTCTGAAAATCTGAGTGGGGAACCAGTGCAGACGGGTATACGACTGTGGAAGCAGCGCCCTGAGACTTGTAAAGGAACCTCCTGCAGAGGATCAAGCAAGGGGGTTCACCAGGGGGCTTGACCTTGGAAAAAACCAGAACTCAGACCGCAAGAACCAATAGACCACGGACAGACACTGAGCGCGAGGATAAATCTGAGAAGCTGCTGGGCTAATGATGGCTACTCAGTCACAGGAAGTTCAGAAGAGAAAGAATAATAATAACAAGAAAAAGAAGTCTTTAACACTCGACAGCTTTTACACAGAGAAAATCCAGACAACCGAGCAAACAGAGGAGGAGAACAAACAAGCATCCGGACCCTCCTCAAATAAGGAAAACTCCTCACAAGCTATGGAAGAGTTCAAAACTGAGATTTTGAGGAAAATGGAAGAGATCTGGCAAGAAAATAACAGTTTAAAAGGTAGAATCTTGCAACTGGAAAGTGAGGCTCAGAAACCAAATGAACTGATAAGCAAATTGAACACCAGAAATGACCAGATTGAAAAGGAATACCAGAAGATTATGGCCGAAAACCAGAAGATTAGGGCCGAAAATCAATCCCTAAAGGCTAGAATTGAGCAACTGGAAGCTAATGATCTCTCAAGACAACAAGAACAAATAAAACAAAGTCAAAAGACTGAAAAAATAGAAGGAAACATGAAATATCTCAATGAGAGAGTGACAGACCAAGAAAACCGGTCTAGAAGAGACAATTTGAGAATAATTGGCCTTCCAGAAAAACCAGAAATTAATAGAAACCCGGACTCCGTACTAAAAGAAATTATTCAGCAAAATTGCCCTGAAGTCCTACAACAAGAGGGCAATATAGACATTGAAAGGATTCATAGAACACCCACCACATTCGACCCAGAGAAGAAATCGGTTAGAAATATTATTGCCAAATTCAAAAGCTTTCAAGCAAAAGAAAAAATCTTACAAGAAGCCAGAAAGAGACAATTCAAATATCAAGGAGCACCAATCAGGATCACACAGGATCTGGCAGCCTCCACTCTAAAAGACCGTAAGGCTTGGAATACAATATTCAGAAAGGCAAGAGAGCTGGGCCTGCAACCACGGATCAACTACCCATCAAAATTGACTATATATTTCCCAGGGAAAGTATGGGCATTCAACAAAATTGAAGAATTCCAGGTATTTGCACAGAAAAGACCAGGGCTAAATGGAAAGTTTGACATCGAACCACAAAAATCGAAAGAAACCTGAAAAGGTAAATAAGATACAGAGGG
>NC_058131.1:106065243-106108893 GCF_016433145.1 Gracilinanus agilis
AGGACAATTCTGAGGGATTTATGGTAAAGATGCTACCCACATTCAGAGGAAGGACTGCAGGAGAGGAAACATATAAGAAAAACAACTGCTTGAACGCATGGGTCGGGGTGGACATGATTGAGGGTGTAGACTCGAAACTACCCACCAATGCAACCACCAACAATTTGGAAATTGGTCTTGATCAAGGACACACGACAAAACTAGTGGAAATGCGCATCGGCCATGGATAGGGGGGACGCGGGGGGGGGGGGGGAAAGGAGGAGCATGAATCATGTAACCATGTTAAAAATGAATATTAATAAATGTTAAAAAAAAAAACTAGATGGAGATCTTAAGTGCCTGAAGTAGCTAACTCTTACATCTTTTGATAAGAGGAAGAACTGATTAATATAAATCCCACAGATAGATAATACATTAACTTCTATTAAACTAGTGACTCCAACTTTCTCCCACATCAGTGGGGGTTTATCAGAGTTAATAATAAGTAGCCAAAATGGCTCAGCTAAATTTTTATCCTTTTCTCTTCGCTTTGCCCCTTCCAAATTCAATTCATGCAACACTAAGCACCACAAGCCAGTGAGGGTATAAAGATGAAAAACTTCACCCTCCTTGTCCACAAAGAGTTTACAATCACAAAGGAAAAATATGGTACATGATAGGAGTTTCTCATATCCTTATTGAGTAATAATAGAGCCAGACTTCTTGATTGGATCAATCACAGATATAAACTAGGCATAAATAAAGCCTAGATATCTCAACTGAATTAGATAGAGATGAGGAGAAATTGCATTTCAAGACAGGAAATTGACTAAGTTCAGTCCACAGATGAAGTTACTAATAAAAGCAGTGAAATGGCTAAAACACAAACGGGGAAAGAAGAATCTTAGGGTCTAGACCATATCCTAATTATCTATGATTCCATTAAGACAGAACATTCTTGATGCCATTATTTTGTTGTTCAGCCATTTTTCAGTCATGTCCATCTCTTTGTGACCCCATTTGGGGTTTTCTTGGCAAAGACAATGGAGTGGTTTGCCATTTTCTTCTCCAGCTCATTTTACAGATGAGAAAACCAAGGCAAACAGAATTAAGTGTGTTGCTCAGGATCACATAGCTAGTAAATGTTTGAGGCCAGATTTGAACTCAGGAAGATGAGTCTTTCTGCCTCAAAGCCTCCCAATATAGATTTTAACTCTCTTTGACTTCTTACCTAAGTCCCAAAGAACTGCCTGAGGGACAGAAGTGAATTGAGTAGGTAGAGAAAGTTCAGTAAGTGGGAGCAGGATTTAAGCCCAAGTCTTTCTGATTTTAAACTCAGCACTTTATTTACTATGCCAATCCATCTCTTATCTTTATTATCTATCATATATTAACTAACATGTTAACTATTATTTATTATAGCAACATGTGATATATAAGCAGGCCCTCCTTAACCGAGAATTGACTAAATAATGGCTGATTTATTGTATTTTTCTCCTAAGAATTTTAACTTGAATTCTAAATTCAGTCCGCCAACTAGCATTTATGAAGCACCTACAATATGCCAGGCATTGTGCTAAGTGCCCAAAAGAGAAAGACAGAAACCAGTTCCTGTTCTCAATGAACTCACCACATTCTAACAGGGGATACAACATGTAAACAATTATCTACAGAAAAAAATGTATTCAGGAAAAGTGGGGATTATTTCTGAGTGAGAGCATGAAGATTAAGGAAAGACTGGGAAAGGCTCATTCAAGAGGTTGGGAATTTAGCTGAGACTTGAAGGAAGCCAGGAGGCAGAGATGAAGAAGACAGAGTTCCAGGCATGGGAGTCTGCCAATGAAAGTGCAAGGAGTTTGGGGATGGAATGTTGTGTTCCAATAACAGCTTGTTCTTGAAATAAAAAATAAAAAAAAATTCCATCATAATGCTAACTTAATCACCATGCTATCAACCTATATGTATTCTATATCTCTCAAATTCATTTTCAAGAAGAGAATGTGTATTTGTAACGAAGATTTGCAAAAGGTTTAGAAAAGGTAAGTAACTTGTGTGTGACTGCGTGCCCCTAAAAATCAGATCTAAAACTAGACTGAATCAAAGCATTATCCAGACGGCTATTTTGAGAGGTATTTATTTTATTTTCATCTATTTTTTAAATAGATATTTAATCTATTTTAAAGGTATTATTCTACATTTATTCCTCCCATTAGAAGCAGTTCTTTTGGTTTCTAAGTGCTTAGATGAACCAAAACTGCCATTTTTATTTAGTTCTGTTCTGTACTCTAAAAAGAACATTTTTTTTAAGTGTCAAAAAGTGAAAAATATTGTATTCAATTAGAGATGCTATGTTATTTCTGCAGCACTTTGTAACCATGTTCATGTAATTCCTGTTGACATGGAATCTAGAAGCCCCCAAACGTGTAGACACTCTTAAGGTTGTTTCTTTGATTCAGGCAAAAAACTAGTTGGAAAATGAAGGGGCAGTAACTAAAATTTGGGTTTAAGGTGATTATTAAAAAAAAAAAAAAAGAAAGAAAAGAAATTTGGAGTGAGGAGAGAAGGGGAGAGAGTAAGGAATAACTTTCAGGATACAGTTCAATCCAAAAGCCAGGTGAGGAAGAATTTTCCCTATTCCCATGACATTATTGGACTGCAAAGATATCAATCTCCAACAGGCTCTTAATCCAGACTCCGGCTTCAATAATATTCCTATCTCTGCATAAATAATGCTCTGTTTTAAGGAACTAAAATACTATCTATGGCAGAAGGAAGAAGGACACTAATATCCTTCACCTCTTTCTCAAGTTATATATACATATAAGCATGCAGATCAAATGCTTATTCTCATATTGAAGTATTAGTAATACTTCCTTGTTAATAAGTAGCATTTAATTATAATTTGAACAATTATTATTTTATAACTTTAAAATCCAGATTTAAATTTAAAGCATTATTTTGAAAATGGCAAAAAGCATATGTGGGCATATGTATGTATTATTAATTATTACCAAAAATCAGAGGGCCAGGACAAGAATATTACATTATATTTCTTTCATCTGATTCTTGTCCTTCAGAAAGGTGAAGCTGGGTGATACTACATGCCATGGCATTTTTTAAAGGTTTACAGTTTAACTCAACCTCCTAAATGTATGCAAAAAATTTCCAAAGCTACCTACATTTTCATGATCCAACTTAAAAAAAAAAAGTTTCCATTTCAAAAATTTCAATTAATAAGCATTTTTGTTCATCTGTCCTTTCTACTTCAAAATTGAACAAATTTTTTTAAAAAGGAAAAGAAAGCCCTTATTACTGTGTATAGTCCAGTGAACTAAACTCCCACATTAGACATTTCCAAAAATGCAGGTCTCTGCATTTTCAATTCCTTACCTCTCTATCAGGAGATAAATGGCATGTTTTATCTTCATTCCTTAGGATTATTGTTTAAGCTCGCATTTGATGTTTCTTTTCAAATCATAATGCAATAAAAATTACATTCTACCTCTAAGAAGTCAAAGGATCATAGATCTAGAAATGGAAGAGACCACAGAGGCCATCTAGTCATAGGATCATAGGTTTTAGAGCTGGAAGGAAGCATGAAAATGAAATCTTTCTAGGCTACAAGTTTGGGGGCTTCTAGATTCCACATCAACATTCCTAAGGTTGTTTCTTTGATTCAGGGAAAAAGCTAGTTGAAAAATGAAGGGGCAATAACTAAAATTTGGGTTTAAGGTGATTTTTTAAAAAGTGAAAGTAAATTTGGGGTGAGGAGAGAAGGGGAGAAACCAACTCCTTGATTTTACAAATGGGGAAATTGAGGCCTGGAGAGGTTAAATGATTTGCTCAGAACTACACAGCTAGCAAATGTCTGAGGCAAGATTTGAACCTGTCTTTCTAAATTTAAATCTAGTGCTCCATTCACTATGACATGCTGATCCAACCCTCAGGTTTTACAGATGAAGAAAGGGAGGCCCACCCAAGAGAATTAAAGTAACTTGGCCCAAGGGGATCACATAGTAGCATTAGAGGTAGAAACAGGCCCCAGGTCTTGGAATCCAGGGACTCTGTCCTCTTTCTGTCATACAGGTGCACTGGTGATACCACAAATAAAATGAGCATTCCTAACGAGTTTGCACTCTATCATTGCTCAGCAATGACCAAAAAAATGGATAACTTTTCAGATAACACATGAGATCTGAAAAAATAAAATATAAAAATCTGTTCAACAAAACATAGCTGTTTTATAGTCAACGAATTTTAGAGTTTTATTATTTATGGGCTCTCAAAAAGGGAACCACTGTAGAAAATGCAATATTCGTAATCAAAGGGCCTAGGTCCAAATTCTGCTACCGTGTATCTTTGAGAAGTCAGTTTGAGAGACAGACAGACAGGCAGGCAGACAGGCAGAGAGACGGAGAGACAGAGGGAAAGAGAGAGAGAGAAGAGTGCAGCATCGTCATATATTTAACTAGATAAGCTGCTCTTCCCTGGCTTCATATTTCTCACTTTTAGAGAAAATGTGAAAGCTGAGAAGACTTGGCAACACTTTGAGGAAGATAATATTAAAGTCAATGCCCAGGCCTGATATATTAGTCAAAAGATAAAGCATTCTGGCCACAGAGATTTTTTATTTCAGCTGAAGTAGAAACACTCTTCTAAAGTCCTAGATGAAGTATAAAAATATATTACTCCATATTTTTTATAGAGTCTTATATCACAAGTTTCTTTTTTATGTAGTACCTAGTTATGGTATCTGGACATAACATTTTTATCACTTACTGGGCTGGGATGGAGTAAATTGATCTATTTATTCAATTAACCCCTACTTTTACATCACTATTACAAATAACCAAGTTAGATTATCTCTGTAATTAAAAAATATCAGTTTAGCCTCAATTCTTAGGATATTTTTCTCCTCCTATATAAATATAATGTGCAAAAAAGTGCTAGATATATTTAAAGATCTTCTTTAAAAATTATCATTTAAAATCAGAAATCCAGATGTGACTAATTAAATGTATGAATTAACATAAATAATTATACTATATAGGACTTCATAATTTTTACATCATAACCTTAATGCATTTTATTATGTAGTTCTTTAGAGAGCAAGTCAATTACAACTAAAGTGAAGAGAAGAAGGTTTATATTTAAAGAGAGGAAATGACTCAATATCTCTGAGGGAGGCAGGGAGAGTCCTAAATTGTGGGGGAAGTAAAAGTGAATAAGCTGTTAAAAAAAACCATCTCTAAATATTCATCCAAGTTATGTATCAGCAACAGCATTTCTGTTACTTACAAAAATATTTAATTCTCATATTAATATTTTTATATCAATACTTTTTTCATTCAGGAACTTTAGGATGAAAGTTAAAGGGCAGAATTTTCATACGAGAGATACCTTAGAAAACTGAGACCATCTCATTTACTTCTTTTTTTGTTTGTCTGTTTTCTCTGTGACTGATGATGATAATGAAATATTTTTCTGTGTTAACAGATATTTCCTGTCGTAGCAAGGACCCACTTGCTGCTCTGATGGGGGTGGAAATGAGCACCCTGGCTCCATAGGAATACATGTGTGGTCTGAAGGACCTGAACTATGAGATAATGATGAAATCCTTTAATACTTTTCATAACTGGGTGCTGTGTCAAAGAGGGTTATCAAGCAGGCCAGGAAGACCATGGTGACTCAGGAGGCTATAAAAGGAGAAGACAAATGCTCTGCTCTCACTTCCTCTGGTCTGAGTGTGTCACATGGAATTCTGCCAGGTTGCTCTTGGAGTGGGAAAGGATTTCTCTTCCCTTTCCTAGCAGAAATGTTGGCAGCTCATCCAAATGTGGCAGTGAAAATATGTGCTCGCTTAGGTGAGCCCAAGACTAAACCTTAAGGCTTGGCTACTGTCTGTTTCTTTCACTGAACATAGGGAACCAAGCAACAATTCTAAGAGATGTTTTTTTTCTTTTCTTTTTTTTTAAACCCTTGCCTTGCATCTTGGAATCAATACTGTGTATTGGTTCCAAGGCAGAAGAATGATAAGGACTAGACAATGGGAGTTAATGCCCCCAGAGATGGTTCTTTTTAACCTTGGTGTCAGCTTTGTGAATTTGCCTGAGAGCCTGAAAATTCCAGAGTCAGGTACTAGATGCCCAGTGGGAACCATACAGAAGAATGATAAGGACTAGACAATGGGAGTTAAGGCTCACACATTTGGGAAGTATCTAAGATCAAATTTGAACCCGGAACCCTATGTTCCTGGGCCAGGCTCTCAATCTACTGAGCCACCTACTTGCCCCCAGAGATGGTTCTTTTAAACCTTGGTGTCTGCTTTGTGAATTTGCCTGAGAGCCTGAAAATTCCAGTTAGGTACTAGATGCCCAGTGGGAACCATACAGTTTTTCAGAAGAGAACAGTTAACCATTGACAAGATCCTGTGGAAGCTGAGAGGACAAAGAAAACAAAAGCTGTGGCCTCCCTGGTCAGAAGACCTGGACTTTGAGTAGCTACTTCGACCTTAAAGACTGAGGCCAAAGTGAATCCCACCAGCCTTCTGCTAGAAGATTTCTACTTTTCTCCCTCTTACAGAGAAAAAAAAGAGTAGTGATGGGTTATAGTTTATGTTTTAAGTATGTGTTGATGCACACTATGAGTCTTTTGAGTTTCCATGATTTCTTTTGTGACAGAGAAAATAAATAGCTATCATATTTAGACCTGATATTCACTACTTTATACACTGGAAAACTTTTTTCGAAAAGAACTATTCATCTCTTAGTGGAGAACCCAGTCATGGATAATAACCAAGCTTTATTGAAGTGATTTTTTTTTTTTCTGTGACTCTGGGGTTGGAGCATCCAAAGAAAAACCTAATTATACCTCTTTGGGGTCAGATTTTCCCAAGAGTGAACCTGAGTCATGAGCTAAAACCCTTTGTAGGAGGTAGGAGCCCTGGGAAATAGATGACATTCACATTTATGTAAGGCGCTCTGACTATAGTTCTGTTTGCCCCAATCGAGTACTGGAATGCCATCATCATCCAGTGTTCCTGGCAATGATACAAATACCACAAGGTAGACAACAGCATTCTAGAACCAAGAAAGACTTTAAATTCAGAAGTAATGTTTCTGTAGCCAAGTCCCTGCTTCAGCCTCTTTTGCCATTAGTGATTTCTTTTATTTCCCTCAAATCTTCAAACAGCACAAAAACACCTTTTATATTTAGGTCAAGTTTCTATCCCAAAGCATAAGGCTTCTCCATAGTGCCCAGCCATATATTTTTACTCTTCTAATTAAGATCTTTCCTTCCCTGAGACATCTTGTAAAAAACATCCTTCAATGCTTATGCAATGATTGATTCCTCTTTAGCATTGATTTCTTTGTGAATGTTTGGTCAGTTCTGGTACATACAAGTAAGAGACTCGCTTTATTTTTTTCAAAAATAAATGGGGCGGGGGCAGCTGGGTAGCTCAGTGGAGTGAGAGTCAGGCCTAGAGACAAGAGGTCCTAGGTTCAAATCCGGCCTCAGACACTTCCCAGCTGTGTGACCCTGGGCAAGTCACTTGACCCCCATTGCCTACCCTTACCAACTCTTCCACCTATATATAAGTCAATATACAGAAGTTAAGAGTTTAAAATTTAAAAAAATAAAAACAAAAATAAAATTTAAAAAATAAATAAATAAATAAACAAATAAATAAATAAATAAATGGGGGTGGGTGCTGATTCTATTCACTTCTCTATTGAATTAATGTTTTAATACATAAATATATATAATACATAATAGTAACAAACATGATATAAGAAAAATAATGCATAAAAACTTCTTATACCATCTTAATTAAGGTAACATCTTAACATAGAAATACACATATATATGAAACATGTATTATCTAATTCATGTAATTATTGAGCCAGGAGAGCCAAAAGAGGCTACTCTTTTTTTTTTTTTTTAAACCCTTAATTTTTGTGTATTGACTTATAGGTGGAAGATTGGCAAGAGTAGGCAATGGGTGTCAAGTGACTTGCCCAGGGTCACACAGCTGGGAAGTGTCTGAGGCCAGATTTGAACCTAGGACCTCCTGTCTCCAGGCCTGGCTCTCAATCCACTGAGCTACCCAGCTGCCCCAAGAGGCTACTCTTAAAGAGATAAAACTTGAAAGTTTACAGTTTTGTTGAAGAAATGAGACTTAGATACCAGAAAACAATAAAATAATATATTGCCAAATACAAAAGATGTGACAGATAATAAATGTTATAAGCCCTCCTCAGATAATGAAGAAATTGATGTGTTCTAGAATAGTCAGGGAATACTTCATGCAATAACTACAAATTTAAGTAATTTGCCTTTATTTTTTAATATTTTATGACCTATATAGCTATTTCAGATTCACAGGATCCTAGAGGTAAAAGAGATCTCAGAGGGAATCTGGTCCAATCCATGCCTGAATGAATAACCTTTCTACAATATTACCCATAAATGATTATCTAGCCTTTCCTTGAAGATTTCCAAGAAGGGGAATTCATTGCCTTCCAAGACAGCCCATTTCGTTTTTTGGTATTTTTAACTTTTAAGAAATTCTTTCTTTTTATTGAGTCTAAAAATTTCTCTCTGTAACTTCCATTCACAGCTCCTAATTCTGCCCTGGTAAAGCCCTGGCGTCAGGAGACCTGGATTCAATTCCTACTTCAGATACTTAGCAGATTTGTGACCTTGAACAAATCACATAAGCTTCAGTTTCCTCATCCATAAAACAGAGATAATAATAATACAAAAACTTTTTGGCCACTCTAGATACCTTCCTTCACAGTTGTTGTGAGGAAAATGTTTTTAAATACTTAAAGACAGCTATTGGCAGCTAGGTAGTACAGTGGCTAGAGAGAGAGAGAGCCTAGAGTCAGGAAGACGGGAGTTAAAATCCAGCCTCAGACACTTGCAGACTGGGTAACCCTGGGCAAATCACTTAATGTTGTGTGCCTCAATTTCCTCATATGAAAAATGAGCTGGAGAAGGAATTGGCAAACCATTCCAGTATCTGCTAAGAAACCCCCACATGGGATCATGAAGAGTTAGACATGACTAAACAACAAAGATAGCTATTATAATCCCACCTCTTTCCCCTACCTTCCCTGGTCAAGTCATCTTTATTATTATTATCATTTTTATTATTTTCATCTTGAACATTTTTATTTAATTAATTAATTTAGAATATTTTCCCATGGTTACATGGTTCATGTTCTTCCTCTCCCCTCTAACTCCCCCCTTCCCCAGTCAACACACAATTCCACTGGGTTTTACATGTGTCATTGATCAAGACCTATTTCCATATTATTGATATTTGCACTGGGGTGATCATTTAGAGGCTACATCCCCAATCATATCCCCATCAACCCATGTGTTCAAGCAGTTGTTTTTCTTCTGTGTTTCTGCTCCCACAGTTCTTTCTCTGGATGTGGATAGTTTTCTTTCTCATAAGTCCCTCAGAATCGTCCTGGTTCCTTGCATTGCTGCTAGTAGAGAAGTCCATTACATTCTATTGTACCACAGTGTATCAGTTCAAGCCATCTTTAGGTTAAATATTTTCAGTTCCTTTAATCCTCATGGCTTGACCTCAAGGACTTTCACTCTCCTAATAGCCCAAGAGTTCTTCTGGATAGCTTTCTAGTTTGTCAAGTGTCAGTTCCCTCAGAAGAGTCCAATGATATAGACAAAGTATTGCCATCCCCATTTTACAGATGAGAAAATAAGACCTAAAACATTAAGAAACTGACCTTTCACCACCCAACTATTCTAACTTTGTCTATATTCTGCAACCAAATTATTCCAGTCACTGTGCAGAGATACAAAGGGATGTGTCCTGCACTTCCCTCCTTTCTACCTTGACCCTTCCCAAAGGCTGGAATACCCTTTCCCCAGCATCCATCTCTAGAGCTGCCTACCTAATCCCTACTCCCTTCTCTATTAAGAATTCCCTAATCTCCCAAACAGTAATGGCCATTCTCAGGTTGGAACTCCCATAGTACTTGGTGCTTCTTTTATGCATACACTGTTACGTTTCTTAGTTATTTTTGTATATGCTACATTCCTCCTCTAAACCATGAAGTGCCATGTAGGTAAGGACTACAATTTATCTAAACGTTATATTTCTCCCAGTATCTAACAAGATACTGGTACACACAGTTGATATTTAATTAATGTTTATTTAACGCACCTAAAGTAGGATAGTCATGGTGGGAAGTGGACAAAGGGAGTCGTATCAATATAAAGAAACCATAGAACTAGGTTACTGATTAGGAATAAGGGATAAAGAAGGGAGAGAAATGAAGGAAAATGTCCTGGAATTTGTTCATTTTTCTTTGACTTATGTAATTATTACACATGTTTAAATTAATCTTTTGTTTTATATAGTGTTGCCCATGTTATGTGACTGAAATGTTTATTCTGGATAGAGGGTGAAAGTATCCTAAATTGGTCCACCCACAACTCACACCAAAGCTAAACTGAGATATGTTGTAGGAGGAAATCAGGGATTTCTACTGAGCTCTGAACAGCTTTTAACTGAAAGTGTAGGTGGTGTTAATGTTAAAAGTATCACCAAAAAAATCATTTAAAAAAAAAACCACACACACATACACCAACTCATTACAAATTGATTTTTCGTCCATATGGCTTTTCCATAGAATACATGTTACTTAGGGGTTGCTCTCTTCCTCTCTAAATTTTCAGAATCCTATATTAAAATGGAGGATCATTGGAATCAGACTTTACTCAGCTGTATTATAGTTTTCCCCTCATATGAAAAAGTTTTTCCTTGGATACTATCAACATAACTGTTCCCAAAAAATAAAAAAGGAAATTGGGAATTGAACCAAGGTTTCTCTTGCTTCCCTGATAAGAGCATAAAGTCAAAAGAAATCACATAAAATGTTTTTACAGTTTCACCGGGAAGCAGACTTCATTTCAGCCAAGTGGCTTAGTGATCCAATCCATCAATCAACAAATATTTATTAAGTGCCTAGTAATGTTCTGGATGCTGGACTAATAGATATCAAATTACTTCATGTGTATTGATTTTGATTCATCTAGACTAGTGATTCTCAGAAGTATGGAACAATGACCCAAGTCCTCCAACCAGTAATAACCATTCTCACACTGGAACTCCCATAGCACTTGCTTCTCTTATGCATACACTGGTATGCTTCTTAGTTATTTTTGTATATGTTACACTCCTCTAAACCACAAGAGCTCAAATCTGGCCTCAGACACATCCCAGCTATGTGACCCTGGGCAAGTCACTTGACCCCCATTGCCTACCCTTACCACTCTTCTGCCTTGGAGCCAATATAATGACTCCAAGATGGAAGGGTTTTAAAAAAACAAACAAACAAATAAATAAATAAACCATAAGGACTACATGTCCCTGATGTCCCTGAGATTGAAAGAAGTCTATGAAGTCAAAACTTTCCACAATAATTATATGGTAGTAATTATAGTAAAATCCTTTCATTTCTAACAGTAACTATCAATAGACATAACTCATATAAACAACAATTTTGGGGGTGTCCTCAATAATTTTTAATAGTATTAGTGAGGTCTTGAGACCAAAAAGTTTGAGAACCACTGAATTAGACTATCAGATACTTGAGGACAAAGATCAAATCTGTTTTTTATTATACCCTTCAGCAACATCATCAAACTCAAATAGGAACAGAGACCACTAAATCATACATAAGGATCTCCGTGGGTCACATATTGACATAAAAAACCACATGTAGGTACTGTCTATGTTTTATTGTTGTTTTTATTTATTTCATTAAATGGTTCTCAATTGCATTTTTTTCTTTTTTTTTTCTTTCTTTTTTTTTTTAATTTTAAACCCTTAACTTCTGTGTATTGACTTATAGGTGGAAGAGTGGTAAGGGTAGGTAATGGGGGTCAAGTGACTTGCCCAGGGTCACACAGCTGGGAAGTGTCTGAGGCCGGATTTGAACCTAGGACCTCCTGTCTCTAGGCCTGGCTCTCAATCCACTGAGCTACCCAGCTGCCCCTCTCAATTGCATTTTAATGTTGTTTGGCTGCATTCTGGAGAGTTGTGGGTTGTTTGCTTTCTCTACCATGTTTGACATCTCTGTCCTTCAGCACTGAGCCCATCATCTAACTGGTAAATTACTAGTGAAATACTTGTTGATTGATTGATTGATGCAAAGGAGAGAATCTCCTTTTGGAAATTTTGTGGAAACTACAAACCAATGAGAGAAAAAGTATACTTTACTATCTTATCATAATAGGAAGGTAACAGAAAGGGAACAAATAGGAGCTGAAGGAAAAGCATTTTCTTGGTTGTGTAAGGCTAAGAGGAAACCTTATGGTCAACATGTAGATTTAGGACTGGAATTTTAGAAGGCATCTGGTCCAACACCCTCATTTTACAGGTACAGAAAATAAGGTTAAGCAATCTTCCTATAGGTACCCAAACTGTAAGTAGTAGAGTCAGAATCTGAATCCATGCTGTCTGATTCCATATCCAGGATTCTTTCTGCTGCATTAGGCTTCAGGAAGCCCTGAGCAGGAGCATCATCTTGATGCTAAGCATCAAGGAGACCAGTGTCACTCAGTTACAAAATCTATAGAGGACTAAAGTTTAAGAAGACTGGAAAGAAAGAAGGGGGCCAAGTCATGAAGGGACCCTTGCTTTTATATCACACACAGAACACTGTCTTCCATCCACATGCCTTCACTTGCTTTCTCCCATGCATGAAATGTTCTTCCTCACCTCTGAAGTTTTCTTCAAAGACTCAGCTTGAATTCCATCTTCTGCAGGAGGTCTTTCTCTATTCACCATTTGCCCCATTGCTTTCCTTCTAATATTACCTTCTATTTACATTGTATTTTTCTTGTAAGTACAATGATTTCTATATTGTCTTTCCTATTAGAATCTAAGCTCCATGGAGATAGGGACCCTGGTTTTGCCTTCTTTATATCCCAGGGCTCCGTGCAGTATCTGACACATAGTAGGTACTTGAAAATGCTTATTGACTGACTAACATAAAGAAAAAAATACTGTCAGGTAAAAAGCAAGAAGAAATCTCCAGAAAAAAAGAACAATACACCTAGATTTCTAGAAAATAAGATAGAGCAACTAATAAAAATCTCCAGTATGGTTGAGAACACCCTATGGAAAACTTTTGAACAACAGAAACTCAAGACTGGAAAGAACCTTCAAAGTCACATAATTCAATTCATGAATGAGGAAATTAAGAGTTAACTCAGAAAGGTAAAGTGATTTGTTCAAGGTCACAATCGCAATCTATGGCAGGCCAGGGATTTGGACTCCAGCCACATGAATCCAAGTTCAACTTTCATTTCTTCCCACTGTACCACACTGACTCTCTGTAAGTGAGTGAAAGATGAAATGAAGAAAAAATTAGATATCTTAAGAGTTCAAAATAGGCAGAAAGAAAATTGTAATAAAACCATGAGTTCCATGAAAAAAAGAATGGCAGAAATGGAAAACAAAAATACAAAGATGCAGTGAGAAATATTAGAGCAAAATCAGAAGTCAGCAAAATTGGAGGGATACAAAACAAAAGCAATAGACTGTGAAAACTAAGCTTAGCAAGACATGTTAAGGATCATTGATGTCCCAGAAAAAAAGTATGATTAAACAAGAGACTGCACAATAGAATTGGGATTAGAATTGTAGTACTTGGTATCCTGTGAAAAGGAAGAACATGCCACAGTCAAAGTGATTTTCTGTAAGTACAGGTCTGATCAAATCACTTTCTTATTCAATAAGCTCTAGTGGCTGTCTTTACAATAAAACATTAATATCTCTGTTTGGCTTTTAAAGAAATTCATAATCTGATCCTAATCTACTTTTCTAGCCTTATTATGCATTACTTCCCTTACCATACTTTGAAATCTTGCCAAATGGATTTCTTGGTGTTTATCATACATGACATCCCACGTCCTGTCTCTGTGCCTTTGCACTGACCCACACCCCATTCCAAGGCTGTTCTTCTTCCTCCCCTCTGCTTCATGGAGAGCTACTTTCTGCACGAAGCCTTTCCTGATACACCCATGTGCTAATGCCCTTCCTCTTTAAACTACCTTGGGTTTATTTTGAATTTGTCTTTTGTGTACCATTTTATGTACATGTTTTTCTCCTTGAATAGAATGTGAGGCCACTGAAAACAAAGACTGTTTTCCTTTTGATTTTATATTTTCATCCTTAGTACAGTGATTGAAATATAGCAGGAAATTCACAAATGAAGACTGATAAATTGATAAAACTTTCATAAGATGATAGCCCAGACTCAGGCAAAGGAAGGAATAGAGAGATGGGCTTCCTCCCCTTTTGTGCCAATAGCCATTGGGGTTTGCTTTTTCTCTGTAGTAATTCCCCATCAGCCTGATGCCATCCCAAGAGGAAGTGTACTCAATGTTATGTCAATGCCCAGGGCAGATAAAGCATGTCCCCTGCTTCCTGGGTGTTAACATCCTGAAGCAAAGTTATTTGTTTTTGTTACATATCTGCTTAGTACTATATTTCAGAAAGTCATACCCCAAATTATACAGAAGCATTGTTGAATTTAGAGGAAACATTGATAGATTTCATGGTCAAGAAGAAAAGAGGAACTCCAAATTCAATTCACCTAGAAATTCGCCCAGCTCAAGAATTGAAGAAATAGTCTTGCAAGCTTTTCTGCCCATGACACAAAGTTTGAAGGGATATCTAATGTGCTGAAAGACAAAATATATATCCTAAAAGGTCTAGGCTCAATTAGTGGGCTGAAACATATAGGTGAAATATACGAGAAAACATGTAAAGTTGTATATTCGGGTTAAAATAATTGACTTTATAAGTACAAGATGAGTGAGGTGGCACTTCATCTAAAAATATCTGGAGGTTTTAGTGAATTGCAAGTCCAATACGAGTCAATACAACAGTCAAAAATGATAATTAGATCATGGACTGTAAAGTATGACTTTCAGGAATAAGGAGATGGTAGTCCCTCTATACCTTGCCCTGGTCAGACCACTTCTAAAATGTTGTTTTCAGTTCTTGGGCAGTACTTTTAAGAAGTTTGATGAGCTGAAGAGTGTCTAGAGAAAGACAACTAGGATAGTCAAGAGTTTTGAGTTTACACCACATGAGGGTGGATAGAAGGAACTAGGGATATTTTACCTGAAAAAGAGAAGACACTATAGTTGTCTTTAGTATTTGAAGGGCTGCCATTTGAAAGGATTAGACTTGGTAAGTTTGCAACCAGAAGAAAGAACCAAAAGGAATAGCTAGAGGTTGTAAAGAGACAAATTTTGGCTTTTCCTGATGTTTTAGGAAAAATTCTCTAGAAGTAATCCAAAATGCAATGGACTGCCTTGAGGATTAATAGGTTTCATTTCATCTGAAGTCTTCAAGCAGAGATCAAATGACCACTTATCTGATGTGTTATAATAGAGATTCTTTTCCAATACAGGCTTGACTAAATTACAATTGAGATCTCTCCAAATTCTAAAATTCTGGCATACTGTGAAATGTAAAAGTAAACAAGGGATAACTGAGGAAACGAAGAATAGTTTTGAGTTTAGGAGTGCTCAGGGTTCCCCCTTAAACAGATTAAATCTCAGGCCTTGTTCTTAATCCAGTTAAGGGGCAAGGACTCAATGGTAACCCATTTCACTAGAGAATGGATTTTCAAATTCAATATGAAACTTTCCTTTTAACACTCCAACACTGATCTTAGTGTACCAAAAAAAAAAGGGATGTAAACAGGTGTTCTCATGATTCTCACAATACTGATGTTCCAAGGTGAAACCTTTAGTGAGGCCATTCAACACAGGAATTATCAGAGAGAGAGAGCCTTAAATCTAAATTCAGTCTGTTGTGCCAGAGAGCAGGATCTGATACACAAATTACCAGAAAGACAAGACAAAGAGAAAAGGGCTCCAGGGGGTATGGAATATAGTGAGTGATTTGTATTTCTAACACAATTTCAGGAAGCACCCACAGAATCTGACCTCCATATAGAAATTAAATAGATATTCCTGGATAACCATAATGTAAAATGATAACATTATTGACAATATTGTCCTTAGTCTAGGTCCATGCTGGTGAACTTATGGCATGCATGTTGGAGGGGGCTGATTCTCTTCCTCTCCTCCACAGATACCTGAGGACATTTCTCACATTACCAGCCCCTCACCCAGCAGCCCAATGGGAACGTTACCTCCCTCCCCTGTCTGGGGGGGCTCACATGTGGTGTGAGGGTTGCAATTTGGGCACTCAGTCTCTAAAACATTCTCCATCACTGGTCTAGGTTCTTAATCCACCCATTGTGCCTAATAAGGCTGCAATAATATAAACATATTAAATTAATTAGAAGATTTCAGAAAATTATGAAATATCTAGTTGTGGGTTCTAATGCTTATTGATCTTGCTACTGGAGAGGCTGAGCTCTTCTGAGCTACAGTGGACAAGGCTTATGGGATGTTTGCATGTATTTGTTATAAGTGTGATGATTCTAGGTTGCTCAAGCATGCCCAGGTCAGAAACTGGAGCAGGTCAAGGCTCCTGATCAAATCAGAGTAGGGACATTCTGTGAATAGGCTCTGAACTTCTAGGATGAGCAAGATTAAAAAAACAAAAATTTAAGAAAATGAAAATCATGAAAAACAAACATCACAGTGGAATACTTGGAGTGTTCAATGGAGCCTGACTGGAAATAAATACTTCAATATTAAACTTCCAAGATCTATGATTTTGTTGTAATAGATATTAGTTTTCACCAACTACGTCTATTGTAACCTTTTTAGTTGCTTCCCACTGTGAAATCTCTGTTGTACTACATTAAAGCATGAGTTACTAAGACAGGTTTTCCCACACTCTTAAATTTGTAAGGTTTCTTTCTGGCAGATATTCTCTGATGAACAAGGGACTAAAGATTTTTCTGCACATATTACCTTCATAAGCTTTTACTCCAGTATGAAATCTCTGCAATGGAATATAACACAAATTCCAAATGCAAGAATTTACTGAAGACTGTAGAGTCCCTGAGGGAAGAAACTTGGTTATTGTTTTTGAATCCCCAATACTTAAAGGGGTGCCTTGCACATAGAAGGCACTTAATAAACATTTGTTCGGTTGGGTTGAAATGAATTCCATACTACTTAGTAAATAAGAAATTAAACTTTGGCTTACTAACTTGCAATTTCCACATGGCTCTGCTCCTGGAGCCAAAAAGAACGTTCAACTCCTCTTCAAATTTGCTTTTTTTCTCCTCCAAGTTTCATATCCTTGACCTGGATTGTTTATTGATTTTATACTCAATGGGATCTTGCTTGTTTACTAAAAATGGCCTTCCATTTTTATCTGATATTTAGTATTAAAATAATATTAGATATTAGATAATAACACTGGAATAAATATCAAAAGTCCAGCTACAATTTATTATGGCACACTGTGTAAGGTAGAGACCCACCTCATTTTTGCCATACAACTTATCTAGTTTTCCCAGTAGTTTTTATTAGTGATCTCATTCCTTATCATGTTAAGTATATGTTTATCAACACTAACATTTCATATTCTAGGTTCTATTCATTTAATTTTCTATTCATTTTCCAGGATCCTTTTTTTGTAGTTTCTGCCTTATGGTACAATAGCATATGTAGCATGGAGGTGTTGTATGGCTTGAAGGTGTCAACGTGGAATCCCCCAATCCTATACAAATGTACAGGATAAATCAACAAGGATTGGGAAAGGCTTCCTGTAATTATAGTGAGATTTTAGCTGGGGCTTTATGGAAGTCAAAGAATACAAGAAGTGGGGGATGACTAAGGAGAGAATTTGAGGTGGGGGAACAGTCTATGAAAATGTCCAGAGTTTGGAGATAAGCCAAGTGACTCTTCTTATCTCCAGAAGCCTCTCCCATTGTATCACACCCTCCCTAGGAGCATTGAACTCAGAACCTTCTGCTTAGGAGACTGAGGAGTGCTGCCTACTGAGCTAAAGAGTCATTTGGCTGGGCAACCCCACCAGATGGGATTGGTCACCCTCACTCAAACTCAAAAATAAGGTCTTTTGTTAGTCTGAGACTAATGAAGTTAGACTTTCCTTCAAGGAGGAACTCTCATGTGAGAAGGTCAAACCTGGAGCTTTCACCTTTAAGCTAAGTGAACTGAGGTTCATTAAATCTTTCTAGGCTACAAGTTTGGGGGCTTCTAGATTCCATGACACCCTCTATTGAATAAATTTTAGTGATCTCCATCACCTTCAAAATTAAATTAAAAACCCTCTTTAGACTTTCAAAATCATTTATAAACTACTCTCCACCTTTACCTTTCCAGTCTTCTTACACCTTCCTCACCTCCAAGTACTCTGTGATCCAGGGACACTGGCCTCCTTACTATTCTTCAAACAAGACACTGCATCTCCAAACTTTGGATATTTTCACAGACTGTTCCCCCACCTCAAATCCTCTCCTTCATCATCCCCCACTTCTTGTGTTCTTTGACTTCCTTAAAGCCCCAGCTAAAATCCACCTTCTACAGGAAGCCTTTCCCAATCCTTGTTGATTTATCCTGTACATTTGTATAGAATTATTTACATTTTGTCTTCCCCATTAGACTCTGTCATACAGTACTATATTAAAGCATGAGTTTCAGGGGCAAGTTTTCCCATACTCCTACATTTGTGAACTCTTTGAGAGGAGGGATTAGGAGGGATTTTGTCTTTTACCTTTCTTTGTCATAACTCAGCACAGTACACAGTACCTGGCACATAGCAATTACTTAATGAATGTCTTATTGACTGACAGATTATGTCTCCACTCTACCTTTCCAGACTTATTTCAGACTTCTTTCCAGAATTACTCTTAAGCACTCAATATTGCATCTCACAATGGCCTGCTTGCTATAATCTCCCACTTCTTTGCCTTTGACTCACTGTTCCTCCTCACCTCTCCTTCCTTAAAGCCCTTCAAGACTAAACAAAGGTTCCAATTGCTTTATTAGGACATCCCAGATACCTTCATTAACAAATCTTCAGGATCCCTCCTCCACCAAATTCTTTTGTATTTTTAAAATATACTTTGTATGTTTACTTCTGTGTAAATAAATACACTGCTTTCGTTCTCTCTGTGCCCTCCAGTAGAATGTAAACTCCTTGAAGATGGTTTTTTTTTGATGATGTTTCATTTTTGACATAGCAACTAGCTCAGGGGCTTCCACAATAATAGGTGTCTTACACAGATTTGTTGAATTGAAATTCGGAGTGGTTCATTTACAAAAGATTATAATAAAGAAGATCGAAATAAAAAATTTTTGGAACAAATTTCCACCTTCTAGTTGTGATCTATGATATTAAATCAATTTTACACATTTATTTTTTTAAAGAATGGAAGACCTTCTGTCAATACTAAGTATTAGTTCCAAGGCAGAGGAATGGTAAGGGCTGGGCAATTGAGATTAAGTGATTTGTTCAAGATTACACAGCTAGGAAGTATTTGAGGTCAGCTTTGAACCCACCCTCCTATCTCTAGGTCTGGCTCTCTATCCACTAAGCTACGGGAATTGCCCCTGGATTTTAAAGTAGTGAATTCAAAATAAGTTAATTAGCGTAGACTGGAAAAAATATAAATCACAATAGGGACATAAAATTAGTTTGCATATTCCTGATTTATACTCTTGGCCTGAAAAAAAAACACCCAAACATAATGGTAGAGAATAGCATCCTGCAGTTAGTATACCATTTATAGTTATAGTATATCAATTATAATTAGCATCATATCATATTTCTATATATTTAGTAACATTTATCTCTTGTAAGTGATATTTTTAATAGAAAACATACATTTATTGAAACCATATTTTCATTACATTTCTGTTACTGTCTTAGATCTGTTACTATCTCTGCGATACTGGCACAATCCATATTTTCACTAGGAAAAAAAATTATACTGATCTGCCAAGGGCTGCCTGGAAAAGGCACACTCAAGACAAGTAGTGGGCACGACTGAGGAAAACGATCCCCAGGATTTCATTTTCTACTAGAGAGAAATTCCTTGGATTATAATTACCATGCCTAGCATCTAGAATGGAAGTATTGCCAGTTAAACACTATGACTGGTAGGAGGTGGGATTTAGACATGAGCAAAATATGAGCGGCAAGTCTTGGACCACAGTTGAAGAGAGAGAGACTAACGGGGATTATTTTGGAGCAATGTTGCTGTGGCATCTCCTGAATCTAGGAGTCCTGGAGAATACTGATGATTCTGGAGCCCAGCCAATGGGTTTCCCAGATATTCAGACTTTCCTAAGAGAACTACTAAGGGTTATTTTGAGGGTCTTTACCACTACACACCTTTAAAATTGTGGAGTTAAAGTTCAGCCATGAAGGCTTTAGTCTCATTGATTGCAAAAATTAAAATAAAAAATTTATATGTAGTTCTTTTACACATGAAGAGAGGACATCCTTATCCCAGAATTGATAGAAGTCTTCCAGCAATAGTATCTCATTGAGCCTTTACCTCAAAGCACAGGGAATAATTCAAGGAAGAGAGATAGTATCTTAACCACAACCAGCCTGGCACTACTTTGTCAAGAAAAAATTGAGGGACCTGGTTTGTGACCCTGGTAATGTGTCAGAACAGAGAGATTGTAAATAAGTACAATTACCATAAAAAATACAAAGTTTGGGGGAGTTATATGAAGAGAGATAAACATTTGACAGTCATTTCTAGTAGTATCCTTCTTGACCCAGATAAACCTCATTGGTCAAGGTTCTCTTTTTCCAGCCCTGGATTTTCTTACTTATCAATGTGGCTTTTGGTGTTCTAAAAAATCCTAGCTTCTCAGAACCAAGAGAACCTTATACACAGAGATACACTGTGGCACAATTGAATGTATGGACTTCTCTACTAGCAATAATGTAATAATTCAGGACAATTCTGAGGGACTTATGAGAAAGAACCCTATCCACATTCAGAGAGAGAACTGTGGGAGTAGAAACACAGAAGAAAAACAACTGCTTGATCACATGAGTCGATGGGGATATGATTGGGAATGTAGACTCAAAATGATCACCCTAATGCAAATATTAATAATATGGAAATAGGTCTTGATTAATGACACATGTAAAACCCAGTGGAATTGCTCATTGGCTACAAGAGAGGGGCAGGAGAAGGGGAGGGAAATTACATGAATCATGTAAACATGGAAAAATATTCTAACTTAATTAAATAAAAAAATTCAAATTAAAAAAAGATTTTTCCAGTTCTTTCAAACACAAATATATCATTACATGTAAGGGTGGGGTTTTCCTGGGAGACTATAGAGGCCCCAGGCAGCCTTCAGCTATTCTTCTGTATTTCCCTGGGGTTGAATAGTGTTATTGATCATTATAATTCCAATAATAGGGTGTATTAGTAAGAGAAGGGTCACATGGGGAAATCTTATTGGGTGTTTTCCATCCATGTCAGACAGGATGGGTTTGATGACTGCCAGCAGGGACCTTTAGGCCTTCAATTTCATAGAATCTACCTAATTAGCCAATCCAACTTTGCCTTATAAAGGAGCACGGATGCAAATATTTACAAAAGGACAATAGTTTGGCAGAAATTAGATTTAGATAATCATATCATAACATACTCCAAGATAATCTTCAATTAGATATATGATCTAGATATAAATAGTTGAATATTAGATAAATTTGAGGATCAAGGAAGAAATTATCTTTTAGGTCTATTGATAGAAGATTTTTTAACTAAACAAATGATAGATTATTATTCATTTTGGTCAATTAAAAATATTTTGCACAAATACAATGTAGTAAAAATTAGAAGGGAAATAAATAATGGGGAAGTTGCAACAAATTTCTCCAACAAAGGTCTCATATCCAAGATATATAAGGAACTGATTCAAATTTATAAAACCAAGAGGCATTCCTCTATTGATGAATGGTCCAAAAGATATAAATAGGTAGTTTTCAATGGAAGATAGTCTAGTTATCAATATTCATATTTTTAAAAATGCTCTGAATCACTAAATTGAAACATAAGGATTAAAGCAATTTTTAGGCTCCACCTAAACGGGGGGCAACAATATACCTTTGCATTCCAAGTTCTGAAATTTGATAGTCAAGGTCCTTCTTTTTCAAAGGCACAAGTTAGTTTTGAATCAAGAGCATCTTGACTTATTCAAAAACAGAAAAACACTTCCTCAACTCAATATGATTTATTAAGAGCCCATTGATTGTCTTGTCTAAAGCCAATTAGGGGAAAAGATTAGGTTACTTGGCATTAGTTATTAATATGAGTTCCATGTACTGCTAATCAGACAAACTGGCATCCAACTGGCAAAGGTGGCATATGAAGAAAACAACAAATCTTGGAGAGGCTGTGAGAATGGGGGTACACTGGTACACAACTGGTGGAGTTGTGAATTAGGTCAACCATTCTGGAAAGCATTTTGAAACTATGTCCAGAAAGTTACCAAACTGACCATTTTCTTTGACCCAGCAATGCTACTATTAAGTATAAGTATACTCTACACAAATCAAAGAAAAAGGAAAATTATATATACGAATATTTATAGCATCTCTTTTCATGGTAGCCACAAATTAAAAACTAAGAGTGTTCCTGTTGGGGAATGATTTTGTGGCATATGAATATTATTTTGCCATAAAAAGTGATAAAATGGACCACCTCAGAAGAAACTGGGAAAACATCTATGAACTGATGCAAGGTGAAGTAAAAAAAAAAGAAAACAATTTAAGCAATGATAAAATTATAGAGAAAATCTTCTTTGAAAGACCTTAAAACTCTGATCAATGCAATATAGAGAAAAATCCAGAAATATGAAGATAGAATATGCCATTCCCATCCTGGAAGAGAAGACATAACTAATGGGTGGGAAGGGGGGAGGGATAAACATATAGATATAGAAAAAAATTTTAATCAGAAATCAAATCCTTGCATAATAATTATAGGGGAAAGAAACATACATCTTAAAACACGGAAAATGTGGGAATTTATATTGCCTCACTATACAGCTACGTATCAAAAACTTTATATTTCATTTTTTTAAAATATTTTCAGTGCTGGAGGGATGTCAGTAAAGAGAGGAATAGACGAATTAAAAATGCTTGTTAATTGAAAAAATTAAAAGAAAATATTTTCGTGATTTGAATACTAGCTCTTTGGTAAGCAGATGTAATCATTAGACAAAATCCTTTTCTACTTAAGCAAAGTTACAACTTGTAGCATGAATGTCAGCTGTAACAATAGTTCTTAGATGTTCTCTCTACCTACAGGAAAATTAGTTACAAGATTTTCTAACATAAGTTTACTTTGGAACTCATTGCTCCCACCCATCTATTCTTTCAGAAATAATAGCAGGAAGATCTGAGATAGGCAATCCTAACACTGATACCAATGAGTGGTACACCAAGTCTGGAACTTAGCACCCAAGGGACCCTTGCCTTTTTAGGGCTTGGCAGCTCCACTTATTGCACAATCTCTGGCCAGTCACTTTGTTCTTACAAAGGAAGCAGAATAATGAGGAATTACAGTGAGGCTGAACTATGGGAATGTGATGATAGGAGGTAGAGTAAAGCCAAGTAAAGATAACAAATCTGAATCTGGCCCCAGGACCAGGAGAAAACTACATACTAAAAGACTGGAAAGGGATAGTATCACAAGTGAGAAAAGTGATATAAATAAATCACCTCCTAAAAAAAGGGTAGCAAAGGAGGAAGAAAAAAGAATAAATAATTGATAACTCAAGCGAAAAGCTTTATTTACAGTAATTCATATAGTTTTGCTTTTGGAAACTATGTATTTGTGCTGAATAAAGAATATATAAACCCTTATTTCAAGCCTGTTCACTAATGGGGAATCATTCTAGATACCCGTTCTTATCTCCACAAATAATTTTCTCAAAGTATGAATAGCTGATCTTTGTTGCTGCTGCTTCTATTGTCATTGTTAAGGGATTAACATTCCCAGCCAAGGATCAGTCCCTCAAAGTAAAGACAATTTCTGCTCTTTCCTCTATGAGCATAACATTCATATGCTTGGAGATCAGACTTGTGTGGTCTAATGGATCTAGGAGTCAGACGTCCTGCCACCAGCTATGAAGAGCACTGGGCCACTCAACAAACATTTATTAAGTCCTTACTATGTGCCAGAGACAGCATTAAAATAGTTATCTATAAAATATTTCCAGTGTAAATGAAGGTGATCTCAGAGGAAAGGGACATCTGCACTAACTGGGATTTAAGCTGAATTTTAGAGGAAACTGGAGAAGCCAAGTGGTAGAGAGGGAAGAAAGAGAGTACTGCATGCATAGGAAGGAGGCAGCTTCTGAAAATGCTCAGAAGGTTACCTAGATGGCTCAGTGGATAGAGAGCCAGGTCTGTAGATAGAAGGTCTTGAGCTCAAGTCTGACCTCAGATAGTTCCTAGCTATGTGACTTTGAGCAAGTCACTTAACCCTGATTCCTTAGACTTTACCATTCTTTTGCCCTGGAACCCATGCTTTAGTATTCATTTTAAGAAAGAAGGCAAAAAAAGAAAGGAAAAAAAAAAAAAGGAAAATGCCTGGAGTCCAGAGATGGAATGTCACGTTCAGAGATCAACCAATAAACATTTATTAACCCTTATCATGTACTTTGCTAAACACAGGAGATTAAAAAAAAGAGGCAACTATTAGGGAGCCACTGGAGTTTATTGGGGAGAAAGGGTTGTGATATGTTAAGACTTGATGTTAGGATAATAATAGATGGAATGAAGAGAAACATGAGGCATGTAGACTAAGAATCATGCCATTGCCATAGTTCTAGCATGAGATGACAGCTGTGTGACTGAAGAAAAGGAGACACACTAAAGATGTTATAAAAGTAGAAGCAACAAGATTTGTAAATAGATTAGATACCTAGAATGAGCATGAAAGAGGAATTAAGGATGACATTGAGTTTGTGGGTATTGGTAATTGGCAAGATGATGGTGCCTCCAACAGTAACGGGAAAGTGGAGAAAAGGAAAAGGTTTGGGGAAAAGATAATGAGTTCTGTTTTGGAATATGGAAAATGAACTACTTAAACACAAGAGTCACTTATCATTTGCTTTCCTTTTATATTGTGTAGCAGAAATGAGTTTCTCGGGTGGACAACAAGATAGGCAGGCACAGAATTTCAAATACCTGCATTGTTACAGATCCATTCTTACAAATTTCTGTGGGGGTGAGAGAGAGGGGACTTAGAGCTTATGAAGAATCTGTGTGTACAGAAGCAAGGAAATCTGTGAAAAGCAGGAACAGCTGAAGAAAGCTGACACTGAAGGAAGGTTCCCAGGCCTAGTTTTACCTCTCTTAATCCTTGCCTCCCTTCTACCTCTTTCTTCACGCTG
The DNA here is from genome assembly GCF_016433145.1 of Gracilinanus agilis. NCBI lineage: Eukaryota > Metazoa > Chordata > Mammalia > Didelphimorphia > Didelphidae > Gracilinanus > Gracilinanus agilis. The sequence continues at coordinate 106,090,615 of NC_058131.1, forward strand.
TCTGAGATTATTCTCTTTGTTTTATTATACTGCTTAACATTCCATCAGTCAGAGATTTTATTTCTGTTAAGAAATCTCCTTTTTAAAAAAATTAAAATAAAAAAGTCCTTTTTGTTTTAAAAAAATATAAATACTTCTAGTAGGTTTATAAAAATATTAGTAATTTGCTCCCTCAGGTGAATTATCATAGACTCTTAATGGTGGATATAGTAGATAGGTAACAAGATGATAAAATACAAGAACAATCAAAATGACATTCCTGGCCCTCTAGGAGCTTACATTACAGCATGGGACGATAACACACAAAAGGTAGCTGAAAGAAGGTGGAGGTCAGAGAGAGTTGAAGATAGCCAAGTCCAAAGAATCTAAAGCTCAGTCAGGGGGGGAATTAAGAATGGTTGATTTGGAAATTTCTCCCCAAACAGAGGCCTTTGTACTCCCTCTCCTCACACAGAAAGTCATCAATGAGGGCAGGAAGCCTGAGCGGAGAGATATTCCAGGACAAAAAGACCCCAGGGTGCTGAGGGAAGTTCCTCAGTAATAAGGCAGCTGAGGAATGATGGTAAAATCCAGAGAGTCAGAAGTCTGTCCAAGAGGAGATGCTTATACATGTCTCCAACAAGGTATTCTCTGTTTAAAAAATCTTCAATAACAGGGAGCCATTTGAAAATGAAACTAAAATTAATTTATTCAAATTGCTTTCCTCCTAATCTAGCTAGGTTCAAATGCATTGTAAAAATGGGAGTTTTGAATGGAGATCTACTTGTTTTTTCTCCCAAAGAAGTATTATAGGGGAAGTATAAGGCAACGTTAGAGTTCTGAGGACCAGGGGAAAGATACTAAGATGTGTAAGGGAGGTGCAGAAAGGAGTAGGGGAAGATGCCGAAAGCATATCATTAATTTCAACATTTTACCATGGGTCAGTTCTGTATCACAAAGTGAGAGGAAATACTATTTCTTCTCCTCCTCTACCAACCACATGAGATCTCTTCCCATCCCATTCTCTGAATCCAGGATTCAAGTGAGTATTATTAGAATATTTGTGAGTTTTAATGGTCTAGTCTGGGAAACTAGCACCCATTAATAAGATTTGATGAGATAAAATCTAATCTCAGTTCTGAGCAACCACTTTACAAATGAGCTTTTCTAATATAACCTATTCATAAATTAAGGGCTGCCCATTGTAACATCCATGATCCTAAGAGGGGTGATGTGGCTTTTATACCAGGTCTCCAATTGCCCTTAACAGGGGCAAAAGAACCAAGTGATAGCCTGCCACTCTGCCTATCCAAAGAGAAAAGAAGAGAAGTGAAAGAAGTGAAGTGAAAGAGAACAACAGAAAGGAGAATGAGGAGGGGATGAGAATAACCAAGTACTATTTTCTGGTGCCTAACTTCCCACCAGGAAGAGGGAGAAAGGATGAAGAGAACAGAGCTAAAATGTTTCTGCTTTTGTGCTCAACAGGAAAGAGAGAGTGCCAGAAACAAGGTGAAAAAGCCTCAGAAGACCTGGTTGTCCAAAAACGCTGAGTACTATTTCCATTTAAGTTATATCACATGCTAGGATCTAAGACTCTCTGACTCTGCCTTCTTGAAAAGAAGAGACAATACTGTACCCTTGCACTCCAAATTCTTCCAAATCTGAAGGTCAGCATTCTTTCTTTCCCAAGGGACAAGTCAGTCTGAATCAAAAAGGTCCTGCCCTATTGATAAACAGGAAACCATCTCCTCAATTGACTTTACAAGACTTGTCAGGAGCCTGCTGGTTTTTCTGACTAGGACCAATTGGGGGGATAAAAGTAAGCTGTTCTGGCTCACTTTCAAAACTCCTTTTAGGTTACTTTATATCAGCTATTAATACAAGAGTGCCATAGATGACTACTCAGACAAATTACTTAACAAAAACATCTATACCAGTGATTCCCAAAGTGGGCGCCACCACCCCCTGGTGGGTGCTGCAGCGATCCAGTGGGGCAGTGACGGCCACAGATGCATTTGGGGGTAGTGAATAATTGTAAGGGAGTGGTTATAGTATGTGACAGGGGGTGCTAAGTAATATTTTTTCTGGAAAGGGGGGCGGTAGGTCAAAAAAGTTTGGGAACCACTGATCTATACGAACAATCAATAAATTAATTGCAAAGAAGAAAATAATAAAGAAGCAAAGCATCAAGAAAGGCCAAAGGGGCAGCTGGGTAGCTCAGTGGAGTGAGAGTCAGGCCTAGAGACGGGAGGTCCTAGGTTCAAACCCGGCCTCAGCCACTTCCCAGCTGTGTGACCCTGGGCAAGTCACTTGACCCCCATTGCCCACCCTTACCAATCTTCCACCTATGAGACAATACACCGAAGTACAAGGGTTTAAAAAAAAAAAAAAAGAAAGGCCAAAAAATATTGAATAAATCTTGCAATATCAAAGACCTTGGTTTCCACTTTTGGTGCAAGGTTGCTAAAGATGACATGCAGTGAAGCCGATTCCTCATACACGGTTAAATTTTTCAAAGTTTGAAGTGTATAGCTAGTCAAAGGATTATAAATCAAATCTAACTTTTAGCCCTAAAACCACTACAATCCACTTTGGAAGTAAACTTTTCTTTGTAGCAAAATAATATTGGCTTCTTGAAATCAATAAGAAAGGATTAGAAGGAAGCCAAAATATCCTATACTATAGACAAAGGCACAATAAGGTAAAGAAGCATGGATCTGTGGTCAAAGGACCTACCACTTATTTCTTTGTCCTTAGATAAGTCATTTACCCTCTCTATGCCTCAGCTTCCTCCTCTGTGACACAAGAAGGTTGAAACAGATAACCTTTAATATCCTTTTCAGTACTAGAATCTATCGTTTATGTTGCCTCTGAATGGAGAAAACAATTTGCTATGACCATTGATCTGAAAGATTTTTAACCTCAAGTCTGTTTTTTCATCACTGTTCAACACAGCTAATTCTTAAATTTACCCTAAATTAGCTATATAAATAAGCTCTGAAATGGCTTTCATCATTACAATTCATCCTCTGAGCAACAATCAGTTCTTCCAGTGAAGAATTACTATCCACAAATCACACAAAGAACATTGGAAAGAGGACATTAAAATGAACTTTAAAGGAAGCTGGATTGTCATCACATTTATTTTCCATTCCCATAATGATTTCAGTAAAACAAACTGCTCATCCCAAAGATAAGTAGTGAAAACAATGGTTGAATTAAAAGCCACTCCCTCCCATTTCCACTGTCATCCTCACCAAGACTTTCACACCACACCCTCCAGTTCTACATTATTGTGATCTTCTCATATAGAGTTTTATTTTTGGGAAAAAGGATAATTAACTATCTTTTGGGTAGTGAGTGTATAGTTCTTATCAAAAGTACATGTGAGGTAGTGATGGGGAAGAGTAAGGATAATGTCATGTGAAATGGATTGTCCATTCCTTTAAACTCCCATACTCTTGTGCCCAGATGGAAAGTTTCCAGGTGGATAACAATTAGCAAAATATAGAAACACAAAAACAAAAGGGTCTCAATTACAAGTTGGCTCTTGCTCAATTCTTATGTATAATTTCTTTGTGAATTATAGACAATTTATTGAAAATACATGGCTTTAACTCAACACGTTACCCTTAAATAAACTGCCTATTGCATCTCTATGGAATACTGATGCAATCAGTCAGAAACTCAACACAAATATTCTCCATAACCACTGGCAAAATTGTCCCAGGGGAGCCTTCTGTGCATGGTTCCACCTACGCACTCTCGGATCACCTCACTGTACTTACTGTGCTCCTTTCCTGTAGTGGGCTGACATATTGCATCTGTGTACCTCCCTTAATCACCAGATTTCTAAAAACACCCCAAAAGTCTACACTGACTGCCTCCATTTCCTAATCTCCCACTCTTCTATATTTTGTGATTACTCTCCCATCACCTCTAAGAGGAACAAAAAAATTGCTCTCTTGACAATCAACAATGACCAGGTTCTAATCACTAAGTCCAATCACCTTTTCTCAATCATTTTTCTGTTTGACCTTTCTGAAGCATTTGACACTGATGATTCAGCACTTTCTTTAAATTCTAATCCCCAGCTTCTGTGATACCCAACTAAATTAGGTTGTGTTGTTTGTTTGTTTTTTTTAAACCTTTCTGGTTGCTTCTTTCTTGTTCCTCTTTCTCTTTCAGCTCCCTAAATAGAGGGTCACTCCAAAGTTCTGTCCATAGTCTTCTCTAACCTCTATATACTTTCTCCATTAGTAATCTCATCCACTCCCATGATTACAACTTGTTATTCTTCCTTCATTTCAAAGAGGATCAGTGACATGCATCACAGGGAGATGTCTTGATTAGTGAGTGAATTGGATGTAAGAAAGGTCGAATTGCACAAAGTCATCAAGTCACTTTACTCTCTCTTCCAACATCACTGAAGTCCAATGTCAGGACAAAAGTCAGGAAAGGATGCCTGGTGATGGCTCAGGATGTAGTGGATGGTTTTGACATCTTCAATATCTAACCAGGTTCTAAAGGGTCCATATCACCTGTTTCAGCTGTTTTCATGACCATTGGGAAAATTGTTCTCATCCACCCATTCTGCTGAGGAAAGTCTTCACACGTTTGGGATAGGCATCCCCCTTAACTCAGACTTCAAACCCAGTGATTACCAGGATGTGGCTGCTGTGCATGCTATGGCTTCTTGGAGCCACAGGTGACAGTTGGGTGAAAAGCAAACACTAAAGGTGGATGAGAAGCCCTGAAAAGGACTTGGTAAGACCTCATACAAGAGGTGCAAGTCCTCCCTGAACACCCCAATGACTAACTATCTATCTATCCATCTATCTATCTATCCATCTATCTATCTAATAATATATATGGTGTATACCCAATGACTACAACTACAACTTGAGCAGCTAGCCCTCACCTCTCTACCTCTAGTTCTAACCTCTTGTGAGTTCTAGACTTACACTTCCAACTGCCTGCTGGGCATCTCTTTATCACTTCCATTGACACTTCAAATTCAGTATATGGAAAACTAAACAGCATTTCCCTTGAGAAGAAACATGGTATGGTGGAAATTATATTGGATTTTGAATCAGAAGACTTATGTTCAAATTTTACCTCTAACATTTGTTTAATTAATAATAGCTAATAATGATTACTAACATTTAATAATAATAATAACTAACACTTATATAGTGGTTACTATTTGACAACTTAAGTACTTTACAATTATTATTTCACTTGTTCCTCACAGCAAGTCTGGGAGATAGGTGTTATCTACAGATTATTCTACAGATAAGGAAATTGAGGCAGACAGAAGTTAAGTAACTTGCTGAATGTCGTACTGGTAGGAAGAGAGCTAAGCAGGGGAATGGCTAGAACACTGAACCCTGAGTCAGGAAGAATTGAGTTCAAATCCTGCCTTAGACAATAACAAGCTGTGTGACTCTGGGGTAAATCAAATAGCCTATATTTGCCACTATTTTTTACCTGTAATATAAGGAAGTTGTATAAGATGGCCTCTGAGATCTCTTATAGCTCCAAATTTATGACCCTCGAAATTCTTATCTGTGGCATGGTAAATAAAGTTCTGTACTTACAGTCCAGAAAAATGGAAAAATGGCTTTCAATTTCCACCTTAAATATTGGCTGTGTGGCCCTTGCAAAATCATTTAATCTCTGAACTAGGTACTATGCTAAGCACTTTATAATTATTATCTCATTTGATCTTCATAACAACCTTGGGAGATAGATGCTATTATTCTACCTTTTTATTTATTATCATTTGGAGAAAATGAAGCAGAGATTAAGTGATTTACCCAGTTAACTCCAAGGGACTTGTGACAAAACAAACAAACAAACAAACAAAAAAACTATCTACTGCCATGGAAGGAACTAAATGAAGACTGAAGCATACCATTCATTTTATTTCCTCCATGAATTTTTCTCTAGTGTAAGCAATCTGTGTCTTCTTTCACAATATGATGAACATGGAAATTTGTAATGTATCATAATATCATATGCAATCTGGAAAAAATTAATTTTTTAAAAAGTAACTTGCCAAAAGACACACACATAATAGCTAGATATCAGGTTGGATTTGAACTTGAATTTCCCTGACTCTACGTCCAATACAATGTGAATGTTCCAAAAGTGGCATGGGATGTTTCAAAAAATTAGTAGGGCTTTGGAAGTCTTTAAACAGAGTCTTACTATTTCTGTTATAACGGGGATTCCTTTGAGATATAGGTTAAACTATCGATGGTCACTGAGTTCCTTTCCCGTTGTAAATTCTGTGATTCTGTGAAATATCTGCTTGCTTATATAAAAGTTATTAGGTTGAATGCATAAAAAGGACCAGATTTTGGAGAGTCTGGGTCTCTACTGAGAGAATAGTATATTGGGCAGAACCCTTATAGAGAACTCCTGGGGAAAAAATGGACAAAAATCACTCAGGCTGGGTTAGCATGGATAGATGGTGATAAATACATATAATATACTACAGTATATTATTATTATTACAGTATATTATATTAGCAGATGATATACACATATGACAAATATACATGAATACATATAGGTATATGCAGAAGTATATATACATTCATATATGTGCTCCAAAGTCTTATCAAATATATATGATAAACACATACATACATACACGTGTGCACACATGTGTGAGTGTATATATATGCATGTATACATACATATATACACTCATATACCTACTCCAAGATCTCATCAAATATATATATATCCTTTTTTTCAAGGAAACATCCAATTCACGGAGATCTTAGAAGCTTTCGAATATTTTAATATAAGGGAGAATATAGAAGGGAATAAGGGAGGAGGTGGGAGATTTGTGTCTAGGTAAAAAATATGAATTTCTGGTCAATCTGCAGAGGGCTCATCCAGAGAGATTAACATGGACTGAAGGGGCAAGCAGGCAGTCAAGGAGCATGAAGTACCTAACAGCAACCATCCCAGGAAACTATTATGGATTGGTACGATAGCTTACTTCGTAGATGAATATTGTATTAGCAGGCATGCTCTAGTTTATTATCCCAGAGCCAGGCTATTATATTTTCCCCTCTGGATCCAATGGTATCTTAAGGGGTTTGAAGGTATCTTCCCTAATGCCTTCAAACCCAATGATTTTGTTTCCATTACTGTTGGGTCCTGATGGCCAATTTAACTTATTTAACAATTTAATTAACTAATTTAACAATTTAGTTTAATTTATCAATGAGTTCTTTATTTTTATTTTTATTTTTTTATGACATCAGTTCACTTTTCCAAAGGGATATTTACTTGGGGTGTCTTTCCTAGCTCACCTCAGGCTCGGGAAGGAAGAGGCTCAAACTTAGCTCAGTTTCTACATAACTTTGGTTCCTCCCATTCACATTTGGCATTGCTAATGAGTGGATTCTTGTCTCAGAGACTGATAAACTAGGTTCTTGAAGACATCACATCTGGGCTGCCTTTAAACCTGGCTCCGACCTAGAGGCTCATTCTCTTAACCTTCAAAACTCAAGAGGTCACAGTCTCTTAATAGCTTCACTGAAAACAAAGGAACAAACACTTGAAGCAAGCAAAGAAAGAGTCCAGCCTCGAGTTCACCACCGCCCCAGGTCCTCAGAGGAAAATGGTCCAAGGTCCCTCCCCTTCCAGCATTATGTCCCCCTCATGTCATCAGCAAAGGAGTCACACAAAAAGAGTAGCTAAAAAGAGGGAATAACTGAGGCTCTGGATCCTGGTGTCTTTTTGCAATCTCTCCTACTGTCAATGGAAAAGCCATGTGGTTAGCAGATTAGAATCAGTTATGGAATGTCTACACATGTCCCAGTGTCTCATCAAGGCACTTCCATGCCTCATCATTACACAATGATGGAGGAGGAGTAGGTTAAAGTCTTCTGAGGCCAATACTGAGCTAAGCTACACCTGGTTTTATAATAGAGTTGTAAAAAGTTCTGACCGTGTTATATCGTGTTATATATGTTATACATGTTATAGCAGGAGCCCCCACTTTTTGGGGCCAAGTAGAGTAGGGAAAAAGAAACGTCATGGTTTATTATTGTTGAAATGATGACCTGGCTACGCTCAGGGGAGGTTGCCTCAGAGGCTTTTTCCCACCTTGGCCATGCCTCCCACAGCAGGAGCAACCCCGCTTTCTATATGTCACAGCAGCTTCTGTAGGCAGGAAACTTAAAGGCAATAGGTAGAATAAACATTGCTGGGGTATCTCTAGACAAAACTGGCTGCTATAATTTTCTGGAGAGTTCTGGCATTATTTTAAGGGGCTCATAAATCCAGGTGAATGATGCTAAGCATTGCCATACTAATTTCTCTCCAACAAAATATGCAGCATAAATAATGGTTTTTGTATCAAGAGTTTTATATTATAAATCCTTCATTTGAACCTAAGAGATTTTTTTTTTCTTGTGGCCTTCTGGAATGAAATCTGGCCTTTTCTATTGCTGAGATGTTCTTTCAGGAGTGGATCAGCCGAGTTAGTAACTTTCACATTTCATGGTGCATCAAATGTACTTTTCTCGCTGATAGCATTGCTTTTGGATGATAATATTCTTTCCTATTTCCCCATTTTAATAGCCTTATATTAAGAGCTATGAACACATTGTGTTCTTATTTGAGATAGCAGATACAAAATGGCTTTTGAATTTTTTAAATTGCAGCTACTCATGCTTGGAGACTTAATTTCTTTATCAATAATGAATCCCAAATTCCAGACTCTTAGACTGTGCAGGATAATTCCCTCCCCACCTTCCCAATTTCTTTTTTTTTTTAATTATTATTTTTAACCCCTTACCTTCCATCTTGAAGTCAATACTGTGTATTGGCTCCAAGGCAGAAGAGTGGTAAGGGTAGGCAATGGGGGTCAAGTGACTTGCCCAGGGTCACACAGCTGGGAAGTGTCTGAGGCCAGATTTGAACCTAGGACTTCCTAATTCTAGGCCTGGCTCTCAATCCACTGAGCTACCCAGCTGCCCCCACCTTCCTAATTTCTAAGAGATACTTTGACAAGAATACCCAAAAGCACAATTGAGATATTCTAAAAACAATCTCTGGTATTTTAATGACCTTAAATGAGTTTCAGTATATCAATTTTTACAACACAAAAATTTTATATTTTATTTTATATCTATATACTTTATTCTTATTTGTATTTTGTGGAGGCAGTTGGATGGCACAGTGGATAGGGAGAGTGCTGAGCCTGGATTCAGGAAAATCTGAGTTCAAATCTATCTTCAGACACTTACTATCAGTGTGACTCTGGGCAAGTCATTTAATCTCTGTTTGCATCTGTTTCCTCATCTATAAAACGGGGATGATAATAGCACCTATCTTACCAGGGTTGTTGGTAGGATCAGTGAGATGATAATTGTAAAGCACTTATCACAATACTTTGCCTATAGTAAGTTCTAGGTAGATGTTAGCTATTATTACTAATATTGTCATTATTACTGAGTTCTGTCCCATAAAACTATAAAGTACCTAAAAGCTTTTTTTTTTTAACATTAATATAATGATCCCACTTTTGTTGAAATCAATTCCATCTATAGACAAGATAGGTAAGAATTGGATTAAATCCGAGGAAGATTTTTTTTTTTTTACATTTGCTATAAAATTTATACTCTCAAAAACAAAGCACTTAGACACTGAACACATTATTAAAATTCTAGACTGCAAACAAAGAAGGGATGAACATCTATCTAAACTCATTCTGAAGCTTATAATATGATTTGGATTTTTTCCAATTCCCAGGTACTCTTCTATTTGGCAACAAAATCTTGGAGATCTTCTGTTAGTAAAACTGATCTTGCAGATGACAAAACTAGATAAATGTTGCCCAACATCCTGCTAGTGCTGTTTGTTGAGGCAAATACTCATTAAGATAGTTCTCCTTCTTTTTGAACCATGAGATCAACTATCAAAAGAAATCAAAATAAAACACTTCCTGGGGCCAAGTTATAACCAGAGCAGTAAACTTTATCTTCTGGATATAAGTGAAGATTCTTCCACCTTGTTCAGCTCTTATCTTCGTGGGAATGTCCATCTAGTCAAGTTGCCATGAGTTTTCGCCACTATTGAGTTGCTTCTTCATCAGTTCTCTCTAGCCAATGCTCCAGTTGCTATAGTCGATCCTGTTAGTCTTAGCCCTTTGTTAGTTTAAGGAATGGGAATCTGGTAGGTTATATTTATTCCCTTTCCTCAAGCCTTGAGACTTCTCTAGCAGCATCAGCTCCAATTTCATTTCTATCTTCTAGGACAAACCTGATGGCCCTCCCCTCACAATGCGTGCTTGTGAATGTGGGTTTTCTGTACCTGTTGCTTTGAAATCCAAATACTGAAACAAGCTGACCTAGGAAACAGATATAAAGACTGTAGGACCACCGTGTCTTACTCTAATCACTATCTGGGGAAGCTTTCCCAATTGAATCTGCTCCCACATAGTCAAGTTTAGGTACCCACAGATAGGCCAACAAGGGATAACAAATTTTTTCAAGGCTCTAAGAGTAAACCTATTTGGGGGGAAGGGAGAAAGGTACACTCTTCCTTCTCATCACTTTTTGAGTTCCCACAAATGTGTTTCCATCTATATGAGCAGCAACTCACAGTCATGAAACTTTCAGAATTTTTAACATAACTATTAACTTGTCAACTATTAAGTTAGCAAGAAGGGAGGAAAGTAATACTGATACCACAAACACTCATACAGCAAATAAATTTAACATGATTTAAACCTGCATTTTCCAGTAAGGAATTCAATATCTATGGAGAAGAATGGGCACATACCTACATAAATCTGTCAGGGAAGAATATGAGGGAGGAAACCCATGTGCTCAAGATAATTCATAGCTCTGAAAATGGGCTTTGAGATCATTGGTTAATTCAGGAATATATTTACCATATGAAGCTGATTCTCTGCTTACTGTTTATCTGTAGCTCTTTACCAGTTTGTCTGACATAGCCTTCTTCTCAACCACCTCCACCTCATTAAAAATGTAGACTCCAGGGATGTGGCAAAATTGGGACACTAATGCATTACTGGTGGAGTTGAGAATTGATCCAACCATTCTGGAAGTCAATTTGGAATTATGCCCAAAGGGCTTTAAAAGAATGCATATCCTTTGATCCAACAATAACACTACCAGGTTTGTACCCCAAAAAGATAATTAAAAAGAGTTGTACTAAAATATTCATAGCCATACTCTTTGTGGTGACAAAAAATTGGAAAATGATGGGGTGTCCTTCAATTGGGGAATGGCTGAACAAATTGTGGTATATGGTGGTAATGCAAAATTATTATTCTGTAAGGAATGATGAACTGGAGGATTTCTATATGAACTGGAAGAGCCTTCATGAATTGATGCAGAGTGAAATGAACAGAACCAAGAGAACATTGTACACAAAAAGTGAAGCACTATGGAACAATCCAATGTAATGGACTTTGCTACTAGTAGCAGTGCAATGGTTCAGGACTATCCTGAGAGACTTATAAGAAAGAATGCTATTCACATCAAGAGAAAGAACTGTGGGAGTAGAAACACAGAAGAAAAACACATGACTTATCACTTGTTTATATGGATACATAATTTGGGGTTTTGATTTTAAAAGATTGCTCTATTGCAAAAATGAAAAATATGGAAATAGGTATCAAGTGATAACATTTGTATAATCCAGTGAAATTGCTTTTTAGCTCTGTGAGGGGGAGGGAAGAGGAGAGGGAAAGAAGATCATGAAAACATGGAAAAATATTTAAAAAATTAAAATTAAAAAAAGTTAACTGAAAAAAAGGTAGACTCCAAACTTACCTCTTATAGCTTCAATAAGTGAGCTTTGTGCCTTATCTTACTGGGACTCAGGTTTTGATGCATCACCTCAAAATCTCCTTGCCATTCCCCATTCTTGCTTCCTAGTACCCATTTTTATATATTGCCTTCCCTCCTTAGAATGTAAGACCCCTGAGAACAGAGATTGCGAAGCATATAAAAAATGCTTAGTGAATGTTCTAACTATCCAATGCTTGGCATTGTCTATTATACTTAGGAAGCACTTAACAATTGTTTGCTAAATTTGGTTCTAAGTAACATAGTACAGAATGGTGGTTAGGACATCAGGAAGACCTGAGTTCAAATCTTACCTCAGATACATTTGCTGTATGACTTTGGAAAGTTACTTAACAGAAGTTCTCTGTTTCTCAGTTTCTTTGTCTGTAAAAGGAAGTAATTAGTCTCAATGACCTCTAAGGTACTTTCTGGATCTAAAAACATGAATCTATCATCCTAGATACAAAGGTAAATAACATGCAATATTTGTTCTCAAATAATTGCAATAATTTCTGAAAATACTACATTTGTGATATTTGTATTTTTTGTGACTACTAAAAACTGGAAACAAAATATGTGCCCAACAATTACCATAAAGACAAATATGAAAAATTCAGACAAAGGTGGAAAGATTTATATGAAGAGATATGAAGTATAAGGATGATATTGGAAAATAAGTAATTGTTATATTAGTTTAGAGATAAGAAGTAGAGAAGCTAGCTTGAGAAAGAATTGGATTTTCAAACAGAGCTGAGCCAGAGCTGAGCCAGAGTATAGTTTCAAGTCTAATGGTTTTTCTGTGATAGTTACTCTCTCTCTCTCTCTCTCTCTCCGTGAGAGTGGCAATTGGTCTCTGGCAGTTGGCAGAGTCACTGACAGAGACTCTCTCTCCTGTATGACGTAGAAGGAAAAGAGAGAAAAACCTGAAGGAGCTTAGTGTTTTCCTTTCTCAACTTGGGAAACATTAGTGACTATCTATAGCTGTTTTTATAGATTGTTTTAACTCTGAGAAGACCAAAGAAAAACGTGCTCTTTGGTTTGGACTCTGAGTCTGCTAAGGTTCAAAGTCCTGACTTGATTCTTGTTGAGACTCAACCAGCTAGCCTTTGCTATTTTTATAACTTGGAGGCAAACTTAAGAATTATAAGGATAATAGTGGTAGTTTATTTATAATAATAAAAATTTGGGTTAGTCAGATCAGGAAGGATAAGTGTAGCCTGTGGAAATAGGAGAAGCAGTTCCTCGCAGAACTAGGGAGTTTTATTTGGGTAGAATTAGAATCCCTTAGAGTTAGAAATCCTTTTTGTCCTTACATATTTTCAATAAATAGTTTATTTTTTATAACAAGAGTCTCTTTATTGTCCTTGCATCTGGCCCTAAAGAGAAGTTCATTTATGAGCTTCACCTCATTGATATAAACAGAAGACACTTTGCAAGCACAGCAAGTAGAGTATCTGAAATCAGTTTATAATCAATAATCAATCCATTGCCTATATTAGTTTTACATTCGCTTTTTATTTTTACAGAAGTGAAGAGAAAGTAGGACAAGAAAATAACATGCTCACTGCCTATTGCTGTGCCTAAGCAAGTCACTTAATCTATAAACCTGAGTTTCCTCATCTGTCAATTAAGTATAAAAATACTTGTAATACTTACTTTGTAGCATTCTTCTGAGACTCCAGTTAAATAATGAATGTTAAGCACTTTACAGATCTTAAAACACAAATACGAATGTCAGCTATTATTATGTACCCACCCTTTTACTTCCAAACCACAGAGACATTGACAGGGATACCTTGAGGAGCTAAGGTGCCAATGGGCCAGCTGATTGGGAATGGAAGTTATCAAACATGCTCTAATTTCAGGGCTGAGGAAATCTTGCTTCTCCCCTTGAACTTAAATAATCTTCTAGAAAGGAAAGGCAACAAAAGCTATCTCACCTAGTCACATGGAAAAAGTAAAGACAAGAAAAAGTCATCTCTCTCAGATGCATCAAATTCAAGGTCAGGGTCAACACCCTTTCCCACCCTGACTCCAAGAATTAGTGAAAGTTGGATAAATCCCATCTCTAACTATGAGCAAAGCTTCTGTATCAATGGTCCTATGGGCTGAACCAAGAGGCAGGTTATATATCCACATCATAAAAAAAAGTTAATATCTAGGGACAACAAATTTCTGATCAAATATAAGTCTATGCTAGTATCATAGTATCATACCTAAAGGATATAATTTCTCCTTTCTGTTAACAACAGATAAACTGGGGGCTGGGGAACAGACTTAGTAATGGTGTTTGTTGAGATGGTCTGTTGTGTTAAAATGAAATGTATTAATCAAAAAAATAACATGTAGCATGAAAGAATAAAATAAAATATAATCATAATCATAATAATTTTTAAGGGAAGTGATGCAATATATTTAAGACAGAGTACAAAAACAGAAAGAGGTCTCAAAAGGCACAAGTTCATTTTTCATTTTTCTTTTAATTCATGGATTGCCATGGCTAAAACATTCAGCATCAAGAGACCAATATATTGGTGATGAAGTACTCTGTACTTAAAACTAGGTTAGTCCTTGGTCAAAAGACTTAGAACATTATCAGGATGATAAAGCCTTTCTAGTGGAATGTAATCTATAATTATATTTTGCTGACATAGTTTTCAAGAACCACAAATCATCTCCATGCTATGATGAGGCATAAGAGTAGGGTTTTCTCCCACACACCCATGAAGTTGTCAAAAATATCTCAGTGTGACAATATTCAGTGATGCTAATAAAGACTTGGAGGAAATAGCTATACTCACACATTGCTGGAGCATTATAAATTGGTAGAATTCTTTGGAGTAAACTTTAAGAAGAGTTAAAGACATAATCATGGCCTTTGACCCAGTGATCTCATTTTTTAAATGTACCCTAAAAGAGTTATTTTTAAGGAGCTATTAAAAATTATTTAATAGCAGTTATTTGTGTTTCAAAGAACTGGAAAAATCTTTTTTTTAATTTGAAATTTTTTATTTAATTAATTAAGTTAGAATATTTTTCCATGGCTAAATGATTCATGTTCTTTCCCTCCCCTCCTCCCACCCCTCTCTTGTAGCCAATGAGCAATTCCACTGGGTTTTACATGTGTCATTAATCAAGACCTATTTCCATATTCTTAATATTTGCATTAGGGTGATCATTTAGAAGCTACATCCCCATTCATATCCCCATCAACCCATGTGATCAAGCAGTTGTTTTTCTTCTGTGTTTCTGCTCCCACAGTTCTTTCTCTGAATGTGGGTAGCGTTCTTTCTCATAAGTTCCACAGAATTGTCCTGGATTACTGCATTGCTGCTAGTACAGAAGTCTATTACATTCGATTATACCACAGTGTATCAGTCTCTGTGTATAATGTTCTTCTGGCTCTGCTCCTTTCACTGCATCAATTCCTGGAGGTCTTTCCAGTTTACATGGAATTCTTCCAAGAACTGTAAAAATCTAAATGTACAACAGTTGAGGAATGACTGAAGGAATTATAACATCAGTGGAATAAAATTATATTACATAAAGATAATAAATATAAGGAATATGAAGAAATTGTGACTCTCTTATAATTGTACCTTTGATTGGGTGTTATATTTTAACCTATATGGAGAATAAGTTAACAGTTAAACAGATTTACATAAAAAAATTTTAAATATGCTGTTCTGTAGAATATGTTGATTTTTTTAAAAAAGCACAAACATCTTTCAAATACTTTAGATGTGTTAGCGGTAGAAGGTATCATAAGTGCAGATGCTTAGATCCTTGGACTTGGAATCAAGAAGACCTGAGTTCAAATCTCATCTTCTCCATGTACTTGATATATGGCCCTACATAAGCCTAGGTAAACCACTGAACCAGAGACATGGATTTGAATTTTTAGTGTCCTTCCCAGAGGCAAGAGTTGGGGAAGGAAGGAAAGTTTAGCAGCTCACATTAGATATCTTGGTCATGATATTTTGGGGAAAGGCTAAGTTTCCCTGGAGATAGGCAGGTGGCTCACTGCTCAGTGCTCAACCAGGAGCCAGAAAGACATGAGTTCAAAACTGGTCTCAGACACTAAGTGTATGATTCTGGGTGAGTCACTTAATCTTTGTTTGCTTAATCCAGTGGAGAAAGAAATGGCAAATCACTCCAGTATCTTTGCCAAGAAAACTCCAGATGGGATCATACAGAGTAGGACATGACCGAACAACAAACAACAATAACTGAGGTCCCCTGTGAATTTATTAAACCAGCTTCTCGGAGAAAGGCACTCAGTTAAAACTATGCCAATATATTTGTTTGTTTTAAATTAACTTTTTTCATTTAACAAGCATTCATTTCCTATCTTTCATTTATTTCTACCTTCCCTACTGAAAAAAAGAAAAACAAAGCCTTTGTAACAAATATGCATCCCCAATATGCCAATATTCTTACATGTTTAAGTTCTGGGATCTCACTTAATTTCTGGAGATTCTAGTACTAATGAAAACGTATTAGATCTGAAGATATTATTCAAAGCCACTGTATTTCCATTTTTCAAGTTTTGGTGATTTTGCTGCTATGTGTATTCCTACCAATTGTGTAAGTGGAAATTTGATGCACCTTAACTGTATTATCCAGCATCCTTTTGAATCATATCTGGAGGTTCCACCGAGATCAAATTTCCACCTACAGTCCCCAGACCACAACCTGTAGCCACACGGCTGCTGAGAGACTGTGAAGTGGTCTGGGCTGGTCCTTGGACAGGACACCAATCACCCCGGCTCCCACCCAATCCAGCTCCACCGGACCTTCCAGAGCAGTGATTCCCAAAGTGGGAGCCACCACCCCCTGGTGGGTGCTGCAGTTATCCAGGGGAGCAGTGATGCCCACAGGTACATTTATCTTTCCTATTAATTGCTATTAAAATTTTAAAAAATTAATTTCCAGGGGGCTAAGTAATATTTTTTCTGGAAAGGGGGCAGTAGGCCAAATAAGTTTGGGAACTACTGTTCCAGAGCTTGGCTCTGCTGCAAGAATCTTCCAGAACCAAAGTTTTCCCACCGGGTCATGATAAGGCATCAGAGAACCTCAGTGGAGGAGCATTCTAGCTCCCTTCTACAAAATGTGGTGGGATCTTGAAAATCCCACTCCAGCCTTATCTATGGCTGGTCTCTCTTCTATCTCAGCAAGTCACATTGTTGTGGTTCTGCTATCACACCATTCATGTGCATGAGTGTAGTTATGGAGATTTCAAATGACAACATGAAGCGAATTCAGAGTTGAATACAAAATAAAGGACAAGGAAAAACCAGAGTGGGAGCTAAAAATGATGTTTTGGAGTTTCTGCGATTTCGTGATTCTTAAAAAGGAGATAGCTTAAAATTGAAAGAGATCCTTAGCAATCAGTCAATCAATCAACAAGTATTGATGTAGCATCTATCATGTGTCATTTACTCTGTATCTCAGGAGGAGAGGTTGATAGAAGTGAGAGGAATTTGCATTCTAACAGGGAATGCATGCACAGATAAAAATATATATACAGAATATTTGTGGAATGACTACACATTTCATGAAACATATAAGTTGCATTTTGGCAGTAAGGGGTAAATGGAAAGCACGGTGGACTTGGAATCAGTAAAACATGAATTCAAATCCTGCTGCAGACATTTACTAGCTGCGTGACCCTGGGAACATTACTTAACCAGTCTTCCTTTTGAGATAAAAGTTTTCATCTTGAAAATGCAGATAATAATAGTGCCTACCTTCCAGGGTTGTTTTGAGGATAAAATTAGATAATATTATTTTAAAACTCTGAAAATCCTAAAACAGTATAAATGCGAGCTACGAGAAAGGAGAGTTACCAAAAAATTACTTTTTCCAGATAGTATCTAGTTGCTTTTAGTTTTCTTCCTAGGGCTCTTTGGTATCTACTGCACATTAGGCCTTGTGTGCATTTCTGTGGCACCAATAAAGAAAAAGTTGATTCCCTAGACTGATTCATTAGATGGTCTATAATTCAGAATGTAATGGCACTTTTATTTAAAGCAGTTCTTAAAAATATTAGCTGTGAAGTAAACCTTACTTCATTGTCTGTCCAAAAGGATGGGTCTCACCTCTATAATAGATGTGTTCCTGAAACTACAAGTAAACTAAAATTTTATAAAGGGGGTTATTTAAAATGATCTCATGGAAGTTGGTATTTAACTTTTTATAGTTGTCTTCTTGTGTAGTTAATTAACCTATTCCTTTAAAATTGGATTTTCATCTATTGGATTTGCCTAAAAATGGAGCTGAATCCATTACCTTCTTTTTTTTTTTTTTTGCAGATGCCATTATTATTGTCATTTTACAATTGAAGAAACTGAGGCAGGCAGGTGGTTTTTGTTTGTTTTTTTTTTTTTTACATTTATTAATATTCATTTTTAACATGGTTACATGATTCATGCTCCTCCTTTCCCCTTCA
>NC_058131.1:106113758-106178156 GCF_016433145.1 Gracilinanus agilis
TGGAAATGTCTCGATTCCACGTACCTTCCACGCTGTGCCCTGTTGTGGGGTTCCTCCGTTCGTCTGGACTTGTTTTTATGTCCCCTTGAGGAGTTTTGTATGTTTCGGTCAGGAGAGGTTAAGAGCTGCTTCCTACTCTGCCGCCATCTTAACCCGGAAGCCTGAATCCATTACCTTCTTGCTAGCAATGCCTATACGGAACTATTAAACACCTTTTAGAAACAAATATTGCCCCCATTCAAACAAGCATCATTCCCATTCCTATTGTAGAATCATTTAACTTACTTGCACAATTCTCAGATTCACCAGTAGAATTATTCTTCTCCCTCCCCCCCTACCCAAACATGAAGCAATAAAGTAACAAGCTTTGAGGAAATGCAGGAGAGGAAATAAATTGTTTAATTAAAATGGAGGAAAATTGCTATGCCAAAAATGGAAGCTACAAATTTAGAAGTTCTTTTCCATGATGAAACACAGAAACCAAAAGCCTTCAAGGAATGGTGTATGACAGCTGTAGCCCAAATCCAAACCTCTGTTTTTTATAGGATCAGGGTTTATATTTAAACTTTTCTGTTTCTTCATTTCACACTTCATCCTTTTCTTCATTTTCCTCCCTGCATCTAGGCTTATCCTTTCATCGATTTCTGTATTTGCCTTCTCTCCCTGCACATTCTTCCATACTGCCTGCCTCTGTACCAAAAATAGACTTGACTGTGTTCAAACACTGTGCCCCCTCAAGCTTCTCTTTGTGAAGTCAGTTAGTGATAACCCTCCATGGAAAGTAAGCAGAAGTGAGGAAGGAGAGAGACAGATAAGCACCCAGGGCCATGTGTTGGGGCTCTCAGAAACATTCGATGAATGAATTGGAACTAAATTTCAAAGTGGGTGCTTTTTCCCAGTGGGATTTTCCTCCTTTCTCTTAAAGTCTTATTTAAACAGAACCTGTCACTTTATCTTTTCTCTATCAATCCCTAATAATCAGTGAATTTCAATACCTATTCAAAAATAAAAATTCTAAAATACAAGTTTTATATGCATATTTCCATAAAAACCCAAGTAGACTCTGTCTCTTTGATACTATCTCTATAGTGACCTTCAGTTAAGTCCACCTAGAGAGAATTCATCTCATTATCATTCTCTGAAAATTTCTTGTCTTTTTTTTTAAAGCTCCCAAGTCAATTTCTTTCCCACCTTTAAGGTTCACCAATAGGCACACAATGTGGCTAACAAAGCATTTTTGCATAACTGATTTAAACAAAATTAAAAATCAGGTAGAAATCCAGAGAGTGGCCTGAGAAGAAGAAGAAAAAGGAGAAGGAGAAGAAGGAGGAGGAGAAGAGGGAGAGGGAAAGAGAGAGAGGGAGAGGGAGAAGAACAAGAAAAGGAAGAAGAAGGAGGAGGAGGAGAAGGAGAAGGAGAAGGAGAAGGAGAAGGAGAAGGAGAAGGAGAAGGAGAAGGAGGAGAAGGAGAAGAAGAAGGAGAAGGAGGAGAAGGAGGAGAAGAAGGAGAAGAAGGAGAAGAAGGAGAAGAAGAAGGAGAAGAAGGAGAAGAAGGAGGAGAAGAACTTTGCATGCTATGATATTAATACAGATTTTTAATTCACTAGAATATTTTATAAAAGGGTGTGTCTGTCTCTCTATTCCCTTAAGTAGTAGAAACTAGCATTTATATAGCAATTTAAGGTTTACAAAGTACTTTACATAGATTTTCTCATTTGAGCCTCACAACAACCCTGTGAAGTAGGTGCTATTATTATTCCCATTTTACAGATGACTTGCTTAACTATAAGTATCTAATTCAGTATTTGAACTCAGGACTTCTTGGTTCCAAATCTAGTGTTTGAACTACTCACTACAACTCCTCCAAAGAATATGGATATTTTATGTCTGTCTTCATGCAATCATCAAGCACAGCTATATAGGTATTCAATTCACACTCCACTGAAAGGGTTAATTAGCTTGTTTCCCATTCCCATTTACCCCAACCTCTTCCCACCAGCATAGAGAACAATCTCAACTATGGAGACAAGGACTATTTCAGTGGTTCCCCATCGTTTTTGGCCTACCACCCCCTTTCCAGAAGAAATATTACTTAGCACCCCCTGGAAATTATGAAACTATTGAACTCAGAATAGAATGTAATACAAAAAAAGTGTGGCCATCACCGCTCTCCTGGATCGCTGCAGCACCCACCAAGGGGCGGTAGCGCCCACTTTGGGAATCATTGGACTATTTCATTCAAATGTTGACTATTTCATTTTTTGTCTTTGCATCCTCATTATTTTGTATGGTGTCTTGCACATGAGGGTGGCTAACAAATATTAGTGGAATTATATTGCATACAAGGCACTTGTTAATCTAGGACTCCATCTGGATTAGGTCACATGCCATAAGGAAAATGTATTTCTAATAATCTAACATTAAGTAATAATAATAACAACAATGATGATAGCTCTCATTTGTTGAGCAATTTAAGATTTGTGAAACATTTTATAGATGTTATCCTATTTGATCATATGATAACTTAATATTCTGTAGAGGATTTTTCACAAACCCAGAAGCCATGGCAGGCTAAAAACTGATAATAATAATTCTTGCCCCAAAATCAGAGGCTCAGGAAGGTTAAACAGTGTAGAAACAGAAAATCAAATCGAATTGTTACTTTCCCATGTCCTTTCTCCATAAACTGACAGCTCCACATTGAAATGACTGAAGGTAAAAGGGAAGTAGGGGCTGGCGTTGGTGGATTATGTAAGAAAGTCCAAGGAACTAGCACACTTACCCCATAGACTTACTTTTAAAATGTACACTACATTCTCTCCTCTCTGTCCTTTCATCCAACTCCCTGCTCATGCCCTCCCCTTTTCTTTTCCCTTCATCCTTCCCCTTAAACAGAAAAAAAAATCTTAGATCTTTGAGCCTAAGAGATCCCATCCTGCCATTTTACTGTTCAGTCTCATAGGATTTAGATCTAGGCAATCCCTTAGAGGTTATCTAATCTAATGGCCTCATTTTACAGTTAGATCTTCATCCCCACGTGGCATTAGGGATGATGGAACACCGAATATATCACCTTATTAAACACTTGCTGACTAATGGACATCAAATATAGGTTGTGGGACAAAAGTATCACATAGTCTCTTCAAAAAATAAGACATTTCTTTGGTTATTGCAGTGGGAAAAGTGCAATTTAGCAATCAGTCACCTGTGCTGGATTCCCAGAGCCTATATGTAGTCAGGGAAGCAACTTCTGTAATCTGTCTGGGCCTCAGTTTCCTCAAATATAAAATGAGGCTATCCAACTAAATGATATCATCTCCTTTCTCATCACAATCAGGGTAGGATGTTATTTTTTTTTTTAATTAAAAAGCAAAAAAATAAAATAAGCCAATTATCCACTAACAGGTGCATTTTATCCCTCTGTTTCTTTGGGGGTCTGTTGGTCTGAATCCACCACCGCCCCACTTCCTATTATATGTGTGATTCTGTCCCTGGCGTTCTTTATCCATCACCATGTACCTGTTTCATGACTCCCTACCTGGAGTCCCAAGTTGGCCTTCTGAAATCTATCCATCTTCCACTGTCTTCCACATGTCTAACACAGAATGACAGAGAGGAAGAAAGAAGAGGAAAGATTCAGAGAGCTAGGGTGAATCTAAAGATCATTTAAGTCTACCCCTCCATTTTAAAGATGAGAAAACTGAGACTCAATATAGTCAACACACATTTTTTAGGCACCTACTATGTGCCAGGCACTGTGCTAAGAAAAAAAAAATAGTCCCTGCACTCACTGTCTAATGGGGACCATGTAGGAGTGTGGCTGAGCACCTCCACTGGAGGCACCCATGTGGGAGACAGCAGAAACTTCTTTCTGAGAGACTTCTGTGTTCCCTTACCCTGTGGGTGGAAGCAACCTCTCTTCTTTGGCTCCATAGCCAGAACAGGCTGTCTTTCAAAGCACCAGACTGGGACAATCTCACTTTGTCTTTCCATCTGCATCTAGTGGTTAAAAGTCTTGTTCACCCACCATGCCCTGAGGGACGATCCACTTTCCTTCCTCTGCTTGAAGTCCTGTTGCCCTAAGACACAGGTTCAGGGTTTGGGGCAGTTTCAATTGTCCCTTTTTAATTCTAGATACAGATGGACATCTGGACCCAGAAATTCAGGCTGGGGTAACTTCCAAGCCAGGATTCCAGGCAAAATGATGCTCTGCTTTCAGCAGGGAAGCCCTGAGAAGCTAGATTGCTGGAGCATGAGCCCAGGGGGGGCTTTGGACTTGGAACTCATTAGGACTTGATGATATATAGAGTTTGGGATAGGCTGCAACCTTTATTTCCTCATCTCCCCAGAGGCTGAGGTATTGAGAAGATTCTGTGTGACATACATGTATAGTATATGGTATTCTATATATTATATTGTAATGCAAGGTGGCTAACAGAAACTTTTTGCTTTTGTAATTTCTAATGGTCACAAAAAGTCAGTTAAACATCTTAGAATCTTCAGAAAGTCAGTTAGGACTTGAAGCTATAAATAGAGGTAAAGTTCCAACTGACAGGGCTTTTGCCTTCTGGCTTTCGCTGTGGCTGGAGGCTTTTGCTTTTGCTTAGCCTGTTGGCTTAGGCCTTTTGGCTTGGCTTTGCTTTGCTTTGGCCTTGGCCTGTGCTTATCTTGTCTTGGGGAAATTTAAACCTATCTCATTTCTCTGGACCTCTCCCTGATCTCTCCATTCATATCCCTCCCCTTCCCTTGAATTTCCTGTGGGTCCTAGGTGGAAGGAAGGGCTTGGTGATTGGACATTGTGGGTTTTAGTTTCTATAGACAAGTGGAGTATCCTCAAATAAGTTTCCCCTAGTTTTAATAATTTAATAAGGACCTTACTTAAAAGGCAGTCAAATCTTCCTGACTGGGAGAGCTGGACTCTCTCTGTCTAAACCTCTCTGCAACCCATCCCCCACCCTCACCCCTCTCCCTAGCAGCAGTTAGAAATCCTGAACCTCTTCCCTCTGACTAACCTGAGATAAATAAATTCCCTTGTTACCTACTCAAAGCCTCTGGTGAATCATTGTATCAAAGATTGAGGCAAGGGCTAAAGAGGGAAGGACTCATTTTCTTTTATTTCTTGAAAGAATTGGGGGCATCCATCTTGGCAGGAAGTACCTACCCAAGACATCCTCCAGCCATCAGTTTGATTGGTAGGGAGGGGCCTTCTCGACTCCTCCCTCAAGAGACTGGAGAAACTAACAAGAGAAACCCTCCAGCCAAAAACCTAAACATTTTCTTATTGGCCTTAATTTCCTCCCTGTATTTTCTGTCTCAAGCCTCTGGGAATAAACCTGTTTGAGCTGCCCTCTCCTACATACCCCATTTCCCTTATCTCCTATATACCTTCCCTTACCTTCATTCCTCCTCCAATCATCTTATAATCACCTAATATCCCCTTTATCCTTCCTCACACCCAAATTGCCTTCGTTGACCCACTCAGATTACCTTATTTACTTCTTGATAACAATATATATAAGTAGATCATACCTCCCCAGCTGTTGAGGATGCTTATCAATTTGTTCTTGTTATATTTTTAAAGTAAATATTTTTTCGTTAAAAGCTAATCCAACTGTTAAGTAGTTAAATGGACTTTGGGTGCTGGGGACCCACTAAAATTGGGAGAACACAATTGGGAGGTTGAGCCAATGGCAGAAGCTTGGATTTGACTTTGGGGCAGGTAGGTGGCATATTGGATAGAGTACTGGGCTTGGAAACAGAAGACTCATCTCTGTGAGTTGAAAGCTGGCCTCAGACACTTTCTATCTGTGTTACCCTGGGCAAGTCATTTAATCCTGCTTGACTCAGTTCCTCAACTGTAAAATGAGCAAGAAAAGGAAGTAGCAAATAGCTCCAGTACCTTTGCCAAGAAAAACCCCAAACTGGGTCACAAACTTCAGAAAAATTATGTGGAAATTTGTTATTAAAATTAAAATTCCAAATTAAAAAAGTAAACTCCTTTCTCCTGTCTTCTGAGCAGATTTTTGAGATGGTCAATCTCTCTTAAATATGATGACAAATATTTTGATAATAATTTAAGGATTCAATTCAGTATTTATTAAATACTTTTATTCCAGACCTTAAAAGTGTGGTTCTGGATTTCCTATCCCAATTATCAATGGATGTTTTATGGTGTGGTACTGAATAAAAACCTCAAAATTTTAATTGTGAAAAAAAATGGGGTCACAAAGAATCAGATCCAACTGAATAGGAATAAAGGTCTACCTTCAAATACAGTGCTTCTTCCATTAAGCCTCCCAAATAATCACTGAGATAACTTTTTCCTCAAGTGATCTGACTTGCCCAAAGTCACATAGTTAGTCAGTGATAGAGTTGAAACTTGAATCTGGATCTGAATTAGTGCTCTTTCTACTACATCGCATGATATATTCACATTTGGGATTAATGTCTTTTAAAGTCAAAATATAACATAAATACCAGCATTAAAAAATATATAAACCCTTCCCAACCAATGTTTGAATATGTAGAAAAATCAAGAAAAATAATTTTTTTTCCTAATTAGTTTATATCTAAGGAATCCCATACTGAAACCAACAAATACCATTCCCGGTATGTGTCTTCTACTTATGTATACATTTCATATGCAGGGGCATAAAAATACAAGCTATGGTTTAAGAAGTGTCTATTTCTCAGCAAGTGTTTAGAAAATCCTTCAGAAGAGGATTAGAACTTGTTATAATTTTAGCAGTCTCCTTTCTGACATCAATTTAACATTTTAAAAAATTTGCCATAAGGAAAATACAGACTTAGTTTCATTCAATTCGGGTGCTAATTAGTGTACAAGAGCCAAAATTTTGATTCTTTTAAAATATAATCTGTTAATCATGTAACCATGGGAAAATATTCTTAATTAATTAATTAATTAATTGGAAATTTAAAATATAAATAATATACTCTGTCATTACCTTCATTTCATTTTATTTTTAAAATCCTTACCTTCTATGTAAGTATTCTTTATAAGACAGACTGAAGAGCTTCAAGTGCTAGGCAAACAAGATTAAGTGACTTGCCCAGTATCATGTAGCTAGGAAGCATCAGAGGTCAAATTTGAACCCAGGTCCTCCCAACTCTGAGCCTGGTACGCTATCCACTGTACTACTTAGCTGCCCCTATTACTTTCATTTTCCAAATAGATAATAGTGTTTCATAAATAAATAGATTGTGTTTCATCTATTACTATGGGTAAAACTTTGCAGTTAAAAAAAATGTCCATGGCAGGATTTTTTTTAACTAAGAAATTGTCATACTAGCTTTGTGGCATTGGGCAAGTCACTTACCCTCCCTTTGCCTCAGTTTCTTTAACTGAAAATAGAGAGAATGATAGTGCCTACCTCCAGGGATTGTTGTGAGGATCAACTGAGATAACATTTGCAAAGCATTTAGCGTAGTATCTGGCACACAGTAGATGCCACCATAAGGAGGTGGATAGAGCTCTGGGACTCCAGTCAAGAAGACTCATCTTCATGAATTCAAATCCAGCCTCAGACACTTACTAGCTATGTGACCCTGGGCAAGTCACTTAACCCTGTTTGCCTCAGATTCCTCATCTGTAAAATGAGCTGGAGAAGGAAATGGCAAACCACTCCAGGATCTTTGCCAAGAAAATCCCAAATGGGGTCACAGAGTCAAACATGACTGAAATGACTGAACAAAATACAAATGCTAGCTATTATTGTTGTTATTGTTGTTATTATTATTATCATCATATAAGCCACTATAAAGCCAGTAATGATAGTAATGTTGCCTGGATAGAAAAATGTGTTACAAAGCAGTACAACTAAACTGAAGGAGGGAAAGGTAGAAAAATATATTTTAAACATACAAGGGGATTGATTAGGATAACATCTGTCTATTAAGCTAAAAACATTTAGAAAGATCTTTAGATTTAAATGGCGCCATTTTTCTTTCTTTCTTTCTTTTTTTAAACCCTTACCTTCTTGCTTTAGTTCGAATCAATACTGTGTATTGGTTCCAAGGCAGAAGAGCTGTAAGGGCTAAGCAATGGGGGTCAAGTGACTTGCCCAGGGTCACAAAGCTAGGAAGGGTCTGAAGCCAGATTTGAACCTAGGACCTCCCATCTCTAGACCTGGCTCTCAATCCACTGAGCTATCCAGCTGACCCAACACCATTTTTCTTGTCAGTTTTTCTTTCTCATCCTACAATGGTCTGAAGCACATTGTTCAGATCTTGCTCCACTATAGCTACATATTCACTAACCTAGAGGCAAGCATTTCATTCGAAATCAGTCACCCTGATCAACTTTCATTTGTAGGGTTTCTGATTTCAAGGAGGAAGGATGTCATTGAACCCTCTCATTTTACAGATGAGGAGACTGAGGCTCACCCAGGGGCACTCAGCTAGTAAGTATCTGAGGTGGGATCCAAGCCTGGGTCTTGCCAACACTAAGTCCAGTGTCCTCTGTGGTCCACCATGTCGCCTCTCAAAATCCCTTCTAGCTCTGGACTTGTGATTGTGTGATCTACCTTCTTGGAGAATCTCTTCCAGCTCTGAAATTCTATTTTAGTATGATTTTTGTTTTCCGTTTATGGAGCTCACAAAGCTAGAAGGCATTTTAGAGATCGTCTTTTTATTGAGTAAGAAAAATGAGGTCAGGAACAGCTTTATGTGTGACATGATTAGTGGGTTGGAAACATGGAACTCAAGTCCCATAACTCCTAGTCCAATGCCATGCCCAGTAAAGCATGTTGCCTCTTTACATGGTGATTTTAGCATTCAGATTGTAAAATTAATTACAATCTAGAAGCTTTGACCTTTCTTCTGTCAGCTTTTCTATAGCCACTTGGAGTAAAAACCTGTATGTTTGAAATTATATAGTAAATTCTGTTTTATACACTTGTCTAAGACCATATCTTGCCATCTCCTTTACTAGACTATAAACTTCAAAAAGTAGGGAGCAGGCATTATTTATCTTTATAGCTCCCTCAACACATAGTATAATATCTTACATACGGTAGGTTCACAATTTTAAAAACTATGGAATTGTATTAAATTGAATTCAGAAAATTAGATACTTCTGATTCATGGGAGAAAGGGCCCCAGTTCAGTGTTGTTGTCTCTTCATAGACTTGGGGTTGCACTGTGGGTACTTATAGCTCCAGCCCAAGGGCAATTGGGAAAAATCAGAGATTAAGATGTAGATAAAGAAGAAATAATTGGATGTGGAAGATGAGTGAGTGATGCTGGGCTCTACCTTCCCCTAACAAAAAGCCAGTGTAAAAGGTCTTCAATTGAACCTGTGGCAACCCTCAACAAAGGATAAAACACATTCCCTTTATCACAGAACCTTTGGGCAGCATTGTATTTATTTCTAAACAGAAAAAGGGAGGAGGGAAGAATTATACAAGGGAAAACTTTATGCTTTATTTTTTCCTCAAAAAAGGTGGGGAAGAAGGAAATGCTTATTTTGGGAGGGTTTGGGATATTGAGCAAGAAAGGAGTTTCAATGATATTATCCTTTCTACTCTTCAAAACTCTATTGCTTCCATGAAATTGTGAGTAACCAATACGAAAATTAAGAGATGAACATGAGTATTTGATCAAAGGGTACTGTATTATATTAGAGAAAATCGGTCCTAAAAACTTTGAGGCTTGAAGAGAATTCAAAAATAGTATTCACATTTTCAGAATGGTTCTAATAATTTAGAGAAAATCCATTAAACTTATACTATTGTGCTGTCAGTATTCCAAAAGCAAAAGTGTCTCTGCCGGTAACCAATTAGAAAGCTGTCTCAGATGATACATATTTGTAGATGTCCTCTGATCTTTAACCTCCTATTTCCAGCCCAAAGTTCTCCAATTCTGGCACGCCAGGTTTTCTAACAATAGCTGACTCAAATTTATCTCCTTCTTTCTTACCACTGAGAAGACATCACTCAAAATGGCTGGCAACGTTCTCTGCATTTTAATATCTGCTATATTTGGGGTCGAATGAATAATTGATCCATTGGTCAAAATCACTAGGCTAGCTGCAAAGAAAGCATGGGCTCTATTGTTTGGAATTTCCCCAAAAAGTCAAAGGCTCTCTTCTCTCTTTCTGGCTGTCTTTGTCATCATCCCATGCTTGTACTGGGGGCCATTTAGAGTCAACACAGACTAAAGTTTCACTCATATGCTAGTGACACACTGATTTATTTAAGAATCAACACTAGTGCTCCATCTGCCTCATCTGTCTTGCTTATATCTTAGTCGAACTGATGACAAGGCTCACGTATCTTAAAACTATTTCCTATAAATGAACACAGACAAAACAACACATGAGTTTTTAAAAAATTGATGTCATGAGCAAAAGATGGAGGAGGCATGACTAGACAGAAGCTGGTCTGAAAATATTTCTGGGGAGTTTAGTGGACTGCAAGTCCAATGTGAGTAAATAGTGTAACTAAAAGAAAAAGGCAACGTAATCTTAAGTTTCATTAAGAGATATAGTATCCAGAATGAGGAAGGACTTTGATCTGAGTCACAGTTCTATGAACATCTAAAAGACTACAGATGTAGGACTTCATAGAACAATTATATACAGTTTAAAACAGACACCAAAAAAGAAATTTAAAAAGAAAAGATAAAGATGAAATCATAGAATTCTGGACACATTTTAGGAAGGACACTTAGAAGAGTACAAAGGAGAGTGACCAGAAGGGCTCTAAGAATATAGCTTATGAAGATTCAATCAAGGAAATGAAAATATTTAGCCTGAAGAAGAGGAGACTTGGGGGTGGGAGGGGGACGAAGGGACCTCAGAGAAGGAAAAGAAGCTTCACTCTGCATTTTAGAATCTGTATGAGACACCTTTAAGGTTTTATACATAATTAAAAGGAGAAGAGATTAGCCAACAGAATTTTCCCTACGAGCTAATGACTCTATTAACTTTCAATTAACATGTATAGTCATTGTGAAATGAACGATTAAGAAATTCTAAAACTAGAGTGGATAAAAGGCACATCATTTTTAGTTGTTTTTATATTTAATGGGAGGGAGAGGCAGCAGAATGTATTGCAATGGTCTCCAAACTTTCTGATCTTGAAAACCTCAGGCAAAAAAAGCTTGCATATAAACACCCAACGTGTGAATTTATTTATCAATGGTTTCAATTCACAATTATCAATAAATCTCTCTATATATATAATATATGGATATACACTACTATTGAACAATAATTATATACATTAAAATGACCAAAATAGACATTTTACAAGAAGATATAAAGATGAAATAATATTTAATCTTCAAGGGACCATTTATCTATTGAGAAATGGCTTTCATTCCTATATATATGAATCAGTTCTGATATCTTAGACATCAGATAGCATCACGATGATTTTACAAAATTCATCTTGCCTTCGGTCACAGAGCACAAATATGTGCTGGTGCCAGGATCTGAAATCAGGTCATCCAGACTCCAAAGTCAGTTTTCTATCCACTATCTCAGAATATATTTGGTCCTTTATAAATGTTAAACAGGCAGGTTTAGAGAGGATGTAGGCCTAATAAGCCAAAGAGCTTTCCTTTACACAGAAATTATTCTTTTCAACTACCTGTAAAAATAAAGGTTTAACATTTGTTTTCAGGTATTTTTACGTGAATTATGTCTCTCCTTTTCTCCCCTTCCCCATGTTGGCAAGTAGGGTGATACAGGTTATTCCAGCACTGTCATCCAGTATATATTTTCCATATTTCTCATGCATGAAAGAAGACATGTTTTGTACATACAAGAAAAAACTCACATGCATAATGTTTTAAAACATAAAATACAATTCATAGGGTTATAAATGGTACCAGTTATTTGGCAACATAGTTATATACTTAAAAAAAAAATTAATGGACTCCAGATTAAGAACCATTGAACTTCATGGTTCTTCCTTCCAGTTCTAAGTCTCTGCTATAATGTCTCTCAGTACAAACCCTCCAAGGACTCTTTGTAGCCCGACTGCTCTCTCTGATGAAGCAAGAAGGGCACAAAGGATGGGTTTCCCTTTCTCCCTTCTCTCCTTCGTTTCTCATTTTTATCCCAGATCCACAGAGCTTGGCTTTGGTCTTACTCCGAGACCTTCCTCTCGTTCAGCCTTGGTTCTGTTCAGCCTTTCACAAAAACACACTTTCTTTCCCCTTATGGGATTTATAGCTGCTGCGGCCGCCGCTGCCTGGACATCTACTCTTCACTCTGGCTCTTCAGTGACCTTTGCTGCCCATCGCATTCCAAACAAACAGCATTGCTTCCGTGAACATGTAAAGCCCCCA
The DNA here is from genome assembly GCF_016433145.1 of Gracilinanus agilis. Taxonomy (NCBI): domain Eukaryota; kingdom Metazoa; phylum Chordata; class Mammalia; order Didelphimorphia; family Didelphidae; genus Gracilinanus; species Gracilinanus agilis. Next base: position 106,126,073 of record NC_058131.1, read on the forward strand.
AGAACTTTCATCTGCATTCTCCTCTCCAGACTGGTTACTCTATGAGTCACTCAGACCCAGAGGGACTCATCTGCCATCTGTTGCAACTTGTCTCACCATTTCAGAATTGCATTACTGTTGCATCAGCTGAGGCAGGGTAAAGTGGTGGAAGAAAGCCACAATGGACTTGGAAGAAGATTATAAGAGTGGTGAATTCTAATTCTGACCCTGTGCTAAACCTCAGTTTCCTCATCCTTAAAAGAGGGGTAAAGGGGGCAGCTGAGTGGCTCCGTGGATTGAGAGCCAGGCTCAGAGATGGGAGGTCCTGGGTTCAAATTTGGCTTCAGACCCTTCCTAGCTGTGTGATCCTGGGCAAGTCACTTAACCCCCATTGCCTAGCCCTTACCACTCTTCTGCCTTAAAACCAATACACAGTATTAACACAAGTTAAGGAAAAATAAATAAATTAAATTAAAAAATAAAATAAAACCTATAAATAAATAAATGAACTGAATGTTAGATGGATTATTTATTTTATTTGCTTAGAAAATTAAATTAAATTAAAAAATAAAACAAAAGAGGGATAAAATTAAATTAAATTAAATTAAAAAACAAAACAAAACAAAATAAAATAAAATAGGGACTGCCTGCCTCATAAAGTTGGGGTGGGAGAAGTGTTCTCTGTAAAGCACAATATAAATGTAAGCCACTAATATTTGGGCATTGGCAACTCTCTGGCTAGAGATTCTGATTCTACCATTAGGTAAACTGAGAGAGAGAGAGAGAGAGAGAGAGAGAGAGAGAGAGAGAGAGAGAGAGAAGAGAAGAGAAGAGAAGAGAAGAGAAGAGAAGAGAAGAGAAGAGAAGAGAAGAGACAAAGAAAGGAAAAAAGCTCCAATCTGCATTCAGATTCCATCAGTTCTTTCTCTGAGGGTGGATAGCATTTTTCATAAGTCCTTCAGAATTTTCTTCCTTTCTTCACAGTATGGCTGAGAATAGCTAAGTCACTCACAAGATGATCTTTGTACAATATAGCTATTGCCATGTGTAATGTTCTCCTGGTTCTGCTCATTTCACTTTTTAGCTTGCATTTGTTGAACTGGCACCATTAAGACTTTTTCAAATTATCGCATATTTTTTTCCAAAGAATTTTATGGAAATTGCTTATTCCCAGATTCTGTATAAATAAAAGTTGTTATTGTATTTTCAAAGTGGGAGAGGAGTTTCTGCTATGGATCGTTACTTACCAGAAATTTTTGTAATCCCAAAGTTAGAAATTTGTGAAGCCTGGGTAAATCTCTATGTGAAAATACTACAGAAATGAAAGTTAATATTAACAACGGGAAAAAGGAAATAAACATTTTTTAAACACAAACTACATTCCAGACACTGTAGTGTAGTTTGTAATACCTCATTTTATCCTCCACAATAACCCCAGGAGATAAGTGCTTTTGCTATTCTCATTTTATAGTTAAAGAAACTAGGGCAGGTAGAGACTTAAGTGACTTGCTCAGGGTCACAAAGCAACTAAGTCTATGAAATGGAATTTGAATTTAGGCCTTCCTGACTCCAAGTTTAGAGCTCTATCTATTACAACATTCATCCACTAAGGTGCCCATAAAGTAATAAATATATTGAAAACCAGGATACTTAAATAAATTTTTAAAAAATTAAACACTTACTATGTGCCACCTTGCCTTAAAGTATTTATGATGAACCTATAGTAAAAGGACTACCAGAGAGATAATTCCAGCCTACATAATAACATCTGTTCCTGAGAATGGAATCAGATAAATGGAGAGGCATAAATTAAAGAAGATGGTATCATCATGTGCCCAAAGACAACACAAAAAATCATTTCATGGAGTACTTGGTCACCTTGCCTTGTGGTTTTTAAGATGAATATCAGTAAATATAGATTACCATGGAAGTGATTGAAGCCTACATCAGAACATTCCTTGCTGAGAATGGAATCATGGTTAAATGGAGGGACATAAATTTTTTTAACAAAATCTTAGTTTTAATAATTGTATAGAGAAAATTAACATTTTAATGTGACTGAGGCTATTGTTCATATAGAACCATAGGAAACTTTGGAGGGACATAAATTAAAGGAGATGGTGGTGTTGATTTCATCATGTGTCCAAAAGCAAAAAAAAATAATTTCATATAATAATTAATTACCTTGTCTTGAAGTGTTTTTGGTAAACAGACTACCACAGAGATAATGGCAGTCTGCATGCCAACATCTCTTGCTAAGAAAAAAAAAAACTAAGGTCTATGGACAACTTGATAAATCTTCCAAATTAGGTCTACACATACTTTGATATGCAGTCAATGCCAATACAGACGTGGAGAAAACTGTAAAAATTATGTTGGAAAATATTCAAAACCCCAAAAAAGAAAGGTCAAAAGTTTGTAAACAACTGAGATACCTAACATTCACATTATGAATGTCATCTAATATGTTGACTTTCTTTTTTAATGTTTTATTGATGCTTCTGTCCTTTTTGTTATTATGATTATTTCCCACTAAATCTTCAAAGAGAACCCTCCATTGTATCAAATAAGTATAATCAAGCAAAACAAACCAATACATTGTCCATAACTGAAATCGAATGCCTGATTCTGTTCCACGAATCTGCCACCTCTCTGAGCAGAGGCAGGAGCCTTGCTTCATCTTCAGTCTTTTGAAGTCATGATTGCTAACTTGTGGGAGGCCAATAAGAGAAACAGAGTCTCCAATAGATAAAAATCTGAGACTCCTCTTCTGACCCCTTTTCAGATTATCAGGAGATGATAAACAGATTTCGACACTAAGTTAATCAGAAAGCTTTTCAATGTTGCTTCCCTTAACATTTTTCATGGTCATTGTATACAATTGTTCTCCTGGTTCTGCTTAGTTCCCTCTGCATCAGTTCATAGCTAGCTTTTCCAATTTTTTCTGATCTTTTGATTTATCATGACTTATGTGCAATTTTGTAATAGTTTCTTCAAAAAAGGGTGCTGGAAGACACTAGCAAGTATCAAAATACATCATTAAAATGAAATTAAGTAAGTCTTAATTAAGACAGAAATGGCATGCTGTAAGTATAACTGATAGAGGATCATAAACTTAGAGCTAGAAGAGACTTCAGAGACCATCGAGTTCAGTCCATTAGAATGTGAGGTGTTGGAGGACAGGGACAGTCTTTTGTCTATTTTCATGTCCCCAGGGCTTAGCTCAGTGCCTAGCCCATGGTAGGCACTTAATAAAAATTGGTGGACTGATCTCATTTTACAAATGAGGAACATAAGACCCAGTTTATGGACACTAGACCTAGGAGGCTAAGTGACTTGCCTAGGGTCATACACATAATAAGTAGCAAGGTTGAGATTCAAACTTTAGACCTCTGAATCAAAATCCACCATATGTTCCACCATACTGCCATTTTGCATCCTTGTCAGAATCACAGCCATCCTTCAGTCAAATTATCAGCTGGCTAGAACCTAAAGGTCAAAGTAAACACTAAATTAGGAGGAAGAATAAAAACAAAACTGCACAATTACAGCAGCTCTGACTTAATCTGATTAAAGAGGTGAACTCCAAAAAACATAAAATGAAGAAAAGTAAAGACATTGACAAATTCTATTTTTCCTAACAGAATTAAACTGATATGAAAGAATCATCATGAAGAGGAGAGTAAAAGAGCCCCAAAACTATTTTCTGCCAGCAAAATTTTATTCTCTTGTTGAGGTGAAATACTTGATAGCCAAAGGCAGCACCAGTTTAGTTCAATAGCAAAAACACTATATAGAAGGAAGATAGAAGACTACCAACAATATTTGTCTTACAAAACAACAAAAAACCACAGGGGAAAAATGACCCAATAAAGAGTATGTGTAGGTGAAATTAGAAAGAGGATTAAAAGAACATGTCTATGGGTATTTTGTTGTATATGGCGTAGCAGGGAAAGAAATCTAGACTCTAATTCTGATGCTGCCACATTAATCTGATGATCTTGGGCAATTAAGTCAGGATCCTTAAGTTTCAGTTTCCTTATTTGTAAAATGGGAATAATACTAATTAAACACCCTATTTCAAAAAAAAATTATCCTAAGATATAAAGTGTGATATAAACATGCACCATTATCTCTTACAGAGATCTCTTCTCATTGGAAGTGATAATAAAAACATTGTTTGGAATCTACTACCTCTGCACTGATCCAGTCTGGAAATGACATAGTTTTAAAGATGTTTTTGATTCTCATGATAATCTCAGAAGGGAAGATTCCAATAGCATGACATCAGTGGACTTTGACAAAAAGAAGAAAAAAAATCAGACCAAAGAGATATCAACAATTATCTACCATATTCTGCTTTTTTTTACCTCTATAAAATCTTTATGAGAATGGTCTATGCATTCATTAAGAATATCCTTGATGGAGGGCAGCTAGGGGATTCAGTGAATAGAGATGGGAGGTCCTGAGTTCAAATTTGATCTCGGACACTTCCTACCTGTGCAATTCTGGGAAAGTCACTTAATCCCCATCGCCTAGTCTTAAAACTTCTGCCTTGAAACCAATAGATGGTATTGATTCCAAAATGAAAGGTAAAGGTTGTTGTTGTTTTTTTAAAGTAGACTTGATGAAAAACATGAGTGAAGAAGAGATAGGCAGCTAAACTGTATTATAAACTTAAAAATCTTAAACACACATGAACATTTCTATAATCAAAGGCCAGAAAAAGGATTGAAATGAAATCAGGAATCTACCATTTACAATTCTTTCCTTTTAATATTCATTACATTTAATGTGGTAGCACCAACACTGCCCTGTTTGTCTACTGCCCCTTCTCCAAGGTATATTTTATAAGTATTTCATAAAACTTTATTCTTTTCCATCAACCCTTTTTCTTTTATCACTGTCCTTATTCCCCTCAACTCTCCCCTAGTAAAAGACTTTCCTTATAAAAACAAAGCATAGTCTAGCAAAACACACTCATTCTGCATTTAGAAGAGGAGTCGATTTGTTCTAGCAGGCCACATTTTTATGGTCACACGGATGACTGAGAAGTGTAAAAAAAAAAATAAGATAACATTATACTGACTGTTGATTTTTTTTAAAAGCATTTGGCTTGCAAAATAAAGCTTAAAGGCTCTTTCCTCAGACACAAGGTGTCTCCCACGTGAGCATTAAAATCCTACAAGAATCTATGACAGATGCAGCAGAACTTTAATCTGTATCCTCCCTGCAAACTGGTTAATCCAGGAGTCACTCAGATTCAGAGGGATTCACTGCCTCTTTGCTCTACTTGTCTCACCAATACAGCATTATGTTACGATCACATTAGCCCAAGCAGCAGGATGCAGGAAAGGGAAAGCCCACTATTCCCCCCACAACAAATATTCCCCAAATAGGTTTATTTTATCACACACACACACACACACACACACACGAGCTAAAATGAATGATACGTCCTTTAGGCTAAGACCTTTCCACACAGAATTCTGAGTCTCAGAGAGGCACAGTTTCAACAAGACATGATCCCTGCCCAGTCTATTGAGGAAGAACAATTTCTTTTTTTTATTTCTAAATCTAGCATGAAGTAAAATGTGTTCAGTATCACAGAAGAAAGATTAAACCTCATGGTAAATACAGGCATGTCTTTGTTTGGTAAGAATATATATTTATGACTGGATATAATCAAAAGAATTCAGTAGATTTTTTTTAAAAATCTGAACAACAGGGACTAGTGAAGGGCTGATATTTATAGAATGAGGTCACATACTTCAGGCTGAGTAGATGCAAAAGTGTTCAGAGATGTCAGTCAGGCTCAGAGTAGAGATAAAGAGAGTATCAGCTGATCAGGGAGGCATTTTTAACACAGCTGACTTCCTTGATTTGGGGGGAGCATCAGGAATGTTGTCTCCACTCCCTAGGACAAACAAGCATCCCACAGACCAAATTACTCTTTTCCAATTAAGCTTTCAAGAATATAAATCACTTCGGCACTGAACAATGACTCAGAGGAAAGAATGTATGTATATCTGTAGTATAAGAATAAAAAAAAAAATAAAGCTGCTTTTTGTAGGTCCTTCTCTTGAAATTATCTGATGTTAGATGTTTGGCTCTAAAATAATAAACACAAATACACACAAGGGCTTATGTAACCATTTATTATGTGAAATTCAAGGTTTGCACAATGCTTTAGAGAAAAGCTAGGCAGATAATGGGATTAGCCTATTTTCTAAGTTTTCATTTATAGCTCTGGATTTTAAGCATCACGCTTGCGTGTGTGCATAACAATATACCTAACATAGGAACGAGATACAAGGCACATCCCAAATGTTCATTGTAAGTCAGTTACTTGGAATTTAGAATATAATTCTCTACAGAAACAAGTTTAAATTTGTTTAAACAAAAGCTTCTTTAACCAGTCATCTAGTTAAAGTATATAGAATATGATCACCATTTGTAACATCATTCCTCTGGGGGGGGAATGCCAAGGGAGTTCCAACTGGAGATTCCAGGAATACATTTACACACACACACACACACACACACACACACACAGGATCAGAGAATCTCACAGCTGAAATGGTCCTTAATGGCCATTTAGTCCAACCATCCTTGAACAAAAAACCCTGGAGAGTGAGGGAGAGGGAAAAAGGAGAGAGGAAAGCAGGGAGGTAAGCACATATCCAAGTTGTTACCATCACTTTACTTAAAGACCTTTTTTGTTAAAGACTTTACTCAAAGAAACACAGAGGAAAAACAACTGCTTGAACACGTGGGCTGATGGGATATTATTGGGGATGAAGACACTAAATGATAACTCTGGTCCAACTATCAATAATATGGAATTGGGTATTAATCAATGATACATGTAAAACCCAGTGAAATTGTGTGTCGGCTAAGGCGGGGCAGGGGGGTTTGGGGGAGAGGGAAAGAACATGAAACGTGTAAATATGGGAAAATACTCAAAATAAAAATAAAAATATTTAAAAATAAATAAATAAAGACTTTACTCAAAAACAAGAAACTTCTCAGGTAATGGCAACCCCTTCTCCCAGTGGCAGCCAAAGAGTAAGATTAGACTCAGCTGTCCAGTTTCCTTATGGCTCTGGTGGCAGAAAGTAGGGGCTGAGGGCTGAAGTTTTGTTGGGTGCAATCTGGGGGACGGAAGTGGAGAAACATTCCAAAGGCAGGAGTTCTCACAGAGGCAATGGCTATCTACGTGTAAAGGTCATTCGTAAGGGCTTATTATGACGGGCACACCTAGAACTCCCTATAGTTATACAGTAGCTATTTCATGCAATTAGGCTTTGAGGTCCAATAATTTCTGAACCACGAAGGGGTTTCACTGGAATTACTGTATATCACCCTTCAGTGCCAAAAAACACAAGACATAAAAGTTCATGAAAAATAGTGAATCTATGGGCATTTTCAAAAGTAGCATCTCCAAAGCTGGAACCAAGGTAAAAGAAGCAGCACTTGGTCCCATGCTCTAAAATTTAGAGGGGCGCCATGTCCTCTCTGCAGTTATAGACAATTTAGGAACTGACATTATATGTAAAAAATAGCCAGATCAATACCATGGTTATTGTCATTTCGTTTGTAGATCATTAGTCTCATGTGGGTGTGATGGCTTCTTCCTGCTTGCTCTTAACTTTTATTCTCGATAATTCAGGTCCCCTTTTTAAAAAAAATTTTATTTAGAATATTTTTCCATGGTTACATGATTCATGATTTCCCTCTCTCTTCCCTCCCTCCCTCCAGGAGCTGACAAGTAATTCCACTGGGTTAAACATGAATCATTGGTCAAAACCTATTTCCATGTTACTCATATTTGCAGTAGAGCAATCTTTTAACATCAAAACTATAATCATATCCCTATTGAACTACGTGATCAATCATATGTTTTTCTTCTGCATTTCTGCTCCTATAATTCTTTCTCTGGAGGTGAATAGTATTCTTTCTCCTAAATTCCTCTGAATTGTCCTGGATCACTGCATTGCTGCTAGTAGAAAAGTCTATTGTATTTGATTGTACCATAATGTATCAGTCTCTCCTGGTTCTGCTCCTTTCGCTTGCAGATCCCTTTTTTCACTCTTACCCTCTAGGGTAGGACCTTTAAAAGCATTTTATTTATTCAGAAATTTAGCAAAGCCTCAGACAACTGAAATGTTGACAACTATTTATATCTATGTGCTATTAATTCCTAATCCCAACTCCAAAGTTTTTGCTCCACAGTTTCTTTCTTTTGTTTTTTAATTTTTATTTTTATTGTCATACAAAACACTCTTCCATATCGGTCATTGTTGTAAGAGCACACTCATCTAAAACCAAAATCCCAAAATAAAACCATAATACACTGATGTGAAAGATGACTCCAGCAGTTCTTTCTTTGGAGGTGGATAGCATTCCCCATTGCAAGTCTTTCAGGACTGTCCCAGATCATTGTATTGCTGAGAGTTGCCAAGTTTTCACAGCATTGTACAATATTACTGTTATTGTCTCCACAATGTTCTCCATGTTCTGCTTATTTTACTTTGCATCAGTTCCTGCAGATCTTTCCAGCTTTTTCTGAAATCATCTTGTTTATCATTTCTTATAGCATAATAGTATGCCATCACCAATATGTACCTCATTTTGTTTAACTATTTCCCAATTGATGAACATCCCCTCAATTTTCAATTCTTTGCCACCACAAAAAGAGCTGCTATAAATATTTTTGTACAAGTAAGTCCTTTTTGAGGCTCAAAGCATACTATTTTTCACATCAGTTTATTTATGCTTTTATTTGGGACTTTGGTTATATATGAGTGTGCTCTTACAATAATGACCAACATGGAGGTGTGTTTTCCATGATAAAAAATATTAAATTAAATTTTTTTTAAAGGAGTCTACTGTAACAAGCATAGTATGAGGTCTTGGTGAAATAAGTGTGAAGGATGAAACAATCCCTCCATTGAGTTTATATTCCAGTGAGGGAGATAAGTGTACATAAAAATAGGGAGCATAAATATGAAGTTTATATATATATACTATATATACAAACATATACACATATGTAGTTCAATACAAGTTTGGAAGCGAGAACACTAGCAGTTGGGAAATCAAATTAAAAGGCCATGGTTACTACTGGTCCCATGACACCACAGCCCCATAGTTGTAGCAGCTGTTCCTACTTCTTTACCAGGCTGGTCACCACCACTAGTGACCAGACCCTACTCTCGGAATCAATGAAATGTTGCCTGACAGTCAAGGAAGCCTGTTGGCATTCCTTCCCTCTGTTCCCCTTCCCCAATTTTCTTGGCAAGAGTTATGGGACTTTGAGAATAAAGGGTCATGGTTGCTCTGGAGAAGCAACCTTGGGGAACTATTTGGATGCTTTTTCCATGTCTTTCCCTTAGTTATACCCAACTACAAGTATTTGAGGAAGATAAATCTTCGAACAATGGGAATGAAAACCAGTCCAAGTGATGAAATTCCAAGATGTTCCTATAACCCGTGTTGAGTTTCTTCCCAACCTAATCCTACCCTAATCCCTTCTCTCTTCTGGTCTTGGGTTGGTCCCAGATTTCAATTTGCACCACGTGTCAGAATTCCTAAGTATAGCTCTGAGTATCTCCAGAAGATCAATAGAAAATACTTTATTAAGAAAATAAGGAAGAAAGCAAGACACAGTCAATCTTTTAAGATGAGAGGATAAATTCATTGTTATATATCATAACTATTCAGTAGAGTCTATGTGTTGCTAACAGAAAAATTTTAAGTAGTAAAAGTAGAACATTTTATAATGTATAATAAAGAACATTCTTTCAAAAAACACACCCATTTATTTAACATAGCACCATCAAAGCATGAAAAAAAATCAAATACATACCCAGCATTTATGTTAAATCCCTTTTCTTTTAGCCACCCATATTTAAAGTCCTAACTCAGCAAGCCACTAATAGGTACCCTCAGAGGAGAGAGTTTCCTTGAACATGTCTAGCTTTTCAATAATATATGTGAAGTTACAGAAATGTCACCATGAATGACTGAGTGGCTTCCATTTCACTGATCACTATTGGTAACAACAACACTTGCTGGAAAAATATGATTTTGGTCAAATAAGTCACCTTCCATTGATTATGTCCATAAATATCAGATACAAAACAAATAGTAAAACAACCACAACAACAAAATGGTAAGTGTTTTGGTAGACCATTTTTTTAAAAGAAAGAAAAATTAAAAAGATATCTGAGATTGAGAACCAGGCCTAGAGATGGGAGGTCCTAGGTTCAAATCTGGCCTCAGACACTTCCCAGCTGTGTGACTCTGGGCAAGTCACTTAACCCCTATTGCCTAAAAAAAAAAAAAGATATCTGAGCTCTGATCACACAATTAGTCCTGGGAATTTTAGACCTCTGAAATCCGTTTTGTCAGTATTTTCTTTGCATAAGGACAATCATCTGACAAAGCCTTTCAGAACAAAATGGAATTGAGCTGTATTTGTAAATAAGATAGTAATTTTCTTTCACTCTGAATACTGTTACTTTTTTATGTAAAGTGGTCATTTAAAGCATTTAGTATCTGTGGTAGGAACAATCTTAATTCCCTCACCACCTCAGCCCCTTCCCACCAAAAGTTAGGTTAGTTTTTCCTCAAAACATATTAAAATTATCTTTGAGATTTAACTGGCTCAGTATACTAAAGGTATAGGCTATTTACTTCACTTTCTGGTCATCTGATTATAAAGGAGTCAAAAGGAAGTTCTTGGTGACCTCCAAGGGGCTCTCACTTGTGGATATTGATGGATAACTCATAGACAGGGGTGTTCTGTCTAGCTGAATCAATTCAGGGTGTCCTCAATGTACATTCTTGTTGAATATCATTCTCCTGATATAGCTAAGTAAGTCTTCTTTTGTTAACTGTTGTATAATTGTCATAGAGATTACAGCACCCTTCTCAGGGGGGATTGCATAATGTCATAGGGATTGTATAATTGTCATAAAACTAAAAAGTCTTTTGAGAAAGAAACATTTCAGGAAAGAGCACAATGACTCCTTGAATGCAGAAAATGAACTATTTGAAGAAGGAGCCATGAAGATGCCTGAGAAACCTCCACAGCATCAGAAGAACCAGCATAAACTTTGGAGTATAACTGATTGAACTGTGGGGGGTTGAACATAAGCATTTTGAATGTAAACTTGCACACCAAAGGGGATTGCCCCCTAATTGACATTGTCAATGCACCTAGCAAACATTGGTTTGATCTCTCTCTCTCTCTCTCTCTCTCTCTCTCTCTCTCTCTCTCTCTCTTCCTATCTTTTTCATTTCCCTCTTATCTCTAACTATTGTAGTTTCTGATTATGTAAAATAATACAATGGGGAGACTAGTCTCCCAAAAAATCACAGGGGGGATTGTAAAAGGGAATTCTTTGTTCTCTTTGAGTTTACACTTGTGAAAGGGAATGCTTTATTCTCTTTGCCTAGTTGGAGCTAACACTTTGGTTAACAATAACTTAAGTACCCCTACTTAATACCTCGTTGGATTGTGAAGACAAAATTAACTCTCCTTTGTCTACCTTTTGATTGAATCAACAAAAGCTTGAACTAGGAGGAGAAGCTCACAAACCACTTAGAGAATTCACACCCTTAGAAACTCAATCAGCCATGAATCTGTGAACCCTTTTGATGAGTATTCACCCCTCCAGAAGGTGAGAACTGGTTCCCACAAACACTGCCTTCTGGGCAGTGCTGGACAATTTAGAAGCTGTGATTGGCCCCTATGAAAAGGGGAAGAGACAAGAGCCCACTATAAAAGACTCTGAATTTCTGGTGCTAGAGAAGGAAGTCAACTCCAAGAAGGAAATCAGCTTCAAGGAGCTGGACTTCAAGAGGGAAGTCAGCTTCAAGAAGAAAGTCGGCTCAAGGAAGCAAGTTGGCCTCAAGAATCACCTTCAGCTCAAGTCATTGTCTTGACCTGCCTCTGGGAGGGAACTTGGTTGAGTGGAGAGCTGGCTTTCCCTTCCTGTCTTCTGGAGACAGTTTAATTCCTTTTGAAGGTCAACAAGTCCTGACTGAGTAGAGCACCAGAGCAACATTTAGAGAGGCTAATGTCTTCTCTACCCTTTTGTATTTCTCTGCTTTCACTCTTTCCACCTCTTTTGTAAATAAAAGCTATTAAAGTCATTTCAACTTTGAGCAATAATACTTTAAATCAGCAACCACCACTATGATTTATAATCTTCATATATTTTAGCCAAATTATTAAAATGCAATCCTTACACTGATAAATGACCCATGATTGTCTAATTTCATTTCGGCATCAGACATAAATGTCCATGGACCTATCTGGGTAGTAAAGATACTTGTAATGATAATAAATCATATTTAAGATTTACTACCTGCCCAAGACACCTCAACAAGACTGTTACAACAACCCCATGGGGTAAATAAGTAAAATCTAATTATCTCCATTTTATAGCTGAGGAACCTGAGGCTTTGAGAAATTAAACAATTTGCCCATGATGACTCAGCTGCTAAATGTCTGAAACAGGATTTAATTCCAGATATCCTACTTGGAATTTGAGTCAGGTCTACCTCAGAACATCATCCAGAACAGTCTATGATTGTATGCTGAGCATGCCAGAGAGCTAGGGGAAAGAACCCTGGAAATATATGGGGAGATATTTTTCAAAGGCTAGGAAGCAACAATTCTCTCTCCCAGCTAAGTCTAGAACATAAAGCAAAGAGCCTAAAATAATGAGAAATGTAGAACATCGTGATACTAGTCTTAAATCCTGTGTTATCTCTGCAAGTGAGGTTCTGAAATCTCATTCTCAAAAGGTCTCTTTCATCAAAGGTCTCCATCTGTCAATATAGAATGGTTAAATCATATATCTCTATCGAAGAACAGACTAGCTGACCTTTCAAGGATGCTTCAGTATTTGATGATGATGGCACAGCTTTTCTAAATAGTAGGATGTTAACACAGGAACAGCACAATCTGGGAACCTTATGGAGTACCAGGGCTGATGAAGGCTCCATCAATTCTTACCTATGAAGAAACTGTTTCTAAGCAGCATTTCCTAATAACTTGGTCCTGGTCAAATTAAGCTAGGAAGCATGTGCTTCTGTTTGGTTGCTTTATTAATAATTTTCCCTCAAACAAATAGCAAAAATGTACTAACTCCAGGGACAAGACAAAGCAGCCTGCCTGACCCTGGAGACACACAGATGGGGAAATAAATAGATGCTTCATTCTTTTTCCACTTGCCCCAGATCAGCTGCTGAATTTGCCTTTGTCACATGGTTGGCTCCAAGGCTTGTTGTGAGGTTTGTGCTTCATGAATCTTAAAGTGTTATAGATTCTTATATAACAAATATGATACCATGAGGTGGTACATTATGTATAGTACTGGGTTTGGAGTCAGGGAGACTGACATTCAAATCCAGCCCAAGACACTTACTAGTTGGGGGACTCTGGCCAAATTACTTGACTTCCTTCTGCCCCAGTGTCCTAATCTGTAAAATGGTATAATAATAATACTTATCTCCCAAGAAAAGTTTATCATGCTAAAATGATACAATATTTGTAAAGTGCTTTGAAACCCTTAAAGCATTGTATTTAAATGTTAACTATTATTATGATTTGGATGAGAGAACTCTGCCCTACTTACATGATTGAACTTTAGATTCATACTTTTGGCTTCCCTACGGCAAGGTAATAAGAACAAGCCACAAGGATGCTGATGAAAATATCTGTGGGTGCCACAGCAGTCTCATCCCAAGAGGCAGAGCCATAACTAGGGCAGGGTGATCAGGGCTTTGATCCTGGACACTGACAGCAATTGTAGGTAGGAAAAATTGAGTTGGCATCTTAGTTAGGAAGAACAACTAGGTAAGGCAGGAAACCTCTTCCTTCTTTCCTACTCCCGGTCAGTGGTCACACTCAAGACCTGTTGCCTAGCCCAATATCACCAATATTATGGAACCAGCACCAGCCTTGAGGATTCTGAGATTACCTGTCTCCCTCACTTAAAGGACAATGTCCTAGAATCTCTCCCTTGATGAGTTCTTATGTCCTAAGGTCTCTCTTCAAAGTCTCTCTCCACAATCGCCCATAGTCAGCTGAACTGTCTCTTTTTTATTTAATTTTACTTACTTTCTGTCTTAGTATCAGTTCAAAGATGGAAGAAGGGCAAGGGATAGATAATTGGGACCAAATGACTTGCCCAGAGTCACATAGCTAGGATGTGCCCACGGTCAGATTTGAATCCAGGCTTGGTACTCTACTCTGTGCAACCTAACTGCCCCTGAATTTGTCTTAATAAGGTGATTTATAATACTGTTTATGCTGTGTGCTCAGAGTACATTTCATGGTGCTTGTTCTTAGAGGTTAGAATTGCAAGTTATGGCTCAGGTGGAGTGAATGGCAGTATTGGGAAAAACAATTAAATATCCACAACAAAAGTTCATCTTTTGCCAAGCTCTCCAGTAAATTAGAAAGGTCTTAGAATGTGGAGCCAAATGGGACCTATTGCATATTGACAAAATACTCTTCCCTTCAATTTCCTTCCCCTGTAAAAGGGGCTTTCAACAGAACACATACATAATTGCAGCTCTCCATTATCCATCCCTAGGAAAAAGTATCTAGCTCAACCCCCTTATTTAAGTAAACAAGCCCAGGAAGATAGAGATACTTGCGATGATAATAAATTATATTGGGGGCAGTTAGGGGGCTCAGTAGATGAGAGGCAGCCTAGAGAATGAAATCCTGGGTTCATATCTGACCTCAGACAATTCCTAGTTGTGTGACCCTGGGCAGGTCACTTAATCCCCATTGCCTAGCCCAGTGATTCCCAAAGTGGGCACCACCACCCCCTGGTGGGTGCTGCAGCAATCCAGGGAGGCGGTGATGGACACAGGGGCATTTATCTTTCCTATTAATTGCTATTAAAATTTAAAAAATTAATTCCCAGGGGGCTAAGCAATATTTTTTCTGGAAAGGGGGCGGTAGGACAAAAAAGTTTGGGAACCACTGGCCTAGCCTTTGCCACTCAGATTCTGCCTTGAAACCAGTATATGGTGTTGATTCTAAGACAGAAGGTAAGGGTTTTAATAATAAATTATATTACAGGTTTGCAAAATGCTTTCCTGCCCAAGACATCTCAGCAAGATCATCCCAACAACTCCACGGGGTAAGTAAGAGTAAGTCTTATTATCCCCAATTTACAGAGGAGAAAACTCTGAGAAGTTAAACAGCTTCTCAGCTACTAAATGTCTGAAGCAGAATTCAAACCCAGATATCCTGACTCCAACTGAAGTGCTCTATCCACTATTCCATTGTGCCCATCCTCATTTAACAGAGGAGAAAACTGCAACTGCTACAGGGCTAGGATTCCAAGAGGTCCTCTGACTCCAAAAGGAGAGAGTTTTTTCCCCATAGTGAGGGATGTTGAAATCTAGCAGCCACCCAGGCAAGTTAAACATAGAGGCACCCACTTAAACCCCCTCCAAGAAATGCTTTTCAGATCCGGGCCATTCATCTCTGTGACTGACTGCTGTCTGATTTCATAGTAACGGGGTGGGGGGCATTCATTGCCTCAGTTGGCAGATTCTGCAGTGTGACTCAGCTTGTGCTAGTGCCCAGACAGAAAAAGCAGTGACAGCAGGCTCCAAAGGGATCCAGGAAGCTTAATGCAGCTCATTATTTAAAGACTTCACTCCAACAGCGACATTTCAGAGGGAAGTAAACACCAGGGCTTCCCAATCTCAAAATTAATGAAAAACATAGCCATGGGTTTTACAATCTTAGCTCTTTCTGGCTTCTCTTTAGAAAAGCTGAAATGCTGCGGCATTTTGTTTTCTGAAAGGTTGCGCTAGTGTGGTTCTAAATGGGCTCATCCAAAGGGACATGGAGATGGGAGCTATTTATGAAACAATTTCACCCTCAGGTACCCCCATCTCTGCTGGTAGCTAAAGCCAGGAAGGCTACTCTGGGCATCCACAAACAGCTCCCAGCATAGGTTTAGAGATGCTACACCATAGCCTGGTGCAACCATTTTGTATCACTGGATTCCAGCCCAATCTGGAAACTCAAGCTATATTAAAAAAAAAAAAAAAAAAAAAAAAAAAGCATCAACACTAGACTATCAGGACATTGTGGCAGCCCTGTGATTGAGAGTAAAGAGGCATGATCATAAAGGTCAGGGAAAGCATGAATAGATCAAATGAGATAATACATTTGAAGGTTTGCAAAAAGGCAAACCTTCAAATACTTTCCAAATGGGTTATTCTAGTTGAAATGCACAGAGAGCTCCAAAATGTATATTAATAGAAAGAATCAAAGTTTTTGCTTTTCTGCCAGAGCTTTACTCCCCTCCTTTATTCAGCAGGTCTGCTTAGATGAAGATAAACTGAACTATCGTATTTTTTCTTCTACACCTACCAATGATTTCATTCATGTTGAGACTTCCATGTGTGAGAAACCCTTTTATTTTATTTTATTTTAAACCTTTACCTTCTTCTGTCTTGGAGTCAATACACACAGTACAAGTGTACCACACTAACTATCATCACAAAGAATGAAATGAAATCTACTATATTATATTTTTTTCCATTTAATAATTTTTATTTTTTAGAAAAGTTAACATGGTTACATGATTCATGCTCTTACTTTCCCCTTCACACACCCCCACTTCCTCCCCCCCCCCCCATAGCCGATGCGCATTTCCACTGGTAAATCCACTATATTTTAACAGACATATTTCTGGTTTTTCAGGAAGTCGTTTCCAAATCAGATGGGCATAGTTAGGCTACTAATTTTTTAGGGCAAAGATAAAAAAAAGATATAAAATTAGAAGAAAAAAGGGAAGTTAAGCCATGAAAAAAATTTTTTAAACCCTTACCTTCCATTTTGACTCCAAGGTAGAAGAATGGTAAGGGTTAGGCAATGGGGGTTAAGTGACTTGCCCAGGGTCTGAGGTCAGATTTGAACCTAGGACTTCTCATCTCTAGACCTGGCTCTCAATCCACTGAGCTACCCAACTGCCCGCTATGAGAAACCCTTTTAATGGATAGCAGGTTTGTACATTATCTGTAACTTACAGCAAGGGTTCTTAACTTGGGTCCGTGAATAGATTTCACAGGGTTTATAAATTTGTGTGGGTTAAAAAAAAAAAATCTTTATTTTTGATAACTTCTAACTGAAATTTAGCATTTCCCTCAATTAGGTTTTTTTGTTAAAGATGTTATTCTGAAGAGTCTCTAGGTTCTAAACTGCCATGGTTAGGGGTGGAAGTGGGGGTTCATGACACACAAAAAAGAGAAAGAACTTTTATCTTAGAGAGTCACTTAAGATTACTAAGATGTTAAACAACTTGTCCCCGGTCACACAGTATGTGGTAGTGAACCCGAGTTTTCCTGTCTCCAGGGCAGGTCCTTCAATCCAGGACTACACAATGCTGACTTTATGCAAAGGAATGTTACAGTGTCAAAAAAAATATCAAAGAAATTTGGAAAGTCTAGTGTGAAGCCACTTGAAGTGAGGACAGCAGAAGATAATCCTGACTGTGACTTTTTCTAAGGATTTCAAAGATCTAAGATTTCTTTTCTCTATGACCTAGTGGATATTCTAGAATAGCTGTGGCAAAAAAAAAAAAATCTGTCACCCAGCAGCCAACCTTGTGATAAGCCCTTCTTCACTTATTAGATGGTTTCTGAAGTCCATCCCAGCACCAAATCTAACAACAGATAATCCATCATGGGTCCCATATTTGAATCTTTCCAGCTTGGTAAAGCTGTTAGAATGTGGGCTCTACTGACATAGCTTGGGGGAACAAAAGGTCACTTCTTTGCCAGAATGAGTCACTGGAAGAGTATTTTTGTGGAGGGACTATGACTAAGGAAAAAAGATTTTTTAAGTGTATACAGAAATACAGCTATGACTGGGCAGCAAATGGAATGAGATACAAAGTAAAAAGGAGTTAGCTTAAGCTATG
Source organism: Gracilinanus agilis (assembly GCF_016433145.1). NCBI lineage: Eukaryota > Metazoa > Chordata > Mammalia > Didelphimorphia > Didelphidae > Gracilinanus > Gracilinanus agilis. The sequence goes on from NC_058131.1 coordinate 106,144,030, forward strand.
ATGAACATATTATATACAAAGATATTAATTTTAAAATGAGTTTTTATTTAGATATTTTGTCTTTTTTATATCATCATAGTTTCATAACATCCCTCCTAGTGTTCAGAGTCTTCTCATATAACAAATAATATTTTAAGACAAAAATAGAAAAAATCAACATAACTGAAATACATCGGAGAAGTTAAAAAATACATACAATATACAACATCTGTGGACCTCCTATATCTATAAAGGGATGGGGTTAGAGTATATGAAGGGTAGAAGAGGAATCTTTGCATCATGTTTCTTTGATAACCTTTACATTTTCAAGACCTATGGGTAAGAGATTCAAGTTGAAAAGCTATTCCCCAACTGACAAATGGCCAGAGGATATTAACAGGCAATTTTTTAAGAAAGAAATTCAAACTAGAGCTATGTGAAAAAAAAATGCTCAAAATGACTACTAATTAAAGAAATGCAAATAACAGCAACTCTGAGATTTCACCTCAAACAAAAAAAAAAGAAAATGAAAATGTTGGAGGGGCTGTGGGGGGAAAAGTATATGATGCAATTTGAGACTGTGCTCAGAAAGTTGATGTATACCCTCTAACCCAGAGATACTTTGTCTTTACTTTTATAGAGATCTAAGAAAGAAGAAAAGGTCCTGAATGTTCAAAGTATTTATAGCAGCTTTTTTAAAATTAAGGTGGTTCCTATCAGTTGGAGAACAACTAAACAAATTGGATTATGAATGTAATGCAATACTCTTATTCTATAAGAAAGGACAAGGGGGATTATTTCAGAGAAGCGTGGGAAGACTTTTATGAACTGATGCAAATAGGAATGACCTCAACCAGGGGAACAATTCATACCAACACTAATATTGTAAGAAACAACTTTGAAAGACGTAAGAACTCTGTTCAACACAATAATCATCTGTGATTACAAAAGATAATAAAATGAATAGCTTTGATTACATAAATTTTTTCAATTTTTAAAAATTCATTTATTTGTTTGTTGGTTACACTAAAATTCCCAGGTATCTTCCTCCTTCCCTTCCCCACACTAGAAAGGCAGCATTTGATAAAAAGATATATGTATATATAAAACTACATCTTGCTTGTTTCTTACTCATTTTCTCTCTGGAATTGAACATGTACAAGTCATTCTTTAAATGATGTTTCTATTGCTAAAGATGATGTTCTCTTGGTTTTGTTCACTTCACTCTTCATAATTTCATCTTTACATGTTTTTTAAAGTTAACCTGCTCATCATTTCTTATGACAGAGCAGTATTCCATCTCAATTATATACCAAGACATGTTTAGACACTCCCCAATTGATGGAGTCTCCCCTCAATTTCTTTTCCACCCCAAAGAGAGCAATTATAAATATTTTAGAACATATAGGCTAAGAAATTAAAAAGTAGATCAGTGGAACAGAAGAGACATACAAGAAACAACAGCAAAAGATTATAGTAACCACTTGTGTTTAACAAAAGTAAAGATTCAAGCTTTGGGGATAAGAATTCACTATTTGGTAAAAATTTTTGGGAAAACTAGAAAGCAGTCTGGCAGAAACTAGATATAGACCAATATCTTACACCATTTACTAAGATGAGATCAAAATGAATATACAACCTAGGCATAAAGGGGTTATACAAAATTTTAAAGTTTTTGCACAAACAAAACCATTTGGGAAATATTGTAAGGAAAATAGTTAAGAATGCAACATCCTATCAGAGAAATTATGGCCTAAATATGCATAATGAGGCAAACATTTTTCAAGATGGCCAATGGAAGAATTTTTTTTACCTAACTGTGAATGTTTGTTACAAGGATTTTGTTTTCCTTTTTTCTTTTTAGGAGGAAGAGAGTGTTAAAAGGTTGGAGAAAGAGAAATCAATTGTCCTTTAACAGAAAATAAATTTTTATTTAAAAAGTCTATTTCATCCTTTTCTCATCCATAAATTTATATGTTATATAACTTTTATTACATATATTGTTAAGTGAAATTGTCAGCATATATTTTTTATAAGTGAATAAGCATAAACATATTGGAGTTACATGCTCAAAATCAATCAATATGTATTTATTGCCAGGTCTTTTGCTGTGCACTGGGGATACATGTTCAAGAATGAAACAACCCCTATATGGAAGAAACTTACATTCTAACAGAAAAACATATTATAGCAGAAGTACAAAACTCAAATAGAAAAGGAGACCACATACATAAGGATTCCTGCATACTGCATATTGACTTAGTTTTTAAGTGTAATATTATCTCTATTTTATTGTATTTTTCTCTAGTTAAATACTTCCTAGTTATATTTTAATCTGGTTCAGGCTGCATGTGGGAGTGGCCAAAATTTTGACACCAATATATTGTTTCCCCTCAGGGATAAATGATTTAATAAGTTTAGAGGCACCTGCTAGAGATTAAATGCTCCAAAGGGAAGGAGTGTACCCCATCCTGGAGAGGGACTGTCTACAAATGGGAGATTACCTTAACAAAATAACTATTGATCTACAACTTTGCTAGAGGTTGGAGAGCTGAGAGCAGTACAAAGAGATCTTGACTCCTGGGTCCTGGATAAATCTTCCTGATCATACATATTTCCCCTGATGGGCCTCAGAAAGATAACATATCTGTATAAACTGTCTTATGTTTGCCTTTCAAAACAGGTTCTTCCACTTGCACCTCTCCCCAGGGTGAAGAGAGAGAGAGAGAGACAGAGTGAGACAGACACAGAGACAGACAGAAAGAAAGAAAAAGAAAGAGAGACAGAGACAGAGACAGAGACAGAGAGAGAGAGAGAGAGAGAGAGAGAGAGAGAGAGAGAGAGAGAGAGAGAGAGCGCGAGCGCACGCCCAGGCACTGACTTCATTCTCTCTCCCTAAAACATCTGCCAAATACTGCTTCCATATAACCCCCTTTTCAGTGGAATCCAGAGGGCTTATAGACATTGTTAGAGAAAGGGAAAGATTCTCTGTTTATTCAATTGTGAAATGGAGATATTAGTAGCACCTACCTCACACAGTTGCAACAATCAAATAAGATCATATTTGTAAAGTGCTCAGCATGGTGTCTGGCTCCTATTAGGGGCTTAATAAATAATCCTTGTGGTAACCTGAATTATTCATCTATTTCTTCCTACTTTTGCCAGTATCCTGGACATGAGAGGTGATGTAAGGAAGACAAAAGATGAGCTTATAGTTTAAGAAGTTAAGTAAAGGGAAGAATGTCCTAACGGCTCCTCGTGATGCTGGTCGGTTTCCTTTGTTCCACGTCCCATTTGTCCAGAGGCCAGGGACAGGATTGACTGCAATCTTCAACACTTCCTTAAAGTGATCCTTTGCAGGGAATTATCTTCATCTGAAACTTTCTATCTCAGTGAATTAAGGTTCATCAAGTCACGGAAACCAAAATGTCTAAAATTTTGGAAAACAAAGCCTAGCAGTAAAGGTTAAGGAAACGGGAATTATTGGAGGAGACACCTCAGTGAGACAAATTTTGTGCAAAAGCATAGAATCCTAGAATCTTAGAGATAACAGCTACTTTATTGCTCAGATTATCCAACTTTGTTATTTTAAAAATGGAGAACTTTAAATATGCCTCATGTCGACATCTACGATCCACCGTCCCCTGTACTACAGAAGGAGGTGGGGAAAGTCTTATTTTCAGTCCTCTGGAATCAAAGATTACTAAGCATTGATGGATTTATGTATATCCGAGGCTGGAGGCAGAGGCAGCTTTTTACAAGTTTTCTCCTACTCTAATAATTGAATCTGGAATGGAAAAACATTTTCAATTATCCTTAAATTTCCATGATTTGGAGGGCACAGCTCAGTTGGCAAATTAAGAAGATAATTTGGTGGGGAGCCAAAGGAGGGGAACGCTGAAGGAAGTATGGAAACAAGCATTTCTGTTTTACTATTAACTTGGAGAGACATGACAAAACCCATAAGTATAATAGTTAGCCTTTATAGAGCACTTTAAGGTTTGCAAAGCATTTTACATCTGTTAGCTCATTTGATCCTCACAGCAACCCTGTGAGTTTTAGATGCTATTTTATTCTCCCTATTTTACAATTGAGGAAATAGAGCTGAGATTGTGTCTTGCTCAGCATCTCACAGCTGGTGTCTGAGGTAGGATTTAAACTCGGGGCTTGCCAACTCCACGTCTAGCACGCTTTGCATGGAAGCACTTACGCAAGAGAAGTACATTAAAGAGTTGTAAAGCAAATTATGGGAGTTTGGAGGGGGGAAGTTTTTACAGACTTTGGGAGCAGGAAAGGATCCGACATTTGAATTTTGCTCAGAAGTAGGCATTAAACAGGCAAAGAGGTAGAATATTTCATGAACAGGGAGAAGTGCAGAGATGGGAGATGATATATCTATATTTTTCAATTAATTATTTATTTGTTAAAAAAAATTTTTTTCATGTTTACCTAATTTGTTTTCTTTCCTTCCCCCTCTTCCCTCCCCCCTCCCAGAGCTGACAAGCAATTCTACTGGGTGATACAAATGTTATCACTTGATACCCATTTTCTATATTATCCATTTTTGCTATGGAAGAATCTTTTAAAGCCAAAACCCCAAGTCATATGCCCGTATATACAAGTGCCAAGTGATAAGTCATGTTTTTCTTTTGCATTTCTGCTCAATGGAAGATTATATTAAGGGATGGAAAACAGAGAATCTGCATGGAGTGTATTGGATTTGAAAGAAAATAATAAGGCATAAGGCTGGAAAGTTAAAAGAATGGAACTGAATGGTGCAAAGGAAGTCTGCTGTAGAATTAGAAGACAGAGTTGAATTTTGCCTTTTTGGATGACTCTGCATGGTATGCCTCCCCAGAGGGGCCATTGTTAGTTCTCATGAGTGGTGGAAGGAGACCTTGTGTAGCACAGAATTTGTATTTCTTTTATGCACTTGTATTATTCATGTCAATCAACATGCTTTATCCTTCATAGTAGATTCTAAACTACTTGAGGACAGGAACGCACACAGGTACACGCACACTACTATAGGGTCTTATTTTATTTTTGTATCCCATGTTCCTTTCACAGGGTCTGGAATATAGAAGATATTTAGGTGCCCTGAGGAAAGTTATAACCTCTCTGGGTGTTGGCTCCTAATCTAAAAAATGAGGTGCATGGACTAGATTGGGGGATCTTAACTTGGGGTCTGTGAACTAAAAAAAATGTACAAATCTATTTCAATATTATCGGGTTCCTTTGTAATCCTATGTATTTTATTATATTCATTTAAAAACATTATTCTGGGAAGAGGTCCATGGGCTTTACCAGGCTGCCAAAGAGGTCTGTGATACATACAAAAAGGTTAAGAACTCTTAGAGGATTAAGGACTTCTAGCTCTTATTCAGGACTTTCAATATTTGCTCTTATTCAGGACTTTCAATATTTATCGAAGTGCTGGGACGAAGGGAATTAATAACAATAATGAACATTCATGTAATACTTTAAGGTTTGCAAAGCATTTTACAAATAGTATCTCACTTGATCAACGAACTAGACCCAAGTAACCTCAACTTGACCAATAAAGACAATCCAAGTTACCTCATTGCAGACAACCATGCTATAAGAAATTGCCACCTTCTCCACCCTAGTGGAGACTTGGCAACCATCTTTGCTGGCACTGATCTCGCCCCCTTCCCCTCATTGACCCTTCCTACCCCACCTCCATACCATTTCTACTGCCATCAGCCTCCCATCTCCCTCTTGCCCCCTCTTTTCCTCTAAATAAAGCATTGCCATATTACTTCACTCTCTTCCTCATTTGTCTAGAATCAGATCCCACGTTAGCCAAATCTGACAATAACACTGGGAGGAAGTTGCTATCATTATCCCATTTTAGAAATGAGGAAATTGAGGTAGACAGGTCAAGTGATTTGCCTAAGATCACTCAGCTAATAAGTGTCTGAGGCTAGTTTTGAACTCAGGTCTTCCTGACTCCAAGTCTAGGGAATTAATAATTAATTGATTGATTTATTATCTAATAAGCTAATAATTCTTATCCACTAATGATGGAAGAAATATATTAAGAATATCTCTTAGGTAAGTTAAAATGTAATCGATGTAGCACTTCTTGCACCTTATAGCCAAACAAACTCCCATTGCTATATGATAACAGAGGAGGCTGGGGCAGGTAATTCAATAGGACAGAGAGTTAATGCTGTCCTGCCAGTAAAGCCTGAAATCCTCCCTCTGTGTCACCTACGCAGGACAGGGATACCCAGGTCTCCTTCGTCCTAGGAAGGAAAACTTCCCCTTCACACTGGTTCTGAGAAGAAATGAAATGAGTTCTTCTGAAGACACCTGTGAGAGGCACCGCCAATAGGCATGAGCTGCCCATCCAGCTCTAGTTCTCTGGGACAGACTCTCAGGGGGACTCTCAGGGCCCAAGTGAAGAGGACAGAGTAGACACTGACCTGCCATGGGTGTTCTGCCATGAGTGGAAATGTCCTTCCTAGCTCCCCACTTGGGGAGTAAAAATATCACAATTGTAGTACTTTTGCCCCACTTCGGGCTTGGGGTGGAGGTGGAGGGAGCAGTTGAAAAGCCAGACAAGTAATGAAAGAAGGGGAGAGTAATGAATGCTGGAGGGGATGTGGCAAAATTGGGACATTAATGTATTGCTGGTGGAGTTGTGAACTGATCCAACCATTCTGGCTGGCAATTTGGAACTATGCTCAAAGGGCTATAAAAGAATGCCTGCCCTTTGATCCAGCCATACCATTGTTGGGTTTGTACCCCAAGGAGATCATAGATAAACAGACTTATACAAAAATATTTATAGCCACGCTTTTTGTGGTGGCAAAAAACTGGAAAAGGAGGGTATGTCCTTAAATTGGGGAATGGCTAAACAAATTGTAGTATATGCTGGTGATGGAATGCTATTATGCTCAAAGGAATAATAAACTGGAGGAATTCCATGTGAACTGGAAAGACCTCCAGGAATTGATGCAGAGCGAAAGGAGCAGAGCCAGAAGAACATTGTACACAGAGACTGATACACTGTGGTAAAATCAAATGTAATGGACTTCTGTACTAGCAGCAATGCAATGATCCAGGACAATTCTGAGGGATTTATGGAAAAGAACACTACCCACATTCAGAGGAAAAACTGCAGAAGTGGAAACACAGAAGAAAAGCAGCTGTTTGAACACATGTGTTGAGGCAGACATGATTGGGGATTTTGATTCGAAACTACCACACCAATGCAATGATCAACAATTTGGAAATAGGCCTTGATCAATGACATATGTTAAAACCAGGGAAAATGCGCATCGGCTAGGGGTGGAGGGAGGACGAGAGGTGAAGGGGAAAGTAGGAGCACGAATCATGTAACCATGTTAACTTTACTAAAAAATGAATATTAATAAATGTTTAAAAAAAAGAAAAAAAGAAAAGCAAGACAAGTTCCCAGGGTCATGTTGTGAGAGGCTAGAGTTGAGCCCCTGGGGTTTGGGAGGGGTACCCTTTGCTAGACTGCAAGACTCCATAACTTAGCTTAGAAATAAAAAGAGAAATTTATTCATTTGGAGTTCATGTTGAATTTGGCTAGGAGGATAGCAAAGAAGGGAAAAACTGCCTCCTCAAAGGGATGAATTCTGGGATTTTTATACTCTATTTACAGCAGGTGCTCTGTGGTGTCCAGGGTCAGCATTAATAAGAATGCAAGGAAACAAAAGAACTTCCCTGCTTACAGTTTGACCTGAAGCACTTCTATAATTTGGGAGTGCAAGGGAAACCCAGAGTCCCCTGCCAGCCATGGGAAGACACAGAAATCTGGGGATTCCAAAATGGGGGTCTATGAGGTGTGGTTAGCCTAGAAGATCATCCTGACAAGGGGAAGGCTAAATTGTTCTCCTTCGGTTCTAGAATTCTGAGTAAAGGCTTAAACAATAAATCTTTGTGAATGTAAGTGACCTCCATTAAAATGTCAGGGCTAGGATAAGGAAGCACAATTTTCTGAGAGTAGGATGAGTTATGATCTGATTGTGTACATTCATGCCAAACCATAGGCCAACCTAAGAATCTGGGACACCACCCACATGAGGGCAGGGCCTAGAGGAGAATCACAGCCAGCCCTCAGAGAGCCTGGGAGAGGCCCAAGGCAGAGGGACGATACCCCAGATTTCTCTCTGCTATTGGGTTCTTCCCGTGACAGGTGGGGTGAACGCTGGATTGACAGCACACCCTGTTGATCCATACCCTACTTATACAATCTGATGGACTACTGAAGATGACCACCATGTCTTCTGGTTTTCCATATTTGTCAGCAAGAAAAGAATCCCTCAGCTCATGTGCTTTCTGCTATATGAAGTCTTTCGTGATCTCCTTATTCATTATTGTTCTCTTCCTCCTCCTCAAATTATCACGTATCATATACAGAGAAATTGCGTCTTAGTGATTCCAAAATTAGCTCAGAAAGCTAAAATCTATTATAGTCAAAATTACTCTCCACAGTGGGTCTCTACAAGGAACAGCCTCTGACATGTTGGGACAATGGGAAGCCAGCACGCCATATTGGTGACTTTCAAGAGAGGGGACTGGCTCCGAGGCATGGCTTACCCATATTGGGGCTCATTCCAACTCCCCTTCCTTCCTATTCCTCCCTCATTGTCCTTCTCCTCTTCTGCCCTGCAAAGAGAAGTGCAGGATCCAAAGTAGGAATCCTTTCATTAAAGGAGGAGGCACAGATTGAGCTTCCATTTTCCCACTCACTCCTTGGCATACATACACTCATTGAACAGAACAGCAGGGCTGCAGCATTGTCTGCACTATTGAAATGGTTTGGGGTTTTGGTTTTCTGCCTAGTCCATCGAGCTGAATTTCAAAAGTTAAATTGTATGATACACAAGTGCTGCCGTATGCTGATTTAATTACCCACTAAATATCCCACTTAAATGTAAAGGGGATCTTTATCTTCCCCTAACCCTACCTAATAGAATTTCTTACACATAGTAGGAACTCACAAATAGCTTTTGGATTGGATGGGATGGGATGGAATTGGAAAGTGTCTTTTTCTGCTTTATATCCTCCACCACCTCATATGTGTCAAATAAATAACTGTTGATCAATGGGTCTTAACCATGAACAAAATCAGAAGAAAAGTGAGAAGAAAACAGAACTGAACACAATTGACTCAAAATGGCTATAGTTTTTGCTAAGCCGTGTCTAGGTTGGTGATGGCAAACCTATGACACGTGTGTCAGTGCTGACACGCGTAGCCATTTTTGATGACACGCAGCCACATGCAGCCACATACAGAGAAGTATGGGGCTGCATGCCGAGGATGAGACATTTGCTATAGAGTATATAAACACTCTGTGCACTATAAATGACAATTCTACCTATATTAATTTACCCATTTTGGTTTATTAAATACAGTGATATGTTACAATTATACATTTTTGTTATTTAAACAATTAATATTGAAAAATTATGATTTTTTTTCTCGAAGTGACATACCACCTGAGTTATGCTCGGTTTTTTTGGCGAATTTTGACACACCAAACTCAAAAGGTTGCCCATCACTGGTCTAGGTCAAACAAGATCATCCCCTCTGAAAAGACAGTAGACACAAGAGTATGTGAAAAAGCAATGCTATACACAAAAACTAGGTCACACACGTGTTCAGGATAGCAAGGACTGCTAGTCACAGGACTCCTCTACCATACTGCTGTCCCAGGGAACCATTAACAGCCCCAAATGCCAAACCAGGGACTCCTAGTCGCATTTTTTAAAGTCTCAGGGTGTCTTCAGTGGGCTCCATTGTTGAGAGCCATTGGATGTAGAAATGCCATTGGAGAAATAGGATCAAATTTAGGGCCTGTTATCTGGATTCCCTATGTGACCAATCCAGGCTGAAGCAGTCTTTGTGTTTGGTTCTGGTCACCTGAGCCCCAAAAAGCTCTGGTACTAGCAGGTAGGTTAATCCAAAAACAACTTGATCCCTCCAAGAGGCTATTAGGAGTCATTTAGAGAAACAGAGTCTGTAACCGATATTTTATCTGGATCCCATTACAAAATCATAGGCAAGTAAAACTGTGTGTATGATTTTTCTGCACTGCATGTCAGGATGCAGACAGAATGGGCCATCTAAGATAAAAATCTGAGGCTCCTCTTTTGACTCAGTTTTTGATCCCCACCTTTCTTAGAATTCTTATTGGAGAGCTTTGAAGGGGCAGACCAGCATCTACTGAGTTGATGATTCCTTTCCTTGATAATTGAGAAGCCTGAATCCTAACAAATGTTACTCAGATAAGATTGCATATTTAGATTAGAACTGGCTCCTTTAGTCTGGACTTCATTTGGCCAAATGCAGGATTCGATTGGTGAGCATCTCCATGGGGTATTTCCGCTCCCAGAATTATCCCCTACTAAGTTGGTGGTTGGAATTTGACCATTTGTCTTTGCACCTTTACTCTTTAAACTTCAATGGGTTATTTGTTACCCCTTCACTGCTGTAACTCTTTCTTTGTGTTCTTTGTTTGAAATCAGTATATAATAAACTCCCAAGCCCACAGAATTCAGAACAGCATGGGCTAGCCACTAGTCTAGTTGTTCTCATTTTCTTTCTCCTGCTTTAACCATCCTATGCCACCACGCCACTCAGGACCCCAAAAATCATATAGAGGATGGCCCCCTATACTCCATGGTTGTTTCTAAATTCTTCAAAGCAAAATCATTGTAGTTAGCACTAAATCGAAACATAAATATTGGTCCCCCAGACCAATAAGGGGACCATTACAGGGCCTAAACAAAGAGGATGGAGGTTTACAGTTCTAAACTTGGTGATCTATATATCTGCCCTGACTGCTGACCCAGAGCTGACCAGATGATCTCCAAAGTCACTGGCTCTTGAATAGAATTCTCCTCTGCTCTCCTGCCTCTGACCAAGCCTGCAGTGGAAGGACAGCCTGCCTCAAACATCAACATTCTCCCCAAAATACAATTCCACACGGTTAGTGTGAAACCAGGCCACCTGCCAACTGGAGAAAGCACGTCCCTGATTCATGACAGGATATTGGATTCAGCTCAGTACCACAAAATGAGACAATAACCCGACCGAATTGTTCAGCCGCATTCTAAACCACACACATGAGCCTAAAATAAAATCCGCAATGTGGGTCACGTTGGAGTGCCACAGTGCCGGATCATAGGTGTGCCTGACATCATGCACCTGGTCCTCGATGCCCAGGAAGGGCTGGGGGGAGGGGGGTGGCAGAGTTCAGGGGATCTTGCAAGGAGCCAGTTCTGAGATGGGCATCCAGGAACAGCTTTTCTGTTTTGCACCGTCAGACTGACAGCCATCAGCCACAAGCGACCAGATCTGGGATTCCTGCCAATTCTGCAGGCAAGCTGTACAGGCCTGACTTCTCTCCTGTCTCAGGTTGTTCAAATCTAGCAATTATATTTCACTGCATGCAACACAGAATGCAAAATAGAAACTAAAATTAGAAGACTGAGATGCTAATAGGACCGCTCCATGGAGAGAAGAAGCTCGCAAGGGGTGCTATTAGAAAGAACACAGAGGGATGATGCCCGGGACCCTTGATTAAAGCAACAGAAAGGAAGAGATAATCTGTGAAATGGGAGAGGAGGTGGGTGGGAGTTAGTGTAATTAGAGCGAATCAATTGATCCTTGCACCTGCAAATAATTCTTATTGTCCTTAGGGCAGCCTAAGGCTCCAGGATCTGTTTGCTTTTAATTAAATCTTTTTCCTATTCATCAACATCAATTCTCAGTAAATTACAGACAAATTTTCAGTAAATTGCCTGGCAATTTGTAGCTATCAGATTTGCTTCTAAAACTGAGATGAGAGTTAAGATCTGGGTCTCTAAACAAGACAATAACAGCAAAAGCAACGCCAGGTCGTTAATGTCCATTTGTTCATTCATTCAATAAACATTTATTTAACATTTGGTGAGTGCTAGGCACTGGGCTAAGCCTGGGGAGAAGGACAAGGATGAATAAAGCTGAGTCCTTGCTGTAGTGCCCCAAAGGGGTTTATGAATTATTAAGTGTCCCCCGCCACCCCCCAATGGAATGGAATTTTCCATCCTCAACCAAGCAAGGGAGTAAACACAACCCTTGGACCAGGGGAATACTCACCCAAGCCCAATTAAGGCAGGCTGACTGCAAAGAAGTCTGGCTTCAGACCCTCCGAGACCATCTAGGGGGAGGAGGGAGAGGGAGCGTCCTGGCTCATTAGGCTTCTGGGACGGAGCACCGGCATCCTGTACAAAGCAGCCCTGAGGGCCGCTTCCTGCTGGTGAGGGTAGAAACCAGCTCCGGTAGTTCTAGGCAGAACAGTGGCCGGCCGGCATTGGTGGGGAAGGGGCAAGTAATGAGCGCCTGCCAAAAGGCGGACCACGCACAGCCTTCTAAGGAAAGCGTGTGGGTGGCTGGCTTTGAAGGGTCTCCCCTTCTCTCTAAGTTGTGGAAGTGGCCTGAGAGACCCCGAGCAGCGGAAATCACTCTGGAATCCGCCTCTGATGGCCCGCTGACCCCAAGCTTAGCTGGCAGAGCCTACGGACCCGAGGCTGAATAACCGAAGTATTTCCCTGATTCTGAATCAAGGGATGGGCCAATAGAGGAAGGGAAAGAGGCAAGCATAATACAGAATAAAATATAAGTGCATCCGAACATAAAGTGCTAGGAGATCCGATGAAGGGCGAATCCCTTTCCTTCCCAGGGGTAAGGCAATAAGAGGTAGCGCTTGAGCTGGACGCTGAAATACGGGTAGGATGGCAGCAGGTGGAGGTGGGAGGAGGACACCTTGGGTGTCAGGAAGAGAAAAGGGGAGAAGGAAGGAGAACTGGGGGGGTCAGTTCAGCAATAATGCAATAGGCATACGTTTACGTTAGGTTCTTAAAATGGATGGCAAATTACAATTTTAAAACGCACTCCAAGGGGGCAGCTGGGTAGCTCAGTGGATTGAGAGCCAGGCCTACAGACAGGAGGTCCTAGGTTCAATCCTAGAGACAGGAGGTCCTAGGTTCAATTCTGGTCTCAGACACTTCCCAGCTTTGTGACCCTGGGCAAGTCACTTGACCCCCATTGCCTACCCTTACCACTCTTCTGCCTTGGAGCCAATACACAGTATTGACTCCAAGACAGAATGTAAGGATTTAAAAAAAACAAACAAACAAACAAACAAATAAATAAATAAATAGAATGCACTCTAAGAGTAGAATATTGTCTATGCCATCCAACTCCATTGATGTGCCCACTGGTTTTGTTGAACTGCCTTTTTGTTTTCTTCTTTTCTTCAAGGGTTGGTTCAGTGGAGGAGATAAAGGATAAATCTGGAAAGTCAGAAAGGTGATAGAAAAATAAGATGTTGCTACTTTAAAAAAAACTAAATTTTTGGGACACCAAAGTAAGCAAAGTAGATACAGCTCTAGACCTGAAGTCAGACCTGGGTTCAAATGTGGCCTCAGACATTTCATAGCTGCATGATCCTGGGCGAGTCACTTGAGCTCGAATAACTAACTAACCCTTGCTACTCTTCTGCCTTAGAACTAATACAAAAGGGGGCAGCTGGGTAGCTCAGTAGATTGAGAGCCAGGCCTAGAGACAGGAGGTCCTAGGTTCAAATCTAGCCTCAGACACTTCCCAGCTATGTGACCCTGGGAAAGTCACTTGACCCCCATTGCCTACCCTTACCAATCTTCCACCTATAAGTCAATACACAGAAGTTAAGGGTTTAAAATTAAAAAAAAAAAAAAAAACTAATACAAAGAAGGTAAGAGAGTGAAAAAAAAACCAACAAACAAAAAACAAACAAACCAAAAAAAAAAACCCTGAACCTGCAGGTAGGGTGCAACCAACTTGGTGAGCGTGGAAGCCCTGAGAAGCCAGGGGGCAGGGACTTGAGACCAAGGTTTTGGTCTTGGAGTTGGGGTCATGCTCTATGAGAACAGAGCTAAACCATGAATCCCTTCCTCTCCCAGAAACTGAGGTGGTACAAAGGGGGAAGGGAGTCTGTGTTTCCCATGTGTTGGGGGAGTAGGTTTACTTCTGAAGTAAATATTATCTTTGTGAAACTCTACTGTATTTTATGTGTGAGTACATATATAAACAAGAAAACTATCACCACAAACTATTATCACAAAGAAAAAAACTGAGCCCACATGCAACAGTATAGGTGAAGCATTTGAGGGCAAAAAATAATAATAATACACTAGATGGCTTCTTAAGGACAGTTTGGAACAGGGAGCTCACATGTGACGGTTACTCAGCTTGATGCCCCAACAAAAGGACCTCAGAAAACACAGCACAGCCCTCTCCGGGCACTGCCAAGATTTCTCCTGGATGTTCTAAGAACAACAACATTTAACCAAAATGCACAAAAGCATGGCGAACGATATTTCTCCTCCATCATAATACCTCGACACTATTATCCTTGGTGCCCATTCCAAACCTTTTGTTCACAGCCCTGGTCTCTGGTCCCCCATTTTTCCAGATAACTGGCATACGACTTTCCGAGAAGTGCATGAAGCTCTCTCTGGATGTCTGGTTGTTATTATTAGCATAGCAATCTAGGAATGGGAGAGATCCAGGCTACTGTCCATAGAGGCTCAGGAGGCATGATTGATTACATTAGATATTAGCTATTTATTAAATGTTTATTATTAGCTATTAGCTATATTAGATAGATATTAGCAGGAAAATTTATCACCAACTTATGTTGTATCAGAGTCAGAGATTTTTCTCCTCCAGCCCCTGCCTTTTATAGGTGAGGAATCAGAGTCCCCCTAAGTAGTGAAGTGACTTGCCCAAGGTCATATAAGAGAAAGGATTCAAGCTCAGACCAAGAGGAGCAGAGATTAGCTTCTTCTCCTTACTCCCAGCTCAGGTCTCTTTTCCACTATATCATACTGCCTTCTTTATTCATGGCAATCATATACAGAGAATAAAATCAGGGCAAAATAAACACATATCTTGAAATAATGACTATTCTTACTATTGGAAGGGACCTCAGAGACCATATGTCCAACCACACATGAAAAATAATAACCTCTATGACACAGCTAAGAAATGGTCATCCAGTCTTTTTTTTTGATGACCTCCAATGAAGGAGAATCCACTACCACCCAATCCCATTTTGGGGTAGTTCCTAGGAAATTTTTCTTTATATCAATCAATTTATCTGTAACTATTATTTATTGCTACCAGTTCTAACCTCTGAAGCTAAGTAGAACAAATCTGTTTCTTTTATAGGACAAACTTCAAATGCTTAAAGACAGCTAGTGTTCCCTCTCCTTCCCCTTTCAACCAAGGTCTTCTTTCCTCTAAGCAAAATAGCCCCAGCCTCTTCAATTTGTCCTCATATGATAAAATCTCAAGTCCCTTGGTCATCTGATTTGCCTTCCTCTGGAGACTCTGCAACTTGTCTATGTTCTTCCTTAAATACCATACATCAGGATCCTGTGGAGGCCACATGTTGCCTTTTCCATGATGGCAAATATACCAGTGAACCCTATCACATACTCGGCTCCAGAGACTCTTTATTTACTACGGGTGAGGTCATGCTCCTGGAAAATAGAAATGGCTTTTCCATTGGTTACTAGTTTTCCGTTCTCTGCCTTGACAGTGTCCATGAACTTGTGATGAGTGGAATCATATTGAAACATAACAAACTATGGAGTTGAGTTCACACAAGGGCCATTGATGGTCACAACATCCAATCTGCCTGAGGCTCATTAGCCCTGGTCACCAGGTACCCAATATAGCCAAATCCAATGACTCCCACCTTTACAGTTTTGCCTCAGGAATGTATCTGCACTAATAGATCCTAGCAGTAACCTTGGGAGAAGAACTGAGAGAGAAGAGCTTTCTAAAGAGAAGTGGAATGGGTCAATGGGGACATGACTGGGGATGTAGACTCTAAACAATCACCCTAATACTAATAATATGGAAATAGGTCTTGACCAATGACATATGTAAAACCCAGTGGAATTACTCGTTAGCTATGGGGTGGTGGGGGGAGGAAGGGAAAGAATGTGAAACATGTAACCATGGAAAAATATTCTAAATCAATTAAATAAAAAATTTAAATAAAAAAATAATAATAAAAATAAAGAGAAGTGGAAGTGGCTATGCAGCAGAGATGTAGACGAGAATAAGTGCCACCTAGCCAGAGTGTGCCAAAGTCAGCTCCCAAGAATCAGTTGTTAAAGTTTCATTGTTGTCAGAGACCAAGGATCGAAACCTAAAAACCATAGAGACCATAGAAACAAAACTTAGTGAAGGGTTTCCCAAGAAACGAAACTTATGTTAGGAATAGAAACTTATCCAGCTTCATCCGGGATAGGCGTGGCGAGACCAACGGCCTGAGACCACTGGAAAATTCCTTACCCCAGCCCTAGAAGCATATAAACCCACTCCCTGCACACAATAAACGAGCCTTGTCACAATTAAGACTGATTTGTCTTTATTGCGCCTCGGTTCCCTTCTCTCCCCCTATGGTTCTTCCAGGTGGCTGACTCACGGGTCTCTCGCGGTTGTATCCGGCTGGATCCGGATACATTGTGACCATTTATACCTCAGAAATCAATAAAGCCAGGGGCAGCTAGGTGGCTCAGTGGATTGAGAGCCAGACCCATAGATGGGAGGTCCAGGGTTCAAATCTAGCCTCAGACACTTCCCAGCCGTGTGACCCTGGGAAAGTCACTTGACCCCCATTGCCTATCCCTTACCACTCTTCTGTCGTATTGAGTCCAAGACAAAAAGTAAGGGTTTAAAAAAAAAGATACTGGTCTAATCTAGTTTCTGCCAGACAGCTTTCCAGTTTTTCCAAATTTTTTACCAAACATTGAATTCTTATCTCAAAAGCTTAGATCTTTACTTTTGTCAAACACAAAGTTACTATAATCTTTTACAGCTGCTTTTTGTATGTCTGTTCTGTTCTACTGATTTACTTTTCCATTTCTTAGCCAGTACCAGATAGTTTTGATAATTACTGCTTTATAATATTATTTAAAATTTGGTACTGCTAGACTTCCTTCCTTTATGTTTTTTTTTCCCATTAATTCCTTTGATATTCTTGACCTTTTGTTCTTCCAATTGAACTTTATTATTTTTTCTAGTTCAATAAAATAATTTTTTGGTAATTTAATGACAATCCTACCTAAATTAATCCTCTCTGCTTTTTCAGTGATCATTGACTTGGCTAGATGATTGGTAGACTTGGCAGTCTACCAATTCTTTGAGCACCCAAGATGTGATATATCTGAGCCAGGTAACTTGAAATCATCAAGGATGGTTAGGTATTTACTTTTTTTTATCTCTTTATTTATACCTTAGGTAAAAATTCCCTTTAACCATTTTTGCTCAGTCAAAAAGGACAGTCCAATCCAGTCCAGGCAGTCTAACAATCATTCTCTTTGGCAGAGAAAAAAAAGATGCAAAAAAAAAGTGTTGCACAGATTTGCATTCTTTCCATTGTTAGATATCATCATGCTATAATAAAGGTCTTCTCCCATCTTTGATACGCAGCTTTTCCCAATACAGCTACAGTCTTTATTCAAAGCTCTTTCTACCCAAAAGAAAACCTAATATATAGTCACAATAACTTATAAAAGAGTAAAAGGCTCAACATGGGTTAAAATAATGGACCCAAGACAAATCTCCCATAAATGGAGCAACGAGTTGCAGTCTTTCAAGAGCAATCAGTCTCTGACATCACAACCCTCTCTCCTCCACCCAGCCATCCCCTGAGTTGCTCTCTATCTCCCTATTCCCTGCCCCCCAAATACAAAGCTGTGAGCAAGAATAATCTTGGAACATCCTTTAAATTCTTTTTTTTTTTTAACTCTTACCAGAATTGATACTAAGCATCAGTTCCAAAGCAGAAGAGCAGTAAGGGCTAGGCAATTGGGGCTCAGTGATTTGCCCAAGGATCACTGAGCTAGGAAGTATCTGAGGCCAGAATTTGAATCCAGGACCTCCCATTTCTAGGCGTGGCTCTCCATCCACTGAGCCACCTACCTGACCCATCTTTTAAATTCTTGACAATTTTCTTGGACCTATTACAGAGTTCCATTATAGAGTAGCCATCAAGGTCATCATCATTTCTACTACTATTAACTACTGTTCCTACAACAACAATAATTACCAACATCTTCCCCCTTGGGGCTCACCTAAAACTTCACAGGTATTATATAATGCAACAAGTTGGGAGGGAAGGTATAATTATCCCCTTGTTTTCCAGAAAGGAAGCTGAGAGCCGGAGAGGTTCCATTGGTCTCTTCACCAATGGAAGATGCCAAAACTAGGGCAGAGGTAAAAAATGGCTCTGGATGTCCTGACTCCTAATCCTTTTGCCAAATCACCCAATTGCCTGGGCAGTAAGCACAGAAGAGGAAGCATAAATAACCTAAATTGTTGATCTTTATCCCAGAAAGTTCTGAGCTAATCGTGTTTCTTGAGGCCATTTTCTTTAGCATAAATGATCTCCAAGCAGCTAGCTCTTTGCCAGAGCTGCTCTTATTAGTGTTTCTTACTGACAGAGGACCAAAGGGATGTGAGTCCTCCATGAGCACACATTCCAGAAATTCGAGTTTGAATGCCTACCTACATAAGGAGAGGTCACTAAGCATCACCTCCTCTGATCAACAGCACAGAAATCCTGACTGTACTCTTGAACCCAGCATTTGGTCCAGTGGCCAAAAATTAAGCATTCCCTTAGACCAGTGATTCCTAAATTGGGCGCCACTGCCCCCTGGTGGGTGCTGCAGAGATCCAGGGAGGCGGTGATGGCCACAGGTGCATTTATCTTTCCCTTTAATTGCTATTAAAATTTTTAAAAAAATAATTTCCAGGGGGCTAAGTAATATTTTTTCTGGAAAGGGGGCAGTAGGCCAAAAAAGTTTGGGAACCACTGCCTTAGACAGTGAAATGATGTCTATTTTTTCCATTTTGTTGCATAGACTCTAGCTGCTTCAGCTATCAGATGACAAAGAAATCCCTTCTATTTATAAGTTCAAGGGAGGCAGGAACTTGTCAGAGGGGATAGGCTTAGACTCAGTGAGTTGCAGGTTCAAATCCTACCTCAGACATTTACAGTCAAATCTCTTTATCTCTCCTGGCTTTAGTTTCCCCATCTATAAATGAGGATCACAATAGCCCCTACCTCCCAAAGTTATTGTGACAATAACATGAGATAATATTGATAAAGCACTTTGCAAATCTGAGAACACTATATAAATGTTAGCTCCTATTACAGTGTGGAAGGGATTCTTATTCAGGTATTGATTAAATTAGATGGCCACTAAGGTTTCCTCCAGTCCTATGATTTCTGTCACCAAGAGAGCAACAAGTAAATGTAGAACTAGCGTTTTTAGAGTGCTTTAAGGTTTACAAAGTGCCTTGCAAATATTACCTCATTTTATCCTCCTCCCAGCAAACTGGGGGGTAGGTGCTCTTATTATCTCCATTTTATATGAAGAAATTGAAGCGGACAGAGGTTCAGTGACTTTTCCAGGGTCATATAACTAGTGTCAGAGATCAAATTTGAGCTCAGATCTTCCTGACTCTGGGTCTAGCATTTATTTTATTTACTGTACTATATAAATATATATCCACTATCAGATAACAAAGTAATCCCTCGAGGGATTACTTTGTTATCTGATAGTGGAAGCAGCTAGACTATGCAACAAAATAGAAAAAATTACTATTCTCCATACATTATGCATATATATTATAGATATTATAATACATATGTATGCATATATCATAAACATTATAATATATGTGTGCATCCTTACATAAATATATACATGCATCTTGTAGGCATATATACAGATATACACACATACATATGTATTTTTTTTCTGGAGGAAGTTAACTGGTTTATATAGGGATGGAACTCAAAACTGCACTCTAACCAAATGAATTAACAAGTCCAAATAACCATAGCGTGGAACCTGTCTTTGACAGTCTTCTCACATAAGAATGCTTCCTTGGTAGGGGCCAGAATGTACCCTGAATAAACAGACATATTTTGCCAAAAGTCCAGACTGAAATATCAGCTCCCTTTTTTTTCCTTCTCTCTGATGTCTCATTCTCTTCCCAGGCCTAGTGAATCAGCCAATGGCTATTTATTGATTACCGAACACTGACAGTGACTTTATGTTTGTATAAAGAATAGAGTAAGATTGAGCAGCTGCCCAGGGCCCTGGCATGACTCAGCAGCCTGTTCTTGATTTTTGGTTGAAGCCTGTTTCTCTTTCTCCTCCTTCCCTGAAACCCTGAAATCAATGGTAGCTGCAGTTTTCACAGAGTCATCAAGAGTATTGAAGTCAGAGCCTGGTGAGCCAGGCCAAGCAGGCTGCCTGAGGCGGCCAGATCAGAGCAGGAAGACAAGCAGGGCCCCTGAAGCCAGACCCACCTGAGCTGGTCACAGGTAATATAATAAATATTCAACTGCCAGTCACAGAGCCCTGCAGGTTCTGCCAGAACCTATGTTCCTTTTGGGCATCTGGTAAAAAGTCCTGTTAAGACTTAAGACCAATTCTCAGAATCACTAAATGCCCAAAACAAAATGTGTAGGATTACAAAGGAAACCAATCATATTGGAATACAAAGTTACTGACATTAAAAAAAAAATTTCATGGACCCGCAATTAAGAACCACTGGACTAAGGAGGTTAAAATGAGATTTTTTTTCATTCTATTCCCAGCTAGGACTAGCATGTAGATTCCAAGTCACCACCTGAAGGAACAAATCACTCTTTTCTCCAAACTCCTATAACATTTATTATTTTTTCTATTGTTCACTGGAAAAAAAAAACAGAACTATTAAATAGAAAAAAACACTCTTTAATTAAGGAAAGGGGTTCAGTGCTTTCCTCAAGGCCTCCACACGGAGCCCTGAAATGCTGGTTGCTCTGATCACTGAACCCTGGAAATGCCAACTACCCTAGATTGGACAATTCAGAAGAGCCCTTAAAGTTAGGAAGCTTACTTTCCTTTTGAAGGGAACTGGGGACTGAGGATGAGAGAGGATAGTTGATTGGCTTTACAATGGTAACAAAGAAATGAGAAGACCAAGACAGGATTATCAGCTAGAGGCAGATGCTTTACTGCAAAAAGGGAAAGATCCAACCAAAGGCTAGGAGACCTGGTAAAGGACTTTGGTCTAAAGGAGAAACCATTGGGATAAAAAAGAGATACTTAACCACCTGAAGGGATTAGCCATCCCCACTTAAACTACTTTAAGGTCTATTGTTAGTCTGAAGCTCTGAAGTTGGACTTTCCTCCCTTCTTTTGTCTAGATCTTTTGTCTTTGTTAAGGATAATAGGATTAAGGGATAAAGGTCTGGCTATTGTTAGAGGCAGGATGGAGACCTGCTTCTTGTACATCTCTAAGAACTCTCTTGGGCGAATGTAGTCCATCAGCTCCAGTGGCGAAGCTGGAAAATGGCGGGTCTAGGAGGAGAAAAAGGTGTATTGATGACTTCCTGAGACCCACCTCTTCTATGATGAAGTGGTGAGGGAGGAATGGAGGTCCCTGGGGCCATTTCCTATGTGCCTGTTTTCTAATCAGAGATGCTCTGGGAGAGATTGAGTGATGATACCACAGGGAACATATACTGTACGTCCAGGAAGTTTGGGTCTCTTTGTCATCCAGTCTGGCTGTCTAGCTAACTCACGCCTACCTGCTCGCTCTTTTGCCCTTCTCTTCTGGCCACATTCTCTGCCCAGCTCCTACCCACCCAGCCTCGATACTTCATTACCTCTCTCTCTTTTGGGCCCTGCCTTCTATATAGCTGTTTAGTCTCTGAAGAAGTCCACTAGCTAATCAGGAATCTTGAGTAGCCTATTAATAAATATTTTAAAATTTAATATATACAGCCTCCAGAGAGTTTACATACTCCTCCTCAATGGTTCCACTCCCTCTTGAACAAAAGTGCTCCTCTCAGGAGGCAGCTGGGTAGCTCAGTGGATTGAGAGCCAGGCCTAAAGACAGGAGGTCCTAGGTTCAAATCTGGCCTCAGACACTTCCCAGCTGTGTGACCCTGGGCAAATCACTTGACCCCCCCATTGCCTACCCTTACTGCCTTGGAGCCAATACACAGTATTGACTTCAAGACAGAAGGTAAGGGTTTAAAAAAAAAAAAAAGTGCTCCTCTCAGCCTTTGCACTATGAACCAGAAATGGTTATAGGTAATGGAGGTGCCAAACAGTGTCTGGTCCTACATAGCACAAGGGTCCCCTGTAATCGCTCTCTGACCAGTTGCCATTTCCTCTTACTTGACTTGAGAGCTCCCAAAGCTGCTATTGCTTTACTGTCACCACCGCCTAGTCCCATCACTGATGTCTCAGACACCTCTGGGTCACACATCTTTTTTCTGATCTTCTACGTTGTCTTGGGCTGGAAGAATGTCTCATGCATAAAAATATTTCTTCTTGTTATTGACAGTAAACTTAAAAAAAAGAAATAAAATGGGGAGACAAAACCAAAGCCTGATCTTTTATTGGCTCTTGTCACTCCAGAATTTGATCTGAGGAGTTATTTTAAAGTCGTTTTGAAGGGAATGTTGGGAGAGCTCAGATCAATGCTTCCTCTATTCTGCCATCTTTGATAATTACTTTTTTTTTAATTTTTTTATTTTTTAGAAAAATTTTTCATGGTTACATGATTCATGTTCTTACTTTCCCCTTCACCCCTCCTTTACCCGCCCCCCATAGCCGACACACATTTCCACTGGTTTTAACATGTATCATCTATCAAGACCTATTTCCATATTATTGATAATTGCACTGGTGTGGTCGTTTCAAGTCCACATCCCCAATCATGTCTGCATCAACCCATGTGTTCAAGCAGTTGTTTTTCTTCTGTTTCCACTCCTGCAGTTCTTCCTCTGAATGTGGGTAGCGTTCTTTTCTGTAAATCCCTCAGAATTGTTATGGATCATTGCATTGCTGCTAGTGCAGAAGTCCATTACACCCGATGTTACCACAGTGTATCAGTCTCTGTGTACAATGTTCTTCTGGCTCTGCTCCTTTCACTCTGCATCAATAAAGAAGCCTTCCCAATAAGATCAGGAGTGAAACAAGGATGCCCATTATCACCTCTCTTATTTAACATTGTCCTAGAAACACTAGCAGTAGCAATTAGAGAAGAAAAAGAAATTGAAAGTATTAAAATAGGCAATGAGGAGACTAAGCTATCACTCTTTGCAGATGATATGATGGTCTACTTAAAAAATCCTAGAAAATCAGCTAAAAAGCTAGTAGAAATAATCAACAACTTTAGCAAAGTTGCAGGATACAAAATAAATGCACATAAATCATCAGCATTTCTATATATTTCCAACACATCTCAGCAGCAAGAGGTAGAAAGTCTTATGGAGAAAACCAGGGGAGATAACTTAAAACTATAAATGTGGGTCCAAAAGGGTGTGTAGGAGACAGGAATGACAAAAGATGGGGACTTAACAAGTTAGGGAGACTGGGTTTAACTGCTAAGGAAAATGTCTATTAACAGAAGTGGCAGTTAGGCCTGTCACCCTGCACCATCTAGACAAGAGCCTACGAAAACTAGCAAGTAAATGACAAGAGTTTGTAACAAATTTAATTAAGGGAATTATGGTAAAGGATGGGAATAGGGGTTTCTACACTTCCAGACTAAGGACAAACCACAGGGTCAGGGGAGGGACTTATCTACACTCAACAGAGACCTAGACAAGACAGGGCCCAGAGAATAGCAGGACAGAAGTGGGTATCTTCACAGCAGAGTCCTGACACACTCCAGCAATGTTTCAGCTCTTCCAGGACCACTAGCTGTACTCTTTCAGGTGGGTAGATTCTGGGAGCTAAACCAGCACAAGTTAACCTACAACTCAGGTTGGGATTAATAGTCTCTACCAAAATCTCCCACAAGTAGATGACAGTCTTCCTTCAGGATCCCAGAGAATCAAGGTACAAACTCCCCTTCCTCTGAGGTCTCCCAGGGTCAGTTACAACTTTGTCCCAACTACCATGGAGTCTGTCTCAGAAGAGAGCCACACTTCCTGCTTCCCCAATCCATTTGGAATTCTCAAGCCCTTCCTGCTAGGTCTCCTAAATAATAACTAAGTAATCCTCCTCACAACAGTTCCCCCCTTTGCACAAAGCCAAAATTAACAATATTTTGGTATTTGTACACTACAAACTAAACTAAAATTCTAACCCAAAATAACAAACAACCTACACTAACTCTATTCTATCTAAAACTATCCTACTCTACCCTACACTAGGGATTTAACAAGGAAAGATAAACGGATAAATACATTGAACAGTTACATAGTTCAAAGCACAAAGCAACAAGTAACAATGTAAAATTTCCAACAAAATTAATAAAATCAACAGCAAATATGAAATATCAATGCAACAGTCAAAGCAAACATCAAACACAACTCCTATTCTAATACAGAAATATCCTACTAATAAATGCAAACAATTTTTAAAAATACATTTTAACACAACATTGCATAAATTTTACATCCAAAATTGT
Organism: Gracilinanus agilis; assembly: GCF_016433145.1. Classification (NCBI taxonomy): domain Eukaryota; kingdom Metazoa; phylum Chordata; class Mammalia; order Didelphimorphia; family Didelphidae; genus Gracilinanus; species Gracilinanus agilis. Next base: position 106,168,547 of record NC_058131.1, read on the forward strand.
AACAAAACATTAAACTCCCTAACAATTCTTCAGTAATCCTCCTCACAACAAAAGAGAAACACCATTTAAAATCGCCATAGACAATATAAAATACGTAGGAATCTATCTACCAAAACAAACACAGGAATTATATGAATACAACTACAAAACACTTTCCAAACAATTAAAACTAGATCTAAACAATTGGAAAAACATTGAGTGCTCATGGGTAGGACAAGCTAACATAATAAAAATGAGCATTCTACCCAAATTAATTTACTTATTTAGTGCTATACCTATCAAACTACCAAAAAACTTTTTTTTACTGAATTAGAAAAAACTAAAACAAAGTTCATTTGGAAGAACAAAAGATCAAGAATATCAAGGGAAATAATGAAAAAAAAACCGTGAAGGAAGGTGGCCTAGCAGTACCAGATATTAAACTGTACTATAAAGCAGCGGTCATCAAAACAATATGGTACTGGCTAAGAGACAGAAGAGAGGATCAGTGGAATAGACTTGGGGTAAGTGATGTCAGCAAGATAGTGTATGATAAACCCAAAGAGCCCAACTTTTGGGACAAAAATCCACTATTTGACAAAAACTGTTGGGAAAATTAGAAAACAATATGGGAGAAATTAGGTTTAGATCAACATCTTACAACCTACGCTGCCAAAGATAAGTTCAAAATGGGTAAATGACTTGAATATAAAGAAGGAAACTATAAGTAAATTAAGCGAACACAGAATAGTATACTTATCAGATCTATGGGAAAGGGGAAATTTTAAAACTAAGCAAGAGTTAGAAAAAATTACAAAATGTAAAATAAATAATTTTGATTATATTAAATTAAAAAGGGGTTATACAAACAAAAACAATGCAACCAAAATCAGAAGGGAAACAACAAACTAGGAAAAAATCTTTATAACAAAAAATTCTGACAGAGGTCTAATTACTCAAATATACAAGGAACTAAATCAATTGTATAAAAAAATCAAGCCATTCCCCAATCGATAAATGGGCAAGGGACATGAATAGGCAATTTTTAGATAAAGAAATCAAAACTATCAATAAGCACATGAGAAAGTGTTCTAAATCTCTAATAATTAGAGAAATGCAAATCAAAGCAACTCTGAGGTATCACCTCACACCTAGCAGATTGGCTAAAATGACCACAGGGGAGAGTAATGAATGTTGGAGGGGATTTGGCAAAATTGGGACATTAATGCATTTCTGGTGGAGTTGTGAACTGATCCAACCATTCTGGATGGCAATTTGGAATTATGCCCAAAGAGAGCTAAAAGAATGCCTGCCCTTTGATCCAGCCATAACATTGATAATTACTTTTAAAGATAAAATTTAGTGCTTTAGTTTTGTCTCCTCATTTTATTTCTTTTTTTAAGTTTACAGTCAATAACAAGAAGGTTTTTATGCATATCTTTTTTCTCTAAGTAGGTTATAAGGGCAAATAATCTTATATTTCTTTTAAATTTTGCACTAGTTTTTCCCTCTCTCTTCAACCCAAACTGGAGCCTAATTCAGTACTAGACCCCTAATGGAGTTCAATAAATTCTAGTTGATTAGAATGGAAGAGAGGTGTGAAAAAAGCCTTAGTGTTAAGCCTGTCTTCCACCTTGTTTAAAGTTTTTCAAAGGAGAGCTTCCAGGAAAGCAGAATATAAATAGGAGCTATTGTGATCATGATACAGGGTCAAACAACCTCCACGACGTATCTCCAGCTTACCTCCAGGATGCCAGGCCCAACCTTTGGGCTCATGGCATGGTCCAGCCACTGTTGCTCCCATGGTCTACCTCTAAAATGGCCTGTTTGATGAATCTAGAAAAAGCAGATATTGGCAGGGGAGCAAAGCCTGGGAGCCCCATCTGGGTTCCTACAAATGTCTTTAAGGGTGAATGAAAGACCACTGAAATGCCCTCTGCCCATCCTTCTGTCTTCTGAAGAGCTTCCTCTCTATTCTTCCTCAGCAGCCTGAATCGCTGCCTCCCTCCTCAAGAGCCAGAGCTGAGGCTGGGTGAGGGGGAGCAGGAGGGAGAATAGACTGGAAGGGGAAGCTGTGAACAGTCACACACCCAAGGTGAGTCATGAAAATGAGATCAGGGACTGGCATCACCACAGGTCTCTCCAGGGATTTGGGGAACATCTGAGGACCCCAGACTCCTTCTATCTCCTTTGGGGATGAGAGAAGTAAGCTGAACCTTTAGCACAGAATTCTCTCTCTTCCTGCTGATATATTATGGAATGTTGTTGGGGTGTTTTGTTTTTTTTTAAAGAAAAAAAAATACAAAAAAGTAAGTCATTTCTGGAGCTAGAAAAGAGGAAGAAGAAAGGGTGGGGGAAGTACAGTCAGGGTCCACAGAACAGATCCCTACCTAGACTGGGTATTTGACCTTTGACCAATCTGCACTCCCTCCCCCCCCAGGAATTTTCAAAGGATTTGGCAGCACAAGATGACAATGGATAGGGGGAGGAGGGGAAAAAAATTCATTTCCTTGAAATGAATGAAAAGAAGTCAGGTTAGGAAATGAATTCTTCAAGCATCATATATAAAGCAGTTCAAAACACTTTACAAACTATTGCTATGGAGGATTATACTCATGTTGAAATGTGGCATAGTAAGGTAGAAAGAATGCTGGCTTGGATTCAAGAGATCTTGGTTCAGATCCTGGCTTTTATTGCTCCTGGATGAGGCAGCATGACATACTGGATAAGTCAGAAGATCTGAACTCAAATGGCAATTTAAACACCAGCCAAGTTACCCTGGATAAGTTACTTAACAGCTATGTGCCTCAGTTTATTCATCTGTAAAATTTTCTTGGGTTTGAGGTTGAGTCCAATCACATATATGTGCTTTTCCATATGTGTGCATGTAGGTATATAAGTATATGCATGTGTATGCATGTTTGGGAGTAATCAGAGGAAAATGCTGACTTTGGACTATACTCCCAATTCTAAGAGTCATGCTTTTCTTAGTACTGTAGGTCTAAGGTGTTCCATTTGATGTCTCTAGATTCCTAAGTCCACAGAAGTTTAGCCTAATAATCGGGAGGTCAAGGAAATGTCACTAAGTAGAATGACCCAGCAAACACCCCCATCAAAAAAAATCCCTAATCAGAAATTTCAGAAAGAATATTTATTTTTTTAGGAAAAATGGAATGGTGAAAAATCTACCAAAAATGATCTAAAAATGTGGGGTAAACAGATCATACATAACTACACCTCTGCTCAATCAACTTTCAGTGGATCAACTATAAAATCTTCTGTTTGGCTTTTTAATAAAGACTTTCACAACCTACTCCCTTCCTAACTTCCTGGTCATCTTAAGCCTTAATTTCCTGTACAAACCAGTGATTTCTTGCTGTTCCCAATTCCATGCACTTTTATTGGCTGCCTCTTGCCCCATTTATGCCTGAGATCCCTCCTCACCTCTTCCTCCTGGGTTCCCAAGCTGCCTTTAAGAGACAGTTTAAATCCCACCTTCAGCAAGATGTTTCCTCCTATGTTGCCTTCCCTCCCCCTTCCCTTTGAGATCATCTTCCATTTACCCTGTATAAACCTTTATGTACATAGTTGTTTGTATATTGTCTTCCCATTAGAATGTGAGTTCCTTGTGGGCAGAGATCAGGTTTTTGTCTTTCCTTGTAGGTCCAGTTCTTAGCACAGTGAATGGCACAGAGCAAGTTTTTATCTTTATTTATTTATTTTTTAAAATAAAAACTCTTACCTTCTGTCTCCAAGGCAGAAGAGTGGTAAGGATAAGAAATGGGGGTCAAGGGACTTGCCCAGGGTCACACAGCTGGGCCGTGTCTGAGGCCAGATTTGAACCTAGGACCTCCCGTCTCTAGGCCTGGTTCTCCATCCACTGAGCTACCCAGCTGCCCCCAAAGAGCAAGTTTTTAACAGATACTTGTTGATGACATTGATCAGGATACCAGATGGAGAGCTCATTGCAAGAAGAACCTAGTATTAGGCACTATAAGAGAATACCAAAGAAATGGTCCCAGAAATGGGATCCATTTGTTCCCACACAGACTTGAAATGTGTGAAAAAGATTTCAGTATACTTAGAAACTAAGATCTAAACAGGTGAATATTCAACACTTAACAAATATTTAGAGGGCACATTGTTTTTGCCCAGCACCGTCCTAGGCACCGAGGAAGATACAAAAGATATACAACCTAGAGCCCCTATACTGGAGTGGCTAATAATCTTGTGCCAGAGGTAAGATAAACAGATGTCATTCAATAGTAAGCAACTATAATATAGAATAGATAATAAATGCTCAAGAAGTTATTCAAAGAAGGAAGAGATCAATAAATGGGGAAGACCCTGTAAAGCCCCTCACTACCTTTTATTCTTACCACTCTAATAGTCTCATAACTGGTCTTCCTGCCTCCAGTCTCTCTTCCTTTCTATCCATCCTCCATGCAATTGCCAAAATAATCTTCCCAAGGCATGGGTCAGACAATGGCTCTCCTTTGATCAAGAAGTGACAGTGAATATGGAATTAGATCTTGATCAATGATACTTGTAAAATCCAGTGGAGTTGTGTGTAGGCTAAGGGAGGTTTAGGGGTTTGGGGGGAGAGGGAAAGAACAGGAAACATGTAACTAGGGGAAAATATTCAAAATTTTAAAAAAAGAATGTTACATAAACTCTAGTCCAACTATCAATAATACGGAATTGGGTCTTAATCAATGATACTTGTAAAACCCAGTGGAATTGTGTGTCGGCTAAGGGAGGTTGGGGGGCTTGGGGGAGAGGGAAAGAGCAGGAAACATGTAACTAGGGGAAAATATTCAAAATAAAAAGTTTTTTAAAATAAGTAAATAAATAAAAGAAGCGACAGTGATTCCCCTTTGACCCCATGGATAAAACACAAACTCCTAGCCGAGCATTCAGTCTTCTACAATCTGGTTTCCCATCTTTTTACATCAATTTCTCACACGTCTTTCATATTCTTGTCAAAATGGACCACTAGTTGTGTCTTGCCACCTCCTGCTTCATTGAATCCAAACTGGCCTTTCCTTCAAGGCTCAGCTCAGGTGCTTCTGGGCCATTCCACCATGCCTAAAATGTAATCCTTCTTCTACTCCACCTTCCTTCTACTCCTAATCTTCCTTCCAGACTCCACTCAGATGCTCCAGGAAACTTTCTCTGGTCCTGGACCCGAAACTGAAAGTTTTCTTTCCTTTTTCAGCCTTTCCCAAAGCATTTGGTGGAAGTCTCTTTCGCCTTCCTCACTGCTGACCCGGTATTTTCTTTGCTTCTCTTTGCACATGGTGCCTCTCCCAATAAGCTCTCAGCTCCTCAGCAGAAGAGCCTCAGCCATCTTTGTCTCTGTATCCTCGGCGTCCGGTACACGGCAATTTGTACATAATGGGCACTTGGGCATGAAGCGACCAGAAATCTAACCTGATCTGAGACAGGGAGGATGTCGGGGATAGAATTACCAGAGGGAAGGGAAAGAAGACTTTTTCAGGCAAGGAAAACAATGTGAGGAAACGTGCAGAGGCAGTAATGAACGTGTTGCGTATCGGTAGGGGAAAGGGCGCACATAGGAAGATCAGCCTGCCTGGAACAGAGGGTTCCTCCTGAAGAACTGAAAAATAAAGCAGAGTGGGTTGAAGGGGCCCATGTTGGTTCTTGGCCTGACCCTGCTGTGAATGCTCAGAGGAAGTACATTCATAGACTCAGCACTGACCAAAGAGGAAGGACAAGAATGGCCAGCCATCTAAGTAAAAGAGGAGAGGGAGATTATTCCATTTTGTCCTCTTGCAGGCATAGCACGGAGCCCTCCCACCCCCTTCCCAGGCTCTTTCCTTCTGGGACTTTACACTCTAAAAGGCCTTTAATGAGAGGGCCAAGTCCCAAAGAGAACAGGAATATAAGGAAAGAAGCCTTGCCGGGGGACCCTGCCCTGGGGGAGTCTATTTTCTCCCCATGGATGTGCAAACAATTCAGCCACAAGGATAAAAGCAGAGAGGGGAGGGGAAAAAAATTCCACTTCCTCTAGGCAAATGATAAGCTGGCAGGTTGGGGTCCACTGAAGAAGATAAAAGCGGCAAACACTGCAGAATGAGTCTTGGGATTGGAGCCTGGTACGGATGCAAATTAAAGTTAAAACTATATAAACAGCCGCACAATTGGGCCATTCATGGCTCCTTCATTAGCAGCCAGCTCTCTGGGTGCCATTACCCACAAAGACAACTTCCTTTTTTTCCCCTTCTATTTTCCAAACTGGCCAACAAAAGGATGCAAAAGACAAAGGGGGTACTAATTGAGGAGGCCGAGGAGGAGGGTGCTGGGGATATTTGTTTTATGTGCAAATGAAACAGCAAATGAAGCATGTCAGACAGCCTGGTTCAAGGATGGCTTTCTTGCTGTGGGATCTAGGCTAAATCCACTGGTGGGTTTGAGGGGGGCCCTTGTAGAAATTCACCATCTAGGAAAGGAATTTGGTGGGAATATTTGCCAAAATAAACCCATTATTTCTTAGACCAATTGCAAGCTGGCCTGATGAGGACATCCTCCAAATATGTCTCTTTACCCATGCATAATCCCATTCAATAAGTGATCTAAAATAATGAAGACACTAATTGCTCTTCAACAATGCTACTTTAATTATGTAAAAGATTCTTTAGTTTTCCTAATAAAGAATTCAGTTGTATTCATCTAGAACTAGAGGGAACTCTACCAAAAATATACTTCCTAGTTCAATGGGACTTCTTGTTCCAATTAGATAGCCTCTGCTGACCAATTCCAAGCTCTAATGATACACTAAGTCCTATTTGGTAGGCCATCAAAGTCTTCCACTCTTCTCAGTACCCAAATAGGTGACAATCTCAGTGTATTCTGAGCTAGTCAAGCCAAATCTAGTTAACAATGATGTATTTATATCTTTATTTATTTCTTATCTGATTTATTTCTTATCTGATCCACAGATTTCAGAGAGTCTATGGATTTAGGTGGAAACAAAATGATAACTTTATTTTTTTTAAACCTATCTTCAATGGAGCTGTTTCTTCAATAATTTAAGAACATTAAGAAAGGTTCCATAAGACTTCACTAGACAGTCAAAGGGGCTTTTATCCTAGAAACAAAAGGATTCTGAGCAGGGGAGTGACATGATCAATCCTTTGTTTTACCAGGATTACTGTGAAAGTTGTGTGAAGGACAGATTGGAGACCTGAAGAGTCTAGAAGCAACAAAACAATTCTGAGATTATTGCATGGTCCCTGTGAGGGATGATGAGGGTTTGGCCTAAGTGCTTATGGGAAGAGAGAAAGAGATCTATTCAATAGATATTAGAGAAATGCAATCATCAAAGTTTGGCAATGGATTAGATATGAAGGAGGAGGGACAGAGAAGAGTTGAGGATGGTTCTGAGGTTGAAAATCTGAGGGACTAGTAGACTAGTGCCTTCCACAAAAATAGAGAAGTTTGAAGGAGGGGCAGGTTTAACAGGGAAGACAATGAGCTCTGCTTTGGACGGTCATTAGAATAACTAGGTAGAAGTAATTTAAAGGCAGCCAGTAATGCCAAACTTGAATAAAGGAATGATATTAAGACTAAGTATGTAGATTTTTCTTTTAAAGTCATCTACATAGAGCTGATCATTGAGGATATAGAAACAAAAGTGAAGGACAAGAGCAGGACCTTGGGGAATGTTTATGGCAGATGATAATCCAACAACAACAACAAAAAAAAGTGGAGCAATCCTATGGCAGGAGAACCAGGAGAGAAGAGAATCCCAAGAAAATAGTATCCAGGGGGAAGGGACAATTGATAGTGTCAAAAGTGGTAGAGATATTGATCAGGAAGAGGACTGATAAAAGGCCATCAGATTTATTAGTTAAGAGATCACTGGTAACACTTAGAGAGGATAGTTTCAGAATAGTGGAAAAGATGAAAGGCAAATTGAAAAGAGCAATAGAGACAAGTATAGATGGCTTTTTTTTTTTTTTTTTTTTTAAAGTTTGGCTATGCTACCCTCCTGGGAAAACTAGAAGAAGAGAGCAGGTAGAAGCTGTCTCTCTTTACTAAATGGATACAGTCTATACCCCAACATCGCAAAGGAATACTTTGAGTGTTTAGAAGAATCAAATGAAAAGAAATTTTTTTTTTGTCAAACAATTAAATGAAAAATTTTAAAGTCAAACAATGAAAACTGTTACTGGGCCCCTCTGCAATGGACCCATAGACATGGTAGACTGGGTTCAGTCCTGAGGGAGCCTGGACTCTAATGCATTAAGCTCCTTTTCTCATATACTTTGTCTTGGTACAATTCCACTCGGAAACCCCAGAGAAAATTACTTGAAGCTCAGGTTGTGTGTGTGTGTGTGTGTGTGTGTGTGTGTGTGTGTGTGTGTGTGTGTGTTTACTTGGGGGTTTGGCTTTTATATGAATATTTTCTCACAATCTGACCAATAATGGAAATATGTTTTGCATGATCATACATATATAACCCAGATCAAATTGCTTACCATCTTGAGGATGGGGGAGGGAAGGGAGACAGTTTGGTTCAGAAAAGGTATATTTAAAATGTTATTATAAGTAATTGGGAAAATAAAATATTTTGTTAAAGTGTTTTGCTAGCAGCTACCACCTCCCCCAAACTGCCTTCCCTTCTATCAGCCCCACCACCTTCTGTTGTCTACTTTTTCTCCCACTTTCCTGTATGCTAAGAAAGATTTCTATATCTAACTGAATGTGTATGTTACTCCCTTTTTGATGAGAGATTCTGATGAGAGTAAGGTTCAAGAGTTGCCCACGCCCCCATTTTCCCCTTCATTGTAAAAACTCTTTTATATGAAATAATTGACCTTCATTCTACCTCTCTGTTTCCCCTTCTCTCAGTGTATCTAAGGCTCAGGTCTTTCCTCAGGTCTAGGGACTTTTTATAGGACAGCTATTTATTTTCTTTACACAAAATAAATGGTAGGTGTCAGACTCACAAGTATGTGTTGACTTAAAAAACCTTAAACAAGAAACAATAACATAACTATCGTTACATTCTCCCATGAGGTTGATAATTAAATCATTAAGATATAATGAAATTTTCTAGACTGCTGGCTAGCATTTTACAGTTGCCTTTGGCTCAGCACTGCCTGAACAAATTGCCTCCGGGTCTGTATTTTCTGGCAGTCTCGGTCAGGTTAAGTTCATTCCTTTAGTTCATCCTTTCCTATGCAAAAACTCTCCGTTCAGCCGATCAGTTCTCATCAAGGGAACCAGGATCTTTGAGCATTTAACAGATTCATAAGGTTACCTCTAAGGCTGGACTCAGCTCCCTTGACATTTCTGTTCAGTGACCTATGGACTGCTTCATCATCTTCAGCTGCTAGAGCCTTCCCCTCTCAGGTTACATTCTATCTATTCTATATTGATCTTATATGTACCTATTTATTTATTTATATGTTATGGCACCTATCAGAATATAAGCTTCTTGAGGTCAACAATTATTTTTGTTTTTCTGTGTATCTTTAGCACCTGCAATATAAATGCTTGTGAATCAGTTGATCTCCAAAGTGAGGGAGTCCTTCATCACTTAGTCATTAACATTATGGACTGGCTTGAAGCAGCAGAGGAGCTCTGTATATGCTCCAAGAGG
>NC_058131.1:106181899-106304505 GCF_016433145.1 Gracilinanus agilis
ATATATATATATATATATAAAGATATAGGGACCCCAGGACTCCATTTCCCAGAATTTCCACTTTCATCCTCACTTTAGGTCCTTATGTTTTGGTTCTGTAACCCCGCTCCCTCCTCTCTCTTCTTCAGCTACTGAAGTTGGGAAAAACTTCTCTTTACTCAGCTTTACTTTTGTCTTTTTATTTCCTCTACTTCAAGTGATTATTAATAAATCTTATAAAATATAATACTTGGAGTTATTGGATATTAATTTAATCTTACAGAAGGAAGAATAAAGTCCTCATAAAACCAAAATATTATAGCAGTACTTTTTGTGACAGCAAAGAATTTATTTATTTATTTGTTTGTTTTTTAAACCCTTACCTTCCATCTTGGAGTCAATACTGTGTAATGGTTCCAAGGCAGAAGAGTGGTAAGGGCTAGGCCATGGGGGTCAAGTAACTTGCCCAGGGTCACACAGCTAGGAACTGTCTAAGGTCATATTTGAACCTAGGACCTCCTGGCTCTAGGCCTGGCTCTCAATCCACTGAACTACTCAGCTGCCCCCGACAGCAAAGAATTTAAAACAAAATAGATGACCATCTATTGGGGAATGGCTAAACAAATTGTGGTACCTAAATGTAATGGAATATTATTATCCTGTAAGAAATTATGCATATGATGATTAGAGAAAACCATAGAAAGGTCTCTATGAACTGATGCAGAGAGAAGTAAACAGAACCAAGAAAACAATATACACAATGACTACTCCAAGAGAGAGAGTGAGAGAGATAGAGAGGTAGAGAGATAGACAAACAGACAGACAGACAGATAGGATCGAAGATGAACAGAGAGACAGACAGCAGAGAAAGAGCTAGATATAGATAGAGAGATGGAATCTTTAGGGAATAAAGATATAACCTAGGCACAATATGTAGAATCTTACAATGAAGGATGATTCCTTTAATTATAATTTCTTCTATAAGTGATTTAATCTAAAAGGTCCAAGAAGTGAATTTCTACTCCCCTTTATTCATCATTTATCACTGTTTCACATTTCCCCAAAATGTTCAGCTAATTTTTAAAAAGCACTCTATGTGCGTGTCCACATTTATCAATAGAGGTTCTATTGTAAGGGCTTTAGAAATCATTTAGAACAATGATTCCCAAGTGGGTGCTACTGCCCCCTGGTGGGTGCTGCAGTGATCCAGGGAGAGTGGTGATGGCCACAGGTGCATTTATCTTTCCTATTCATTGCTATTAAATTTTTTTTAAATTAAATTAAGGGGGCTAAGTAATATTTTTTTTGGAAAGGAGGCAGTAGGCCAAAAAAGTTTGGGAACCTCTGATTTAGAAGAACAGTTGAAGAGGTAGTCAATCCGTAATCATTCACTAAGTACCAGGGATATGCTCAGCTCTGAAAATTAAAAAAATTTAAAAAAAAAAAAGCACAGCAAAAAGAAAGCTAGTCTCTGCTCTTAAAGACCTTATATTCTAATGGGGAAAGATAATACATAAAAGGAAGTCAAAAAATGGGGGAGAGGAGGAAAGGAAGACAGCCAGTGAAAGGTCATAATGGAGGAGGCTGGTAAGAAATGAAGAGATGACTGGCCTGGGTGCCTTCCTTAAAGGGAGATCCTGGAAGAAGCCATCCAACAGAGGAAGAGATGGAGGTATGACTTTGGAGGCTGAAGGGATCTTGCAGGTTGAACAGGTTTCTAGGGCATGATGGAGGTGTGGAGAGCCACAGTCTGGTAGAATGTTTGGCCTGGAGAGAAGATGAGGAAGGGGAGAAATGATAGCAGTCTTCAAATGTTTAAATAATTGTCACATAGAAAAATGGCAGAGACATGGAATGAATTATTCTAGAGGACAGAACTGAGACTAAACCCCAAAGATTTCTGGGGAGATATTATGGCTCCGTATAAGAATTAATGAGTCATGATATCCACCCTGGAATGAGCTGCTCCAATCCTTGAATTTTTGCAGAAGCACGATCACTATTTGCCAGATAAAGGATTCCTACACTGATTTTGCTGCTGCACTATATGATCTCTAAGATTTTGCTTCATTTTTTTTTTAATTTTAAGATTCTGTCATTTTTTGAGAGGCCAGTCTATGAACCACAGAGTTCTCCTGCATTGAATTGTATTCACTCTCTCCAAGCCCTTCAGGATTCCCAAATGTCCCTGTAGAACAGCAATGTCTCTATTTTCAAACCTCCCCTTGATTGGCAAGGGGTCATGATTCAATCCAATTCAAGGGTCCACTATGTACCAGGCACTGCAGCAAAAAATACAAATACAAAACAATTTCTGCCTCAAGGGAGCTTATATTCTATTGTAGTGGTTCCCAAACTTTTTTGGCCTACCGCCCCCTTTCCAGAAAAAATATTACACAGTCCCCTGAAAATTAATTTAAAAAAATTTTAATCACAATTAATAGGAAAGATAAATGCACCTTGACTATCACTGCCCCCCTGGATTGCTGCAGCACCCACTAGGGGGCAGTGGTGCCCACTCTGGGAATCACTGTTTTATTGGAAAGGAACAAATACAAAGAGAAGTCAATACAAAGAGATTCAATTTTGACATGGAGGGAAGAGAGCTAATAATTAGGAGAATAAGGAAAGGCCTCGAGTAGGAAACAGAACTGGAACTAAGCCTTGGAAGGACCTATGGACTCCAAGAGAAGGAAATAAAGAGAGAGAAGATTCCAGGAATGTAGACGGTCTATCCAAGAACATGGTGGCAGACAGGAGAAGGAATGTCACATCCAGGAAGCAGCAAATAGGCTAGATCGATAAGAACATGGAGCATATCATGGTGATTGTTCTTCCTTTGTTGTCTAAGAGGTCCAATGGCTTCATGGGGTAATGGCAATTTTTTTCAGGAAGTGGATTAAGTGATGCAGAGTTGCACAAAGTCATTAGTCTCACTCTCTCTTCCAGAGTCATTAAAGTCCAAAAGTCAGGATGACTGGCAATGGCCTGGGATGCAATGGATGAACTTGGCTCCCTAGATATCTGTCCAAGCTCTAAACACTCTACAGAACTGCTTTAGCTGCCTTCGTGGCCATTGGAACAAATTGTTGGCATCTGCCCATTCCATTGGGGGAAACCTTCCTACATGTAGTGTAGACTCACCAATGGATTGGAAGCCTGTTGTTTACTCTCAACCAGGCCATCTGCCGAGATGGTTGTTTTACTGGGGTGAAGCCCTGTGTATGCTACCGCTTCTTGGAGCCATGGGTGAGAGAGTTGGGTGAAAGGTAGACCCCAAAGGGGGCTGAGCCACCCCGATAAGGGATCGGCAAACCCTCACAACAGAGATGCTAGTCCTCCCTGAATGCCTCACATCCCCCAGAGCACATAAGAGAAAATAGTAGTGTAACATCAGATTGGAAAGAAGTCAAGGCCAGATTGCAAAGAGTTCTAAATGCCACGCTGAGGAATTTATATTTTATCCAAGAGGCCGTAGGGAGGCACTGAAGCATCTGGAACAGAGGAAGGTCATGGTCAGTCCTGTGATGGAGACATATAACTTAATTTGACTTATGACAAAAAGAATGCTATCCTCTTCTAGAGAAAGAATTGTTGAGGCAGGAATGCAGATGAAAGCATATGATTTTTCACATGTTTATTTGGGCATATGTTTGGGGGTTTTGGTTTTATAAGATTAGTCACTTATAAAAAAAAATGAACAATATGGAAATATGTTTTGCAAGATAATATATGTATAACCCAGATTGAATTGCTTGCCAGCTCCATGGGGTGGGAAGGAAGGAGGGAGATCATTTGGATCATATAACTTTGGAAAACTTATGCAGAAATTTGTTATCATATGTAATTGGTAATATATATCAATTCAAAATTGGACATTTTCTTTGGAAAACCTTTTATTAATTTTTTACATAGATTTCATTGGCAGATAATATCAATCTAAGCTTTGAACAGAATCATACATGAATTCTCATGAATAGACATTTGTGTCCATACTTGGGATATGTGATAGTTTGTGATCAAGGCATAGAATTTGGTAGACTACCTCTAAGAGGATTCAGATGATGCTTATCTAAACATCCCAGTAGACTATCCAGCACATTATAACAAATATTCAAATGCTTCATCAATCATTTCCAAAGTTGAATCTGCTTAGGTTTAAAAATAAGAATGGGGAATCTCCAGGTTTCTCACAAACACATTGGTCATAACAGTACCAAAGAATCCTTTTTACTGACTGTATTTGATAATGTCCCCTCTAGTACAGAAGTTCTTTGATACCTGTACTTAGTTTTCCCTTCTAAAAGATACCAACAGGAGCTATTGTGGGAGAAGAGTGTATGAGTCAGTCATGCTGGGATGGGAAAACAGGATATAAAAGTTCACCACCGCTGATGTGAGCAAAGAACTATAATTCCAACCTATATTTAAACGTCAGAATCCACTGGTAATTACCTCCTGCCGTTCTCTCTGTTCTTCAGTTCAATGCATCCCCAGAATGTGAAACTCATCCTAATAATTAAGCTCTGGGAAACACTTTTTGGCCTGTGAAAATTAAGTACCTTTAAATTCAAGCTATGCCAAGCTATTGTCTTAGGTTCTCCTGACTCTCACAGGCCCACAGTGACCCCCTCCGTTATACTGATGATAAACGAATTTTTAATACAGTCACTATTCTTGACTCTCTAATCTTCTGGACCTAGCTGCAGACTCAACAGAGAGAGACTCAACCTGAGAGAGAAATTAAAGATAACAAAGATAAACAGTTGCCTGAGGTCATTGAAGAAATCATAAAAATCTTGTTCCCAAACCCAGAAAGCAATAGAGGTGATGGAGGAAAGATATGGTGCGTTCCTAAGCACATTTGATGTGAGTTTCCCATGGGAAATTCTAAGGACTTCTTGCTTAACTTCATACTGATTTCCTAGATTTTCACAGATAAGGGACTCTATTTCTAAGAGGATAACCAAAGCCATACTACTCCCTCTACTGCTAGATCGTTTTCCAGGAAGAAAACTGGAGGAGAAGAGGGACAAAGAAAGGAACCAATGGGACAAATAATTTTTGGATGGACTGGATGGGCTTGTCTGGTCATCATCACAAAATAGGACTAGTTTCCATGCAGACACCTAGTGAGGTATTCTGAGAAATGAAGACAAATACCCAAACTCCTTATACCCAAAAGTATATGAAAATAATGGCCACTTGACTTTCAGTGGTTTAATGGGTCTGTAACTGGTACCAGTCCAGGCAGAGGCTTAAGTGTATTTTCACCAAGTAAGGAAACCTAATAAATTTTCAATTATAACTTTGTTGCCCTCTTATACACTTGTCAGAATACTATTTTGAGTTGTAGCTATTTCTGATCATGTCTTAGCTCCCCCAATAGATTTAAGTTTAAGATGGGGAATGTATTTTATTTTTCTTTGTATTTCTCTCGACACATTGCACATAATTGTTGAACTAATAAATGGGAATGGAGGAATGAATGAATATTGCCCTGCTCCTTCTTTTGCCTCCATTCACATTTTACCTGTTGTCATATTTCTGTAGCTATCATCCTCCTTTTAAATTATAAATTCCTTAAGGGCATCATTATCCATCTTTTTACTCCTTGTACCTAATACAGTCTTGCCTATAGTAAGTACCTAATAAATGTTTGCTGAAATATTACTTGGTGAATGGACAAACTCACAGGTCTCATTTAAGTATCAGCACAATAACCAGTATTGATAATGATGATCCTGACTCATCACAAAAAATTATAGAATATACTCTAGTTAGTAAATTGAAGGACAGTCTTGGAGTTGAGAAGACCTGGATTCCATTTCTAACAAATTCTAGCTGTATAAGCATGGGCAAGTCAAAAACTCTCAATCCTCTACGAAACTCTTTACTATGTCACAGATGAGTTTCCATACTGGAAGCCTACTGCATGGATAAAATCAGAACAAAAAAACAGCCCCTAACAGCCTCTTCCCTTCCTGGGTCACTGCCTTATTCTGGCAGAGGGGTTTGTATAACTCAGTTGTATAAATGGAGATTTTGAACCTTGAACTTCATCCCCCTTAAGTCCCTTAGTTTTCCCAAAATTCCCTTTAATCTCTCCTGTGCCTCCATGTTTGTGTGGTCACGTTATTGTTTTATAGTTGGCTATAACGCCTCCCTCTCTTTGGTTCCTGGGAGGGAGCTGGTTAGTACCTTTTAGTTAGTCTCTTTTGTTAGTTTATTATTAATAAAATATTTATAAATATAATATTTAGTATTTTGCAAATTAATTTTAATCTCCACACAATGAAATTATTAGCTATTCCATGCAGTGTTACCCAAGATGGGCAGGCTATAGTGGGGAGTTCTGACAAAAGGTGATCACTGAGGAAGGAAATGCTAAATCACTCCATTATCTTTGCCAAGAAAACCCCATAAACAGTAAGGTTGGAACTTTGGGAGACAGTGGAGTATAGAAGGGCCTGGTGTGCTGTGGTCCACAGTGTCATAAGAGTCAGACACAACTAAGTCACCACAATGGCCTCTTCTCTAAGTAATTTTTTAAAAAGCAGGGAATTTTGCTAGTTATTTTAGAAAGATTTTTTTCATTTTTTTATTCTGAATTTAAACATTGAAATAAGATCATTTCCATACATATAGCAGACCATAAAAAGAGGATTATAAGTGAAACCACAAATCCCCATTTCATTCCACTTACTTCTTTATAAAAAGATATATTGATTCCAAAAACCATTTTTTATACTGTCTTACTTATTTGTGCTTCCTTCTGAAATTCCTCCTGTTCTCTTTTGTGCATTTAAAAATATGTTTCAATGACATTTTTGGCATCACTATTGCTAATCTGTCCTATCTCCCTCTCAATTAAAAGACTAGAGTGAGGGAAAAAATGTAATAAATATGCTTAGCCAAACAAATGGACTCCACAAGATTTCTACTTCCAAAAATATGTTTCTTTCTGCACCTTAAATCCATTATCCCCCTACTAGGAAGTGGTACTGTGCTTCATCAGAGGTTCTTTGGAGAGGTGGAGATACCATATTATTGATCAAAGTTTTTAAATCTCTCCAAGTTGTTTTCCTATACAATGTTGTTGTCCTAGTATATAAACTGATCTGGTTCTGCTTACTTCATTCTGCTTCTATTCATACCATCTAGGATTCTTTGAAGTTTTCTTTTGACTTTTTTTACAATGCTATAATATTTTACTATATTTATGTATCATAATTTATTCAGTCACTCTCCAGTTGATGGTCATCCCCTTAAATTATGATTCTTTACTGCTATATACTTATTTTCCCATTTAAACCCTCCTTCAGGATCAGGAACTTTCTTTTGCTTGTGATTATTCTCTCCCACATATTGTCCTCCCTCTTAACACTCCACCCTAATACCTCCACTTGTTTCTCTGTTCCATTTGATGAATTTCTACATTATACTATTTTTCTGTGTATATTACATATATTCACATACACATTTCAGCAAACATTTATTAAGTACTTACTATAGGCAATACTATTTGAAATGGAAACCTCTATGTCTTGTATGATCCTGGCCCTAGTTTCTAAGTCCTGGAAATTAATCTTTCTGCTTGCTTGTAATGTTTTTTTTTTCTTTGATGCAGAAGATCTAGATTTTGATTATGACATTCCTAAGACTTTTCCTTTAGGGATTTCTTTCAGGAAATGATTAGTGGACTCTATCTTCACTTTTCCTTCCAGTTCTAATAGACCCGAGCAGTCTAATTTATTATTTCATGAAATAGAGTGCCTAAGTTTTTATTAACATCATATTTTTCAGGGAATCCAATTATTCTTAAATTACCCCTCCTTTACCTATTTTCCAGGTAGTCTTTTATATCATGATATATTATTTTTATAGCTTAAATTTTCTTTCATTTTTTTAATCTTTTGATTCTTTGCTAAAGTGTTTTGAAATTTTATGAAGTCACTGATTTCTATATGGTCCCTTCTAGATTTTAAGGAGCTTGTTGGTTGGGTAAATTTTAATACATTCTCTTCTAAACTACTTAATTTCCTTCCAATTTTTTCCTACAGAATTATTATTTCATTTTTTAAATCTTCTGATTCATTTCATCTTAGTATTCATGTAATTCTTATGGAAAATCTATTTTTTCCTTTGAATTTCTACTTGCAGTCGTTACAGACTTACTTTCTCTTTCTAGGCTAGATGTTTTTGGACATGTACAATGATTAAAAAAATTTGGGGGGTGTCTTTCTTGGTTTACTCATTGTTTCACTTAAGTTTGTGACAGGGCCAGCTGGGCTCTGCCTCATGCTATACTTTTGGATGGCATGGTCATCCTTGCTTGATCTTGTCCAGGTTCACTACATTAACCTCTGCCTCCAGGGCTAATGGCTCCTGGATCTTTGAGATTCATAGCACTAGATCTTTGTGGCCCTCTATGGTATCTCAAGAAAGAATGCTAATGTCCTGAAAGTCCTTGGACACTTGGTTTATCCCAATTTGAGTACTGATGCATTTATCACTACTGTTCCTGGTGATTTTAAGATCCCTATTGTAGTTTTCTGGTTATTCTGGGCTTTCTTAAGGACCTCTCCACTTTAGTTATCTCAGGACACAAAGTTCTTCAGGCTACGTGTGGACCATCTTTGGTCATGCTGGGACCAGTTTCGCTTATGCTGGTTTTAGATTTTCTGGTGGTCTCCTTTTTTATTGCTGTGGGGATCTGACTGACTTTTTCTGTAGTTTAAATTAGAAGAAGTCACCTTCTATAGTTTTTCATTGGCTTTCTTGATCATTATTGAATATGATGTAAATGTTAAGTTTTTACTGTATTAGGAAATGGGAACTGGGTAGCCAATCTTTGTTCAGGCAGCCATATTGGCCAGAAGTCTTTAGAAATATGTCTATCAGAAATTAAGTTTTTAATTAAAAGGCTCTTTAAAGGAATAAGCTTAATTAACATAAAAATTCCTTTATAGAGTAAACAACTCTTTACCTGATAAGCAAATATTATGTATAAGGTGTGATTATTAAAAATTCTAAGAGACTGGCTACTAGGTAAGAAAATCAATTTATTGGTTGGGCTAGTAATAATCAATAAATTAATGGTCAGTGATCCTCTTCAGTCAAAGACCCTGAAGGCCCCTAGAGTGGATGCATAAATATAATTTAAGTGGCTCATTCCTCAGTCCTCCCCTAGACATCCAATACATCTCTAATTGATGAAGAGCCAATGGGGAAGTGGTCCATCAAAACTCTCCACCCCCTCCCATTCCTTAAGTGATAGTTGAAGTCATATGCTTGGTTCTACATCCCCGAAATAGAGGAGAAGAATTCAAGTTCTCCCTGGTTAGAAGTGTTCTCTGATATTCCTCAATAAGAGTTTCAAAGACTCCATTTTGCTACTTGCAGACATTATCCAGCCTCAGCTGGTTCTTATTTATTGAGCAAGAGAGGACCCAATAATCTCTCTTTTCTATCAGGACTACAATGGAAGATTCTCCGAGTTGGGGGCAATTCCTGAATTCTCTAGGAATAAAGGAATGAGTATAGAAGTCGAGGGGTGAATCTGAGCCTTAACACAATAGAAATAATTCAATATATTAGAAATAAATCCTCTCAAAGGAAAACTGGGTTTCAGTTCTCATCTATTACTGCATACAAGTAAAAAAAAGTCAGATAAATCTGTCTTATTATAGCATCCTCCTCTATTAAGATATTAAGGGGGCAGCTGGGTAGCTCAGTGGATTGAGAGCCAGGCCTAGAGACGGGAGGTCCTAGGTTCAAATCCGGCCTCAGACACTTCCCAGCTGTGTGACCCTGGGCAAGTCACTTGACCCCCATTGCCTACCCTTACCACTCTTTCACCTATAAGTCAATACACAGAAGTTAAGGGTTTAAAATAAAAAAATTAAAAAAAAAGATATTAAGATGATAGCTTTATACAACAAAACAGGCACACTATACATGGCATGAAGGGATAGGAAGTTCTCATGTACTTAATGCCAATGGTGATTGCAGAATACAGAGATTTCACGTGCATTCCAAGTATTGTACACAAAAATATATCTGTGTGAACTGATACAGAGCACCAGAGTTTGTTTCTGGCAATCAATCCATCAGAAAGACATCTGTTCCTGAGGCACCAAAGGGTATGACCTTGAACGGGCTCAAGGTCAGACACATTGTTGAGAGAGCCACCAAAATCAGTGCCACTTGCTTCAAAGATGACCTTGAAAGGATATTTAACATTCATGAACACAATCATCTTTCCGGGCACTTTGGGTCAGGTGTTCCGTAGTTCCAAATGGCAAGCCATCTGACAGCAAGCTAAATGGGAAAGCCAGCACACAGATATAAATTAAAACCATGGAAATGATTTGGAATCTACCATCATTAAGCAGGTAATAACTCTCATAAAGCCAGCCCCTGTGCATAATTAAGACATGTTTCAACTGATTAACTCACACACCCATTGGCCCAAAAGATTCAAAGAAGTACTTCTAAATGGGTATGGATGCCTGCAATAAAACAAACAAATGAGGACAAAGTTGGCAGACCTAGAGGCTGTCTGCCAGAGGATCCGGCCATTCTAGAGAACAGAAACAGAAGGAACATTGGTCTAACTCACAGGCTCCTTCACAAATGTCACTGCCTCAGAATGAGAAAAACTTGGAATCTTTGCTTTGGAGAAGGTAGGAAGAGAACACTTATTAAGCACCTACTCTGTGCCAGGGACCACTCTAAGCATCTCATAAATAACATCTCATTTGATTCTGACAACAACTCTGGAAGATGGGTGCAATTGTTAGTCCCATTTTACAGTTGAGGAAAGTGAGGCAGATAGAGGTTAAGTGACTTACCCAGGGTCACTTAGTATCTGAGGCTAGATTTAAATTCAGTTCCTCCTGACTCAAGACAGAACTCTATCCACTGTATCACCTACCTGTCTCCAGGAAAAGCTTCAATAATCAGGAAAAGAGATGTTTCCTGGTATTTACCAACATTCTTACTTGTAATCTGTTCAGATTCTTCCCAGTCAGGGTCCTCCTTAAGGAGCAAGGCAGTGTGGCATCTAAAAAGAATTAGAGGGGGCAGCTGGGTAACTCAGTGGATTGAGAGCCAGGCCTAAAGATGGGAGGTCCTGGGTTCAAATCTGGCCTCAGACACTTCCCAGCTGTGTGACAACGCTAGGCAAGTCACTTGACCCCCATTGCCTACCCTTACCACTCTTCTGCCTTGGAGCTAATACACAGTATTGACTCCAAGACGGAAGGTAAGGGTTTAAAAAAAATAAAAATAAAAAGGATTAGACTTTATAGTCCATAGACTTGGATTGAAGTTGTGGTTATGCCAGCTGCTTCTCTGTGGACCTCAGGTTCCTCCTTTTTAAATGTTATCAAAAGTCTTTACTAGTTCTGATACTCTTTGGGAGGGATTGGCCTCGATTTGGCCTCAGATAATCCACTATTTCATTACCCTAACTCTTGGTCTAAAGTTTTCCTCTTTCCTCCTACAAGCAGGTCCTTTAAAAATAATGGGCAAATTCAAAAAGGTATTTTAGCCAAAAGCACATAGAATGAAAAGCAATTGCTTTGCAAACATCATGTAAAGCAAGAAGAAGACCGATTTAAATACTCAATACCAACAGTAGTTACTACTCACTCATAAATATTCTTAAGCTGACAGGGAAATTTTGACTAATGGATAAAGTGGTAGACATGAAGTCAGAGAGACCTGGAACAGCATCCTACTCCTGACACTACTTTTACTCTATTTTTGTTTCACAGTGTGTGACTCAGTTTCATCATCTATAAAATGAGGATAATATTACTTGCAATATCTATCTGACAAGATGGTTATGAGGCTCAAGTAAAGCACTATATAAATGCCAGCTAGTATCATTATCATTATTAGTTCATCATAAGAAAAGTGTTTTCTGAAACAATGAAGGAAAATGTCCAATTCAACCGAATTGAGTATTGGAAATCTGCTTAAAAGGAAGTGTCTCTGATAATTTACAATTAGAGGAGGGCAGATAAAATATAAGAGAAAATAGAAAGGAGAAAGGAAACAGTGAGATATTTTGAGAGAGAAAGAACAGATAATGTAAGTCCCTTCCAGCAGGAAGGAATCTCAACCTTTCTAAAGTCTCTTCCATATAAAAGGCCCCCCAGGTCTTGTACTACAGTGAATCAAGCAATATCTAAAAGCTTTTATGACATGAAATAAGTTTCCCACACCCATCAAAGTACAATAGGCAAGTATCATCCTGCTTTTATTGGTGGAGAAACTGAGGTATAGAAGAATTGGCTGATTTCCCTGAGTTAGAGACCTGTTCCAGAATAAAACCATGTAGCCACAGATTCCCAGTCTTGAGCTCTATGCCATCCTCTTTCCAGATCCCAGGTACTTTCAATGAGTATTTTATTCAGTGAGGGGAAAATGTCTATTCAATTTAGAAATATTTCTTAATTGGCTCCTCTGTGGAAGGCACTGACTGTGCACAATCTCTGTTTCTTGGCAAACTACCACTTAACAACTCCCAAAATAATTTCCCACAACACATCCTCTGACACAATCCTGTTCCAGACTCTTCTCATCTTCCCAATTCAGTTTCAAAAGATGGAAGAAATATAGTGATGCATCTCTGGGGGACCTTTTTTATACAAGGTCTCCCAGTATGTTTTAGCAATCTCTACCCTTGCTCTATCTGCTCCATTTCACATGCCAGGTATCCTTATTTGTCCCTGTAATCCTTGTTTCCTTTGAAACCACACCTTTTCTACTAACCCAGCCCAGGTGATGAAGTACACAAGTGAGTTGTGAATTAAGCAATGAGTTATTGCAGAAAATGAGCTATCTTAATTGTGAGTAAACTGAATCTCCTCATCTTTGCATTAATCTGACTTGGTCAGATTCCCTATTTGGTAGATTATCCCTCTCTGCTTTCCCTACAAATCCCTCTTACCATGCAAATCTATTCTTTCAAAAAAGGTGAGTTGTGGGAATGAGGTTGAAACAAGAAGCTGGGTAGACTCCTAACTCAAGAACATCTGATAACTTCTATAAGACCCTGAGATTATTGTCATCCTCGGATTGTCCTTTAGATTTGAGATGGATATAGAGATGCACTCCAGGTTACACCTCAATTCCATTGGGCTTATCTCAAGCATCCATCTGTCCCCTAAACTGTGAGGGTCTTCAGGCAGACCCTGGTCAGATGACCAAACCCCCCTCACCGAATGCCCGAGTGTTTACTACTCTAGAATGTCTACACCATGACACAACATCATGTCCCCACTGTTGTAAAAAGTATATAATCCACAGAATTGATGGATTCTGGGAGCCACCTTTCATCTTGCTGTTCCACCTATACTATCCTCTTGGCCATTCTCAACATTATTTTTGAAATTAATAAATTTCTCTTTTTATTTTTAAGCTAGGTTTCGGGGTCTTGCATTCTTGCAAAAGGAACCCCTGGGGTTCACCTCTAGCACTCCACAACAGGACGTCAAAAACATTATGGATTTCTTTTCCTTTCTCTGTCTATTCTATTGCATAGATATACTGGTGGTTGTAGGTAGAGGGTACATTGACTGCCCAATACTTGTCATTGCCCTCTCCTCCCTAATCCCTTTTTTCTGGAGATTTAATTAGTCATTTCCTATTATAACAATTACTTGACATTTTTTTAAACCTAGAAGCAATATAATGACCCCTCAAGTCCATGTAGCCCTTTTTCTCTGCTGTTTTATGGTCTTTACATTAAAAGAAAAATTAAAAGCACAATAACAATAGCTCAGAGCCCTGAGTTGGGAAAATTCCTACAATTTAGATAGAGGTTTAAGTCTCAGTTCCAATTTAAATGTCTGTTTATCTTTAGCTAATCCCTAGGTAATCTTTATGTTTGAAGGGAAAAAAATACAAATTATCAGAAATGTTGAGGTAAAGAAAAAAAGCAGAATATTTTAACAGTGTCTTTTAATGGACACTAGAGGATAAACTACCCTTTAGTCTTTGAAGGGGTGGAGACAACCAGTAGGTTCAACCTGAGTCTTCTGTCTTGAGAAGATTGTTAAGTGTCTCAATCTCCCCCTTATCTGTTAAAGCTTGTCTTTACTTTTTCGTCTCCCTTTGTCTGTTGTCACCTCTTCCAGTGGTTTCTTCCAGCCTAGTTCTTGAGGTCCCCCTGACTTGGCTCAACCAACTCTACTTTCCAGCTCAGAGATCTGCCCAATCCTAAAACACTTTCAGAAATGTTATCTCTTTGATAAGGAAAAAGACTTGTACCAAAATATTTATAGCCACACTCTTTCTGGTGGCAAAAAACTGGAAAATGAGGGGATGCCCTTTGATTGAGGAATGACTGAACAAATTGTGGTATTTTTTTGGTGATGGAATACTATTGTGCTCAAAGAAATAACGAACTGGAGGAATTCCATGTAAACTGGAATGACCTCCAGGAATTGATGCAGAGTGAAAGGAGCAGAACCAAGAGAACATTATACACAGAGATGGATACACTGTGGTAAAATCGAATTTATTTAATTTCTTCTCTACTAACAGCAACACAATGATCCAGGACATTTCTGAGGGACTTATGTGAAAGAATGTATCCACATCCAGAGAAAGAACTGTGGGAGGAGAAACACAGAAGAAAAACAACTGCTTGATCACATGGGTTGATGGGGATATGATTGGGGATGTAGAACATAAACCAGGGGTTGGCAATGTATGGCTCTTTCTGCAGGAGCCATAAAGTCAATTTTTTTTCAGGAGCTGTTACAGGAGCGCGCACTGTGAGCACTGTAGGGCTCTCACGAAATTACATTTTAAAAAATGTGGCATTTATGGCTCTCATGGCCAAAAAAGGTTGCCGACCCCCTGATCTAAATGATCACCCTAATGCAAATATTAATAATATGAAGATAGGTCTTGATCAATGATACATGTAAAACCCAGAGGAACTGCTCATTGACTATGGGAGGGGTGTGGGAGGAGGGGAGAGAAAGAACATGAATCATGTAACTATGGAAAAATATCCTAAATTAATTAAATAAATAAACATTTTTAAGTAAAAAACAAATAAACATTATCTCTTTGAACTAAAAATTCAAATATGCCAGATAGTTCTCAAAGTACTGTTACACAGAGATACACAATCTCTGTTATAAGGAGATAATCAGAGATTATTGTGGTACAGATCATTGCGGAAAACCTGAATCCATGACCTCTTCAACCTGTCTTGACAGAGTCCTGATCTGCAGAATTCAAGAGCATACTTGTGGGGTTTTTTTGAAACAACATTTAGTTTTATATTATGCCTTGCACATAGTAGGCATGTAATAATCATTTAATTAATGCTGATTTTATTGGCCAATGTTACAGTTTCATTTATTTTATCACCTTATTGTTTTCCTATGTGTACTTTAGATGGTGGTATACAAATATTCACATTTTTAAGAATTCATATTAATATTTAAAGTTTATTTTTGCATATTTTAATGCTGTTTAGGACAAGCAAAGGGCCAAAATCCTTTTAATAAATGACACAAAAATCCCAGCTGCCTTTTGGAAAATTCAGAAAGAAGAAAAAAAAGTACCTTTTTTCCCCTGAAGTTCATGTAAGCCACATGTTAAAAAAAAAAAGACCCAAAACAAAAATTCCCCAACCCCTTTCATTAGTCACAAAGACCATAACTATACCTAATGGCAATGAGCATAGCAAATTTCATCTTTATGTGAAAGAGATTTATTTTTTATTTGCCATTGAAATAAATCATTTCTTGCTCCATACCTGATTTCTTGCCGAACCAGCTTGATTTCTTTCTAGTTTTTCCAAGTTAACTTGGCTGCAACAACATTTCTGAAGCCCAGTTGCATAGTATGGCTCCTCTTTCCTGAGCATTCCTCCTAACATCCTCATTGTAAATGTTTGCTTTAGACTTAATCTGTAGCTTTTCAAAGATTATGCCCTGAGCACACGCTCACACATTTGTTTTCATCTGGGTCTCTGAATTGGTTGGACTGATTTTTTAATTACTATTTTTACAGTTTCTCACCATCGGCTTCTCTTTTTCTGTTCTCATAGCTTTTTGGATTAGGAATTTTCAGGAGGAGGGTGGGGTGCGGGGTGAGTAGGCAACAAAGCCTTTAAGTCCCTCAAAGGCGAGCATTAAGTCCTATTTTTGTAACTCCTCTTCCAACCAAATAGGACAGCATGACGAACTTTTTAGAGATTGTGTGCTAAGCCCCAACCCCAGAGTGGGCGTGCCAATCGCGCCCTGCCCCACCCCCCCTCGCCCCACACAGGGGGGAGAAAGGCTCCATTGGGCTGCTGGGCGGAAGGGCGGGTGAAGTGAGGAATGTCCTCAGCAAGTGTAGTGAGGTGGAGGGGAGTGGCCTGAGGGCTCCCCTCCCCTCCAGCTCTGCCACCTGTGAACCGCCTACCTTACCCCCGTGCCCTCCCATTGGGCTGCTGGGCAGAGGGGCGAGGGTGTGAAAAAATAGGGTCAGCCACGGTGGAGTGGGGGTGGGGGGAGCAGCTCTGCCTTTCTAGTAACAACCTTTGGGGTTGGAGGGAGGGGGAGGGCAGTGAGCGTGCCCACCGAGAGCACCCTGCATGCCATCTTTGGCCCGCGTTTAGCCATCGCAGCTACGGGGTCTAGTAGAGTTAAGTATCTTATACTGAGATAATGATAAATAAACGTTTGTAGCTGTTGCTGTTGCAGTTGCAGCTGCTGAATAAAGGATTTAATGACGAGGCGAAGAGCAAATAAAGATTTCCAGCCCAAGAGTACTGAAGGCAAACCTGCCCCTATGGAGGGAGTTGTCCCCCTTTTCAGGCGTCCTCATGCTAAACCTCATCAGATGCTTTATGCCTGTTCCGGTGTTGTTGTTGTTGTTGTTGTTGTTGTTGTTGTTGTTGTTGTTGTTGTTGTTGTTGTTGTTGTTGTTGATATATTCATTCGTTCGTTTCTTTGTTTTTTTTGTTTACGTGTGTTTTTTTGTTTATTCACCTCCCAAACAGCTTTGAAGTTTTTCCAGAATGTATCTGCTATTTCTTTCCTTTGCTTGTGCCTGATCCCCACCATATCCAATATAATGAGCTGCCCAGAGCAGACCTTCAATAAATGGTGTTTCGATGACTCTCTGAATCCATATTGCACCGCTTAAAATACTTTCCTGGGCTTTGGAGGCTTGTGGGGAGACCTATACCGAGGGTTGGGTGGGAGGGATTTTATTTCAAGACACCAAACTTTGGAGAATGCTGACAAAGCAATCTTGGGCAGCTTCCTCATTCCCCAGTTGCACACTGGAGTCTAGGGGAACTCAGCTCCTCCCTGCCTAGCTTCAGCTTTGGAAGATAATGGTTTCATTATTCTCATTCTTGTCCTAATGGGTCCTGTTTCCTTCCCCTCATTAGCACTACCTGTGGCCTCTGATTTACTCTGCCCCGCAAACTCCCTGATAACCAATCCTTCAGCAACATAGAAACCAAGCAGCCGAACCCCATATGAACAGACCGCCTTCCCCACTCTCACCTCCTCTACTTCCCCTTGACTTAGGAACAAAAATTCCTAGTTATAACTCTGCTTAGACTAACTTCCCACTTTCATTCTTAGGAATGAAACCACAAGCTAAAAATTGCTCTTTGGGGTTCTCTCATTTTGTCTCTGATTGATACTCCCAACAGGAATTTCCCTTTTCAGCCTGTGCAAAAAACATCCAAAGCCCCACCATACTATGAGGAGAACGAATTTCTAAACTCTGGAGTATTTACTAGATTGCTAACTGCCTGAGCTTTGACTAGCTGAAAGAAAAATATAATTAATTCTATGGGGACAATGTCATAGTCAACCGGATCTCAAGTTCTATTCGATTTATTCTCAATTAGATATGGTCTTAGAGGGGGCAGCTGGGCTGCTCAGTGGATTGAGAGCCAGACCTAGAGACAGGAGGTCCTAAGTTCAAATTTGACCTCACACTTCCTAGCTGTGTGACCCTGGACAAGTCACTTAACCTCCATTGCCTAGCCCTTGACACTCTTCTGCCTTGGAGCCAATACTGTGTATTGATAGAAGGTATGGGTTTTAAAAATAAATAAATATGTTCTTAGATTGCTCAACTCAAATCAGAAGGTACAAACCACGCCTCATTTCTTGGGACTGACCAACTGGAAGCTTCACTGATATAAAATGCCCAACCTAACAATGTATACCCATAGGTCAAAGGTTCCCTACAAAGGACCCTGTACTTTAAAATTTTAATATAGAACAGGGGTCGGCAACCTTTTTGGCTGGGAGAGCCATAAACGCCACATTTTTTAAAAATGTAATTTCGTGAGAGCCGTACAGTGCTCACAGTGCCGCTCCTGTAACAGCGCCTGAAAAAAAATTGACTTTATGGTTCCTGCAGAAAGAGCCATATGTTGCCAACCCCTGATATAGACTTTATTTTTCATTATGATTACTTTTCTTTTTAATCATTTTTATATAACCTTTATTTTCCCGTATAACCCTCCTCTCTTCCCCCCCCCCCATCCTAGAGGGCCATATCTTATAAAGAAGAATTTATTTAATAAAAGACGAGAACATTTTTAACAAAATTGATCGATACATTGAAAAATTCTGACATTATAGGTAATATTCCATACCTGTTGACTGATACTTCTCCCCATATATACCTCTATAAAAGAGTTAAGGAAAGGGGTGGGAGGAGGGGAGAGAAAGAACATGAATCATGTAATCATGGGAAAATATTCTTAATTAATTAATTAAAGAATTTCAAATCACAAAAAAGGGACTTATGAGAAAGAACACTATTCACATCCTGAGAAAGAACTGTGGAAGTAGAAACACATAAGAAAAACAACTTGGGGGGGATTAAGGAGAGGGTGAAGGGGAAAGTAAAAACATGAATCATGTAACTATGGAAAAAAAATAAAATATTTAAATTAAAAAAAAAAAAGAAAAACAACCGCTTGATCACATGGGTCGATGGGGATATGATCAGGAATATAGACTCTATGATCACCCTAATGCAAATATTAATAATATGGAAATAGGTCTTGATCAATGACACATGTAAAACCCAGTGGAATTGTACATTGGCTATGGGAGGGGGTGGGAGGAAGGGAGGAAAAGCTCATGAATTATGTAACCATGGAAAAATATTCTAAAAAAGAAAAATTTTCTTAATTAAGAAAAGAGTTAGGAAAGTGTCTTTTAGATTTTCTTTGGGGGCCCTGCCTTTCCAAGGACATAGAAAATAATCAAGGGTGTCTAGAACCCAACTCAAACTGCTGATGGTTAAGTTTTCAACTTCGGAAATCAGTAAATGCTACAAATCAGGGATTCATTCATTGTTTTGTTGATTGTCTACTTTAAGTGATTAAGAAAATGTTAATAATGTAGATTAAACTTAAAAGTGTCATAGGTATATTTCCACACACACTCATAACACTACCCAGAGGCAGTGGAAACAAAGCCCTTGACTTTGAAAAGGGCATATGAAACTCACAGAAATGAAAAAAAAGTCCCCCTGGCTGCAGAGGCACTGTGTCCTTCAGGTCCTTGCCTCTGCCATACATTCATTGAAAGCTTAGATTAGTCTCAGCATTAATATGTTGAATCATCTCTGGGCTGAGGTGGCCAGTAACCCAGAGATGTAACCAGCAATAGGTGGGACTCCTCTGGGGCTCTTTACAGGCCCTTTTGTTGGGTGAATAAGCATGGATTTACCACACTAGGCTTTGAAAATTGATATATACTGCCCTTTAAGCAGTTCTGTCTACAGGGAGCTCAGTACCTGCAGCTGTCTGCCAAGGTGGCCAGATGTCCAACGGAGTCACAAGAGCAGGTTCAAACCTGCCAAGTTGAATCTGTACCTGATGATATCCACAGTAACAATACCTGGAGCACTGTTGGACAGGGAAATTCTCTGAAAAGCTCTTTGTCAGTGAGAGAAAATTCTGGGCAAAAGGAGCCTAGCATGAAAACACAATTCTCATATTACAAGCCCCAAATACCTTGAAGTCTCTTCTTTTTTTTTTTTTTTTTTTTTTTTTTTTTAATTTTAAACCCTTAACTTCTGTGTATTGACTTATAGTTGGAAGAGTGGTAAGGGTAGGCAATGGGGGTCAAGTGACTTGCCCAGGGTCACACAGCTGGGAAGTGTCTGAGGCCGGATTCGAACCTAGGACCTCCCGTCTCTAGGCCTGGCTCCCAATCCACTGAGCTACCCAGCTGCCCCATCTTGAAGTCTCTTCTAAGATTACTGAGTCTTCCCATAAAGTTCTACCTGTTCCCTGATGTGAAACACTGCTTTTTACTCAGGCATTGTCCTAATACCCACATAGTGACTAAAGGTAAATTTTAGGGTTAATGGGCTCCTATGCCATCTGTCCTAGGCTTCTAGGACAAATTTGTGGAGTTATGGCTAAATTGTGCTACTGAGGTTCTCCTCCTTGGGATTTCCTTCTTGGTTCCCTTTCTATAAGTATGGCCACCCTACTTATAGAAGGATTTTAGCTTCAAAGCTGGAAATGGGTCTCTAGTTTAAGCCCTTCCGTTTAAAAAAAGGAAATGAAAATTCAGATAGGCTGTGACTTGCCCAAGGTAACATAAGAGCAGCAAAGCTAAGATTTGAACTACAGTCTCATGATTCCAGATCTGATACATCTATTGTACAATTATACTGTGCTATCTCTCTGCAGCTTCTTCTGATGGTATATCATTCATATCTCACCCCCTAACTGTTGGTATCCTGAACCCTTCTCTCTTCTCCTTTTTATTTACCCTTTATTTTGGCAAACACATCAGCACAACATAGGTGGAATGATCAGTTCTAAATAGATGATTCATTGTTCCAGAAATTCAGCTCCTGTTGCAGTTTTGCCCTTGAGTCCCAAATTACCAATTGTCTTCTGTTAGTCTTCAAATGGATTTGCCATAGGCATATTGAATTAGACATGTCCAAAACAGAACTCAATATCTTTTTCCCAAACTATCTTTCTTCCCAATTTCCCTATTTCTATTAAAGGCACCAAGGTCTTCCTTCCACTCCTCTGTATTGTCCTTGACTATTCTACCACATCCTTTCCCATGTTCAATCTATTGCCAAGTATAATTGACTCTACCATCACAAGTTCCCTTGAATCCACCCCCTTCTCTCCATTTATATGACTACCACCTGTATAAATGGAGATTTTGAACTTCATCCCCCATAAGTCCTTAGTTTTCCCAAAATCCCCTTTAATCTCTCCTGCACCTCCATGTTTATGTGGTCATGTTATTGTTTTATGATTGGCTATAACTCCTCCCACTTCCTTTTTGGTGATTTGGATCAGAGCCAGGATGGGAGGAGGAGGTAACAGGAAGCAGGTCTTTAAAACTGACTCTTAGTATGGCACGTGACTTCATTTTTCTAATGGCTACCCATAAATCTTTTAAAACCATAATATTTTTAAATCTATCCTTTTATATCCATTTTATTTCTTACACACCTTAATTTAGGCTTTTGTCAACCTGTACCTTAGACTATTTCAATAGTCTCCAAGTTGGTCTTTATCTCCAGGATCTCCCCTCTCCAAACCCTCTTCCATATAATTGTCAAAATTATACTCCTAAAGACCAAGTCTGAATATTCCACTTCCCTACTTGAGAAATCTCAGTGACTCCCTATTACCTCTATGGCAGAATATGAATTCTTCTATTTAGAATTTAAAGTCCTTCAAAGTCTGGCTATAATTGATCTTTCCAGACTATCACATTATTTGCCTACATGTACAGGATTATCTGCACATAACACTCCTCCTCCCTCTGTCTTTGCACAGACTATCCCTTATACCTGGAATATATTCCCTCTTCATTCTTACCTCTTAGAATTCCTGGCTTCATTGAATGATCTACATGAACTGATGCAGAGTGAAATAAGCAGAACCAGAAGAACATTGCACACAGTA
Source organism: Gracilinanus agilis (assembly GCF_016433145.1). NCBI lineage: Eukaryota > Metazoa > Chordata > Mammalia > Didelphimorphia > Didelphidae > Gracilinanus > Gracilinanus agilis. The sequence goes on from NC_058131.1 coordinate 106,203,840, forward strand.
ACAGCAATATTGCATGATGATCAACTGTGTTAGACCTAGCTGCTCTCAAAAATACAATAATTTGGAACAAATCTGAAGGATTTATGACGAAGACTGCTATCCAACTCCAGAGAAAGAATTGTTGTAGTCAGAAGTAGATCAAAGCATATTATCGCTCACATTAGTTTATTTTATTATTTTATTTGGGGGTTTTGCTTTTATATGAGTATTCTCTTACAACAATGACTGATATGGAAGTATGTTTTGCATGATAATAAGCATACAGTCCAGATCAAATTGCTTATCATCTCAGAGAGTGGGGAGGGAAGGAAAGGAGGGAGACAATTTGAATCTTATAATTTCAGAAAAAATTATTATTATGTATAATTGGAAAAATAAAATACCTTTGAATTTTAAAAAATTCCTAGCTTCATTTAAAATAAAATACAAAGAGAACAAAAAGAAATTCGGAGGGAAACCCAGACAAGCAAGACAATTTTGAAAATAATATGCTGAATTTATTGTATACTTTAAAAAAGTATATGTAAAAAGATTCATTGTTTCATAGGTAATCTTTTTTTTTTCTGTTCTATTTGGTAAGTAGAAATGCTGATTAGGGAAGGAGTGTTTCAAAAAAAATGTAATCAATCCTCCTACTCAAAGCCTTTCCCAAACTCATCTCCCTAGATAGTATTGCTGTACACCCCCCACAACTACTTTGTATTTTTAAAATTTTACTTTGTATTATCTTATATGCTACATTTCCCCCTATAGAATATAAACTCCTTGAGGGTAGAGATTGTTTTCATTTTGTGTTTGCCCCTTTCTCTACTGAGTCGATCTCTAGGAAAGAATCATGTGAAGGGAGGAAACTAATAAATTACTTTCTCTTTATTCTTGTTTTGGAACCTCTCTAATCACAAGGGTGGGGCTGGGGTGGAACCCAAGATATCCAGGTGAACCTCAAACAGCTACAAACAAAACAAACAAAGAAAAAACTATCACTAGTCACCAGCTGGAGATAAAAACTCTCTTAAGGAAAAGAGATGGGGAACAACTCATTCCTGAGGAAACTGAGTCAAACCAACAGAACCACAAATCAGAACTATAAAAAATCAGTGAGGTATGTGATTTATTAAAACACACCTTGGAAGAGGGATATGGTTGGGGGACAGAGAAAGTGAATCCTTTCATAATAGCAAAGAGAAACTACCAACCCACCTGAGAATGGGTTTACCTTCCCAGACAAAGCTAGTTTTACCTCTGAGTAAAGAGAAGTTTTAGAAAATCTGTTTCCTTCTAACTTGCTGAACAGGAACCTGCAGAGATGACCATATCAGTGTTGGGGCATTAAAACTTTTGGCATAGTTCTCTTCAGGAGGATCCCCTGGTGAATGTGCTCCATCATTAACTAATTAATTAGAATTTTTTAAGAGCTTACTATATATGCCAGGAGCTGTGCAAAGTGCTAGGCATACAAAAACAAAGCAGAGGCAATCTCTGCCCTCAATGAGCTTACTTTCTAACTTCGAGACATAATACATGGAAAGGGGAAATGGTGACTCCAAAGGGATATTTTGGTTTGAAAAGTATGGGAGATGGTAGGTGGAGCCACAGTAAAGTAGGTTAATATACCCTTTCCAGAAGGTGTATAAAAAATACATTTTTAATTAAAAAATTTAATTAATTAATTGAGAATATTTTCCCATGGTTACATGATTCATGTTCTTTCCCTCCCCTTCAAACCACCACCACCACCATAGCCAATGCACAATTCCACTGGGTTTTACATGTATCATTGATCAAGACCTTTTTCCATACTATTGATAATTACACTAGGGTGATCATTTAGAGCCTACATTCCCAATCATATCCCCATCAACCCATGTGTTCAAGCAGTTGTTTTTCTTCTATGTTTCTACTCCCACAGTTCTACCTCTGAATGTGGATAGAATACATTTTTTAAAACACAAAAGGGAAGAGATCACTGAGTCCTCAAATCATAAAAACCCTGAACTTGGGGTGGGGGGAGTTGGGAGAGGATGGAAGAGGAGAATCTATTAGATCAGTAAATCACCTAGGAGGTGTAGATAGCTCTTTAAATCTTCTATCAGGGATAGCTAGAAGGCTGGAAACTAGAAATTCAAATTGACTCTCTCTAAGCAGCTCCAAGTCCTTGGGGCTAGGGGAGTCCATAGCAGGAGTTCCGCGGAGGAAAAAGGTCTGTGAATAGAGTACTTAGGCAGAGTATAAGATCTTTCCCAGCACTTAGGAGATGCCCCACCCAACTGAGCTAGAGGAAGACAAAGGATGACAATGATGCCTATTTTAGGAAATCTCTCAATCGCGGTAACAGCAGCCATTGGGCTTCAAGCCAGTACTGCTGGGGGTAAGAGTGAGTGGGATTGCATAAGGAGTTTAATAACTGGAGAGTATTTAGGTTATATTGTGCCAGGTGACCTCAGTCCTTCCTTGGAGTTTCCAAACTTATTCCTACTTTTCCCTGAGGCATGACCATCAAGTCTGACAGCTCTATTTTATGCTCTAATCTGATTTTTATTTAATCCCTGCTGAGCACACTCTTGGGTATAAACAGGCCATAGCACTATTGTTCTGAGACCTTCTGTAGCAGGAATTTTTTACCTAGGGTCCATAAACTTGGATGGGAAGGAAAAAAAAAAACCCTACATATTTATTTTTGCTGATTTTTGGTTTCCTTTGTAATCCTACGTATTTTATTTTGTGCATTTAAAAACACTATTCTGAGAAGGAGTCTAAAGGCTTCACCAAAAAGAGTTGGTGACACACACAAAACTTAAGAACCCGTGCTCTGGAGAGAGGGATGATGGCAGGTGTGGCTCTCTCTCTCCTTCAACCATAGATCTTTCTATTAAAGGGAAAATAAAACCCCAATTCACCCTCTCCCTCAAATGGTATAAAAGCACATGATCTTACTTTTGCTCTTCTATTTTCCCATTATTTCCTCAGTATTTAAATGCTTGAAGATTGGGAAAGGAAGCTTAGTATATCAGATTGGGCCAGAACACCCCTGCTCCCTATAAAGACAATTTCCTCTTCCTACTCCTTTGGGCAGGAAGAAAGCAGCTGCTCTAAATTCAGCACTCCTATAGAATTCCTACTTCACTTCTTCACTGTAAGCAGGAGAGAATGCAGGGAAGCCCTGTTTCTGCCCCAATGAGAACACCACACATCCCCTTTTGCCCCTGCCATTGGTATCCATTCTTTTTGCTAGGGAAAAAAAAAAAAGAAAAAGAAAGAAAACTTGAGCATCCTAATTTGAATTTGTGGTGTTATTTGGGAGCAATAAAGAATGGGAATGGAGCAGAGAGAGATACTCAAATCTGGAATAAAAATGTTGTTGACTCATCTCCAGCACCTCTTGTGAGGGTGGAAAATGGGGAGGCAGCTGTCTAAAAAATATGCCTCTGGGAAGTTCCCACCTGTTGGCATTCCCCAGGCTAGCAGCCTTTATCTAGTTCAACTTGATAAGCAAGGACAAATGAAGGCAGAGAGATCTGTATATGAAGCTTCATCACTAAAACTAGTAGAATATATTTATTATAATGTAATAATATGATATAATGATATACTATTTTAACAAATATCTTCTATTGTTTTTCTATATTATATTACATCATATATTATATTTTTATAGCCTATTATATCATTAGATTTATTAAATTATATTTTATCTGATAATGTTATGTTATATCATCATATATCCTATCCTATCCTATTTTAGTGAATCCAAAAGCCAAGGACAAAATGGCACTAGAGGAGAGGGACTGAACCATGTGGGCTTTCCTGCTTCCTCAACATCATTGATCGGGTCTGGGCTTTGTTTATACAGGCTATCCCACAAGAATCAGTGCAATTTTCCACTTCAATTGCAAAACTGCCCTAGAAACCTTTAGTGCCCTTTATTTATGTCCTCATTGACTCTCCTGTTAAACTGCTTTCAAGTACAGCTTGTTTCATTCGCTGTGTTTGTATCCTCAGTACCCAGCACAGTGTCTGGCATGTCGCAGGCACTTAATAAAGACTTTTTTTTTTATTTTTTATTTTAAACCCTTAACTTCTGTGTATTGACTTATAGGTAGAAGAGTGGTAAGGGTAGGCAATGGGGGTCAAGTGACTTGCCCAGGGTCACACAGCTGGGAAGTGTCTGAGGCCGGATTTGAACCTAGGACCTCCTGTCTCCAGGCCTGACTCTCAATCCACTGAGCTACCCAGCTGCCCCCTTAATAAAGACTTTTTGACTGAATGGCCTACATGGTTCAGTATTACGACTCTCCTTGGCTGTGGATAAATTGAGGCTACTGCTTCAGTAAAGACCTCCATGATTAGTCAATCTTGGGAAAGTAAGAGAAGAGAGATCTGGAAGAGAGATCTTTAAGAGCGTCAGCCCAGGGGCAGCAGGGTCGCTCAGTGGATTGAAATTCAGCCCTAGAGATGGGAGGTCCTGGGTTCAAATATGACTTCAGACACTTCTTAGCTGTGCAACCCTGGACAAGACACTCAACCCCAATCGCCTAGCCCTTACTGCTCTTCTGCCTTGGAACGGATATTTGTATTAATCCTAGAACAGAAGGATAAGAGTTTTTTATAAAAAAAAAATTGTTTTAATGGAATGGGCCATCCCATGAGGATTGGATTCCATTTCCTGAAGGGGTTCAAGCTCAGGCTGGATGACCGCTTGTTGGATTTATCATAGAAGAAATTCTCATTTACAGATCATACGGACTAGATGGATTCTGTGACATTCTTTGAAAACGTGTCCCACCGAATGCTACACGGTAGGTTATCCCTAGAGCCCAGATACGGCACCTGACTGTCTCCCCAGTGTTCTGTGTACCAGACAGCACGGTCACAAATCTATGGTGGTGAATGAATTTTGGGGTGCACTCAGATACCTCATAATTCTCCCAGTACCCCCCAAATACAGATCAATGATGGATGTGTACATTTAGAGGCAGGATGCAGCAACATTCGTTAAAAGGACCCTCTTCCTCTTCAGTAAAAAAAGAAATGTCTCCAGAGAAGAGGAGCCTCTATTTTTTTGTGGACCACTTGGGTCAAAACTAGGCTAATTTATGGCACAAACATGCTCTTGACCCCTCTACAGTCTCTCTCTCACCCAACGGTTCCGGTCTTGCTGCTCGATTCACATGGCTCAGCACACTCTCCTTTGTTCTGCAGGATCTCTCAATTTTCAGGGATGCAGTGAGCCATTCTGCTACCCAGAGGCCTCTGCTTTGGACCAGTTTCTGTCCTCAAGCCCTTCCCCCAACCCTGCAATCTTTAATTCTGCAGGGCTTCAGTTCTGCTGTACACACACCGCTGAGAATTTTGGTGCAAAGAAGAAAGCTCCAAGAGTGGGGAGGGGCAGCTAATTCCGCTGCAGCATTTTGGAAAATGTAGTGGGAGGACAAGCAGGGCTGTGTCCCTGGAAGGAAACGCTGACACTTAATAATCATAGACTTCATTAGCATTCACCAACATTATACATGGGATACTAATTTAGCAGAGAACGACCTAGCTGATAGACCATAATTCTATATCCGAGAGATTTTTTTTTCTTCTTCTTTCTGTCATGGGCTCGGATTATTACTATGCAGGTTTTATATTTGATTGAGTTGTCTTATTTAGGGAAGCTCAGTGGCTCCAACAGTCCTGCCATTGATTCCCCTAAGACTAGAAGCAATTTAGAAACTGAGCCAGGACGGGAAGGCTATGGAATTATTAGCAGAAACATCTTTTGATTCTTGACCCTTTTAAAAAGCTTTACAGCATTCATCAGAAAGGGTATCAGTGACAGCCTGTGGACCCCTCGCAGATGCTTCAGATCCATCCCAAGGAGAAGCATCAGCAGATTTCAGAAAAACCCCAGAGATGCTTTAAGCCAGAAGCTCAGAGCAGGGCACTGGGCCAAATCAAGGCATAATGCAGTGTAATCACAGAGAGCAATTTAAAAATCAATAGAAGACTGGCAGCTAATGCGGTGTCTATGAAAACAAAAGACAAATGGAACTGTCTCTCCTCTCTTATTCTGTCAACCACTCCCTCTACTTGCTCACCTAAAGTGAAAAGAAGAAAAAGGGTGAGGAAATCACATAGGTCTGGGATGAAAGGAAATCTGCAAATCCTAGAAGAAATCTCTGGAATGAGCAGTCTATTATGATGCTGCTGAAGGCAATGATAAAAACAAAATGGATATTAATGAACCCAAAGAAAGTTGGCTTCCCAACTGAGCGGGCATCCTACCCTCAGACTGTTTACCATCTAAATCAGGGGTCTAGGAACCTCGTAGTTTTTATTTTTTTATTTTTTTTACTTAAAAAAAGTGTTATTACTTTTCTCAAGATTACATATAGATAACATTTTTAATAATCATTTTCTGACATTTTGTGATTCAGTGAACCTCTTAGTTTTTAAAAATATTTTGATAACTGTATTTTAATACCATTCATTTCCTTTGTAGTATTTTGTTTCATGCATTTAAAAACAATATTCTGAGCAGGGGTCCATCCACTTCACCAGACTGCTAAAGGGGACCCATGACATAGAAAAGATTAAGAATCCCTGGCTTAAGATACTGAAACAGTCAAGATATGCAAATCTTTGGGGGGGGGGGGAATGAAGGATCAGATGATGAAAAGGCAGACAGAAAAGAGGAGAACAAAAATGAGAAAATCTTCCATGAGTTGGAAGGACACAAATTCAGCAAGCTAGACTCTATGACCCAGTGGTGTTCTAGAGCCCTTTACAGAATCCAGATTCAAAGATGGTAGATTTCTTTTTTCTGGGAATCAGAAGAGAAGAGGCCATTTTTATTGATTTAAAGGAGTAATAGCACTGGAGCAATGTAGATTTTTGAAGTCACAACTGCCCATTAGAATGAGCAGCAACCCTCAAGCAATGATCTCAGTTCCTGGAATACTTTGCGTTGAGAACGCTTTTTAAAAGTCATCATCAATCAAGCACACAGATACTAAAGGGGCCAGAGGGCTAGCCTTGGAGCCAGAAAGATCTGAATTCAAATTTTGCCTCTGACACACAACTGTCATGACCCTGAGAACATCACTTAACCTCCCAGTACTCCAGGCAACTCTCCAAGACTAAAAGTCACTTTGTGGGTTGCTGATTTGTTTCTACGATGGAGTCTATACTAAGAGTCTGCTATACCTCTGAAATGACAAGTTTGAGCAATAAAAAAAAGGGGGGGGGGCAGTGGGAAGGGGCAACAGATCTTTCCTGGGGTCTAACAATTTGTAATCAGCATGGTTTAATTTATGGTGATCTGGGCTATACATCCCTCTTCCCCTGTCCTTTCCTCCTTTATCCTTCTTGAAGGGGGAATTCGTTATTAGCTGAAATGGAAAATAAGAAGGCACATTTACCAGCTGCAGACTCAAGGCGGGACACAAAGCCTGGAAACATTGCAGAGATCAGAAAGAAAACTCCTGAAATCCCCCCTCCCTGAAAGTCCCCAGTCCTTCTTTCAGACTATTTGGCTCTTGAAAAATAATGTCAGTGGTTCTGAGCAGATGGCTCACACGCCAAGCTTCCATGTTTGGGGTATTCTGAGAGAAAGGTCTTCCTCCCTCTCTGCAAACCGAGATTTCATTCAAAGTGAGAAATCACAGGCAGTGAATAAATCCGAAGCTAGGAGCCTGTGCTACAGACCCCCCCCTTCCCCCCACCCCTTCCCCTTAAATTGTGGACCATGTCTTCTTTTCTGCTGAGCCTGTAGGAATGAGAACGGATAGGATTGAGCAGCAACCTGGTGTGAACTCTCTAATAAGCAGCAGCAGCCCATCGGTTGCCATGGCGCCCTGCAGTGCCATCTCAGACTCGGGCTCCTGTTAAAGATCCAGACCTGCAGCTTCCAGAAAAACAGAAAGCCCACCAGCCTGAGGGGAGAGACGACAGACGGGCGAGAAATCTTATTCTGACCGATCATTCGAACCTTGTAGTCCAACAACCATCCCTCGAAGGGTCGGGCAAGAAGAGCCGTGTAGGTGAATTTCAGTGGCATCTTATTTTTGCTAAAGGATGGAAATCAAAGATGCCAAGGGCCCAGCCAACGTGCAGACTAGAAGGGGTCCGTGCCCTGTGTTAGGGGTCTTTTCTGAAAGAATGTAGTCTGTAAAAATAATAAGGTCCTTCATTTATTTACATGACGTCTGAGACTTTTCCAAAAGTCTTTGACGTTCCTTCATTTAATCCTCGTCATAACCTTGTGAAATAGGTAAGATCTAGGATCAGTTCCACTGGAGGGACGAGGAAAGCCAAGCACAAGGTGCTTTAGCAGCTGGCCCAGAGTCACCCCGGAGCAGACAAAGGGAGGCATTTAGGTGAAAATTGGTTTCTTGACTTTTAGTCCAGTGCTTTATTGACTCCGCGTTTCTTAAGTGTAAGTCGCTAAAAGGAAACTAGCTTTCTTTGGTGGCTTAATCAGTAGCATTTTGCTTCTCCCTTTTTCACCGTGGAGGGGGAGTTGGAGATGGGAGAGCCGGGCAGAGGATTCAAAGGCAGGCACAGCCACCCTGTGCACGTGGTTAGCTCAGCTGAGCCCCGAGTGCTGCAATATTTATTCAGTAATAAGACCTCGCCATTCAGATTAAATGCCCCTTTCTGCACAGATTATTTTACAGTAAAATGGGCCTAGTGTCAACATGTGTCTTCTTGCTGACCCTTGGAGTGACTGGAGTACGCATCATCGGGAAAGGTTCATTCATTTCTGTTTTCAAAAGGATCCCTCTTTGCCTCCCTCTTCTTCAGTTAGGAGACTTGTGCTGCCATTGCAGCTGGCTCATGGAGGGGCAGGGAACGTTAATCCTCTTATTTTGGGGGGGGGGAAACTGAGGCACAAAGGAAATAGCTCCCTGCCTTTTTTTCAGTAGTATTGTGGCAGGTGAAGGACAAGGAGTTCTAGGCAGGGCATTGACTCCTGCATTTTCAGCACCCAAAGGAGTCAGCCTGCAGTTCCTTGGACAATGGATGCCCAGAGTGAGACAGAAAGGTTTTCCACTTGAGCCCTCTTTCTGTTTGTGTCCATGTTCCCTTTGGTCCAGAAGCTGGGTGAATGAACTGAGCTTTCTGTCTTCCCTCTTCATCCTTCCCCCAAGCTTGAAAAGTTCCTTAGCAAAGATTGCCAGCAATCTGACCTCCAGGATGGAAGAATACAGAGACCTGAAGGTTTTGCATTTTCTGGAATCCAGTGATTCTGCTGATGCTCTGGTGTTTGATGATAGCCATTTCTATTTCAAGATGCTTAAATCACTCCTTTGTTCATTCTGCTGTGTAACTAGGGCACGTGCTAAGACTGTTGTTTGGGGTAGGCGTCCTTTCTTTTGGCCTTGTGGAGTCAAGGTGCCCACTCGGAGAGGAGCTGGTCAGACTTCTGCCTAGCCCCGTCTCTGGCTGCCCCCATCTCCAAATCTCAGGTCAGGAGGTCCTCAGAATTGCTTCGTCCCCAACAATTAGGTGTTTTTTTTTTACAGTTGACAAGTATGTATTTTCTCTCCTTCCCGTGTCCCCTCCCCGAATTGAAAAACAAAAAGCAAAAAAACAAAAACCTTGTAATAAATAAGCATGGGTATGTCTAAAAATGTTTCTCTCTTTCTGCATCACCTCCCAAAAGCTCTTACAGCCTCTCACAACCTCTGATCTCCTTTCATATTATTCACTCCCCCCCACCCACAGGCTAGAGAGTCATAGCAGGCTGTCATTTGGGGGAGGCCCAGTTTCTTTCTCATATGTGTGTGTGGATAAAATATTTTATTTTTCTCAATTGCATGTAAAAATGATTTTTAACATTCATCTTCTAAAATTTTGAGTCCCCAATTCTCTCCTTCCCTTCCTTCTCCCTTCCCTGAGAGAACAAGAAATGTGACATCCTTTATACATGTGTGATCATGAAAAATATATTTCTATATTGGCCATGTTATAGAAGAAGGGACATTAAAAAAATATATATTTATATAAATATATAGTCTTTTTCTCTCACTCTCCTCCTAAAAAAGCATGTCCATTTCCCTAGAATTCCCATGTTAAATCTGCTCAATTCAATCACCCCCCAATGACCCTTTACCTTCTCCCACCTGGCTCTCCTTCCTAACTGTAAGTTTTCTAGGGCAGAGATCAGGTTTTAGGCCTAACCCATTTTCCATGCTGCAGAGTATGCAGGCAGAGATTCATGAATAAATAACAATATATTGAGTCACCATGAGAGAAAATGTTCCACTCTCCTCTCAGTCAGACCTTTTCTTCCAGCAGCCTTTTCATTCCATCTTTCATCTTTTTTCTCCATATAAATTGCTAATTTATTGTAAGCTTAATTTCCTTATTATCCGTTTATAATTACTTCCTCTTGTTGGCCCCTTGGAAAGAAGAATGTCCCAACTGACATCAGGGCCGTTTTTGGATTCCCTGAAGTTCAGGGTGTTTTTTCTTTGCAAAATATATAGATTTTTTTATTATTAATATCTTTAGTTTTTACATCATCATCAATTCCAAATATATCCTTCTCTCATTTCCTACCCAGAGAGGCATCCTGGTCACCAATAATTACCTAGTGTTTGGTTCCATTTAGATTTTTCTTTTTCTAAAGAACTAACTTGTACAAGTCTGTTTGGGGCTCTCCTGGTCTTGGGTCCCACAAAAGCAGCCTTGAGTGCTTCCCACACTACTAGCATAGCCTGTACATTTATTTATTTTTATTTTTAATTATTTAAAAATTTAAATTTCATTTATTTATTTTTTTAGTTTCATTGATTAAGAAAATTTTTCCACGGTTACATGATTCATGTTCTTTCCCTTCCCTCCTCCCACCCCCTCCCATAGCCAACACACAATTCCACTGGGTTTTAGCATGTACATTTATTAGTAACTTAATTTCACTTTTACACTTAGAGGAACAAGGTAAACTGGAATGATGGGAAACCAAGTCTTCTATTTAGTTTCTCCTGCTAGGGAGAGGGGGCTCCCCTTCATCATCTCACTTTTACTCTCAAAGTAAAGTCTAGGGCAGAGCCAAGATGGCGGCTCAGTTGCAATGAAAGCTGGAACCATCTGGAGAATCTTCCCAAATCAAAGTAAATTTTTTTTTTAAACCCTTAACTTCTGTGTATTGGCTCCTATGTGGAAGAGTGGTAAGGATGGGCAATGGGGGTCAAGTGACTTGCCCAGGGTTACACAGCTGGAAAGTGTCTGAGGTCAGAGTTGAACCTAGGACCTCCCATCTCTAGGCCTGACTCTCAATCCACTGAGCTACCCAGCTGTCCCTCAAAGTAAATTTTAATTGAGTTTCTACCACCTCACTTGGGAACATTCTAGACAGAGGTCAAAAGCTGACTGTGATGAAACCCAATCTAGGAATTTTTAATTCACACAGGTTTGCAAAGTGTTCTGGGATCACCCTCCATTCCCATAGAAACTTTGGGGCATAATATGACCAAGATTCTTTTCATAATCTATTTTTCCTGGGAAGGAAAAACTGGGACTTGTTTAGAAGAATATCTTTGTTATGTAGCAAGAGGAGATTCTAAATAATAATCTAATTTTCTTTATTTTTTATATGAAGGAAGAGAAGAAATATTACTAGAAAAGTAGAAAAGAAAAAAAAAAGATAAATGTCAAAAGAAAATTCTAAAGTCTAAGGAACAAAACTTTAATCTAATGTTTCTGCCTTCTCCAATCTGTCCCCTGCACAGCTGCCAAAATCATTTTCCTAACGACCGTGTCATTGGCCTGCTCAGAAACATCTAGTGTCTTCCTATAGCCTATAAACTAAAAGATAAATTCCTGAGCCTGGCTTTTTAGGGCCCTCCACAGTCTGGCTCCAATTTCACTTTCCTTTACTCCCCTGCACATGCTCTACATTCCAGCCAAAGAAGACTACTGGTGTTCCCTGAACTCAGTGTTCCATCTCTACCCCAATCCATTTTCACAAGCTCCCCCTTTATCTCCATTTGCTGAAATACTTTTTCTGCAAAGATTAATTTATGTCACCTACTTTGAGAAGCCTTTCTTGATCCTGCCCTCCAAATGAAAGTGATCTTGTCTTCTAGAAATGTATTTGTCTTCTAGAAATGTATTTCACTTCTTAGTGATCACATTCCACCTCGTAGCCTCTATTTATTTTGGGGTCCCCTTCACCCCTTCTCTCTCTACCTTGGGGGATTCTCATCTAGCAGTCCAGCAATTGCATGAACTTGGACTGGAGAAGGAGCCCTTTTCCCTGTCCTCACTTCAAAACACGCATAGATATTCTCTGGTATTGGTGGCTATGAGGCAGGGGTACAAATTGTATTGTTGTGAAAAGTCTTTTTTATTGGCCACTGAGCCAGACCTCTGAGGTATGTTACAGGGATCATTCCTCACCTCCTAAGGTTTCTTCTCTATTGGCTTTTAAGTGAGGGGCTGCTGTGAGCCAGGAGCTGGGCTAAGGGTCAAGTGCTGCCTTATTCACCTACTGGGCTGCCAAGATCTGTGGAGTGCCTTTGTTTCTTTTGTCTCTTTTGGGTGAATGAGTATCTGGATACAGAATTTACAAGGTCATGATCTTCTGAGTTTCAAAAGATCAAGAGTTTAGAAATGCAGAAGAAAAACATAGGATCAATCATGTGGTTTGATGGGGATATGATTGGGGTTTTGGCATTAAAAGATCACTCTATTGCAAATGTGAATAATATGGAAATAGGTTTTGAACAATGGTATATGTATAACCCAATGGAATTGCTTGTCAGCTCTGGAAGCGGAAAGAAGAGGGGTGGGAAAATCATGAATCATGTAACCATGGAAAAATATTCTAAATAAATTATTTTTTTTTAAAGATCAAGAGTCATCAGAGGACTGGCAGCAATGCAATGATCCAGGACAATTCTTTTTTTTTTTTTTTTTTTTGGTAAAAATTTATTTAATTAATTAATTTAGGATATTTTGCCATGGTTACAAGATTCATGGTATTTCCCCATCCCACCCCTCCCATAGCCAACACGTAATTCCACTGGGTTTTACATGTGTCATTGATCAAGACCTATTTCCATATTATTGATATTTGCACTGGGGTGGTTGTTTAGAGTCTACATCCCAAATCATGTCCCCATCAACCCATGTGATCAAGCAGTTGCTTTTCTTCAGTGATTTTGCTCCCACAGTTCTTTCTCTGGGTATGGGTAGCATTCTTTCTCATAAGTCCCTCAGCATTGCTCTGGATCCTTGTATTGCTGCTAGTAGAGAAGTCCATTACATTTGATTGTACCACAGTGTATTAGTCTCTGTGTACAATGTTCTCCTGGTTCTGCTCCTTTCGCTCTGCATCAATTCCTGGAGGTCTTTCCAGTTCACATGGAATTCCTCCAGTTCATTATTCCTTTGAGCACAATAGTATTCCATCACCAGCAGATATCACAATTTGTTCAGCCATTCCCCTATTGGAGAGCACCCCCTCATTTTCCAATTTTTTGCCACCACAAAGAGTATGGCTATAAATATTTTTGAACAAGTCTTTTTCCTTATTATCTCTTTGGGGTATAAACCCAGCAGTGGTATGGCTGATCCAGGACAATTCTGAGGGACTCATGAGAAAGAACTGTGGGAGTAGAAACACAGAAGAAAAACAACTGCTTATTTTTCATCATCATGAGTCATCAGAGGTTCTCTTCCCCTAAGAACAAGAGTTGGTGGTAGAGACCATCAGAATTCAACAGTAGCCAAGACCAGTGAGAAGCCAGTGTGGTCACTGAGAGCCTGGCTTGACCAACCCAGCTATGGAGCATCAGCTATGATATCCTAGGAGATAGCCCAGCTAAGCGAGGAAGGGGCTTATCCATCATTAGTGTCATAATTAAAGTGAACTAGGTGAGGACTCAACAGAGGCAGGAGAAGACTCCAAGGGCCAGATGTTTCAAGTTATTCCTTGGCCCCAGGTATTACTTGCAGGTGTCTTTCATTATCTTTGTGTTTTAAGTTGGAGGCCAGTGAGAGTTTATGTATAAAGGGGAGTGAGAGTGTGTTATTAATTGGGAGAGAAGTTTTTGTCATTTCTGTTTCTATTTCTCAGCAATTATCCCTTTGTAAAAGCTACCTGATGTCCACTTAGTAGGTATGAGGAAAATCACACCAAATGGGGGCTCATGAATGATAGTAATTGAAACCTCAGTCCTTAGGGAAAGAGACTTTGAGGAAAGAATTAGTCATCTGGCCTCTGGGAACCCAACATGGCAGAGCAATATGGCGGTCTCATCACTCCTGTTATACTATAAATTCCTTAAAGGCAGAGCCGGCCATTTTTCATATTTGCAATGCCAGTGCCTAGGCAGTTCCACATTTCAAGTATCTATGATTTGATTGCCATGGACCTTTACCTCCACTGTTAGATGACATGGTAGACTATAGCTACTCTGCATCTTAGTAGATATCTTATGAGTTGCTGAGCCTGAGGGGGAAAAGAGCCTAGTATCAACCTTCTTGTGACCATCCACTCCTAATTTGGCTAAGCTGGTCCTTGGATGAGAGATGTATAGGATATGACTGAGATAGCATTTAGATCCTTTCTAGCTTTTTAGGGATATCAAAGTTTATCCTCCATTAACTTAAGCCTTTGAGAACCAGAGACTACCTCCATCCCATAATGAGCCATCAGAAGAAGACTTTGAACATAATAGAAACATCATAATTATTTGTTGAATTGAATTAGAAGTGGGTTGGAGAGTAGAGAGGTTTCAAAAATGTGTACATACCTTTATACATAGGAAGCTAGGTGTCACAGTGGATAGAGTGATAGGCTAGGAGTTAGGAAATCTGAGTTTAAATTTAGCCTCAGACATTTATTAGCTATGTGACTCTGGGCAAGTCACTTAACATCTACTTGCTTCAGCTTCCTTAAATTGAAAAATGGAGGTGATAATCACCCCAACCTGGCAGAGCTGCTGTGAAGATCAAATTAGATAATATTCACAAAATGAATATTCACACAGTATCTAGCTTGTTGTAGATAAGTGAGAGCTAGAATTATTTTTCTATTTTATTTGTGTTTCTTTTTACATTTCTTTTTTTCATTTTTAGTTCGAAATTTTCTCCCTCCCTCCAACCTCTCCCTTGTCTATTAGGAAAGGAAGCAATGTGATATCCATTTTATATGATGATGATTATGAGTCCCAGCAGAAGCAGGGTGTCTTTGTAACTTGACCAACAGACACTAACACATATGAAAGCAAGATTTGCTAGATTTGTCCCTTGGACTTCCTCTAGAATAAGCAGAATGTCGTGATATAGGTTCTCACTCACTCTACTGATCCTCCCATGTATTCTGTACTCAAAAAACCACAGAAGTGAATATAGAACTACAAAATCAACAAATTATTATTGTCAAGGTCAGCAATCTATGGCCCAGGAGCTAATTTTATTAGAACAATATTAAAAATATAACGCAAAGACATTAAAAATGTAAAATAATTTTTAGCTTATAAGCTATATAAAAAGAGGAGGTGGCCTAGATTGGACCAAACAGATAAATAATCCATGTCTATATTTAAAGGTTTATTTAGTTCTATGACCCTGATGTGATGTCCCCTTCAGTGATGCACATTACAATCTATTCATGACTGCCTATGCCCTGTTACTCTTAGCCATGTCTTCCCCCAAGTTTGCTATCAAAGGTCTGTTGAATGTGCTGGAGCCTTGCTTGTCTTTTCCTGACATAACAAGGATAGGAGTGGGAGTAGGGAAGCTGTCCACTCTTGCCACATGACCAGTCTGTCTTCTTTTTTGATCATTCATTTCTTTGATCTCTTTTCCTTTGATTCTTCTTTGTACTTCCCTATTTGTGTTATATGTTGCAGCTTGCTCATCCTCACCAAGCATCTCTCCATTGTGCTCTGAGTTGTATTTGTTTTAATGTTTTGTAAAATGTAGTATTTCATGGCTCCTACTCACACATCAATATTGGTAGACTATTGGTGTTAATAGACAGACATAAATATATATATATATATATGTATGTATATATATATATGTTTGTGTGCCTACATATATAGATGTTTATTTCTAAAATCATTAGAAGCTTGTGTTTATTCAAAGAACTTTTCCCAAAGGCTTTCAAGCCCTCTTTCCTCTATTCACATGGTTTACGCAAGTTATGTTGGTCAATAGTTAAGCATAATTGCAGGTCATAATTTAGACAGCAGGAATTCTTCAACTACTTGGCTTTTCCACTAAATGGTCATGTGAAGCCACTGTGTATTCACCTCTTCCAAAAGGATCCCATCGTGTTTATCATTTATCGATTATAAAAAATTTTTATTTGATAGAACAAAAAAACCACCTCTTAAAGACTCTCTTCTAAAAAAGTAGTCTCCTATCTATGCATCAAAATTATTCAAGATTGCTCTTGAAAGATGTAACAGTAAAGATGACTTTGGTGATCTTTGGTCATTTATCCTGGGTAAGGCATAAGCCAAGGAAAATGGATGTCCACCAAGATGTTTGTTGTCATCATGGAGAAGATCATATGTGAAGTCTGCTTTGAAGAGGGAGTCTCTTTGGATAGTGAGGTTTTTCAAAAACTGTTCTTGTGGACCACATGGTGCTGGTTGCTTCAGGAAGCCCCCGACTCTTGAAAAATTCAGGAAGCAGATGCTACCACCATTTTCATAATCCCATTCCAATGATGAAAAATCTTCCCTGTTGTGAATTCTTCCCTGCATTGAACCTACATTCTATATATATATTTCTGTATATGCCCCTTTCCTTTTGTTCTGTCCTAAGCAAAGAAGGAATTCAATTCAATTAACAAAAATGATAGCATTTATAGAATGCCCGCCATGGACTATGCACTGTCCTAAGTGCTTTACAAATATGATCTCATTTTATCCTCATAAGAGCCCTGAGAAGTAAGTGCTATTATTCCCATTTTATACATAAAGTAACTGGGATAAACAGAAGTTAAGTGTCTTGTCCAGGTACACAAAATTAGTAAGTGTAAAGCCACATTTGAACTCAAGTCTTCCTGATTATAAGCCTGACACATTATCTACTGTAATCAAATCAATCAATAAACCTTTATTAAGTGCTTATCTGTACTAGGCACAATGCTAAATGTTGGGGATACAAAAAGAGGCAAAAAAAAACAAAAAACAAAAACAAACTCAGTTCATGCCCTCAAGGAGCATCTAATGAGGGAAACAATAGGCAAAAAAAAATATATATATATATACATACAATATTTATTTATATTTATGTACTAAATATAAATAAATATTTATAGTTTTGTTTTATGTTTATTTATATTATATATGCATATATAAAAACAAAATATATACAGGATAAATAGGAAATTAATAAGAAGAAGGCATTGGAATTAAGAGGAATTGAGGAAGGCTTCTAGTAAAAGAAGGTATTTTAGTTGGAACTTAAAAGAAGCCAGAGAGGTTGGTAGTAGGAGCACAGGGAGGGAAACTTCCAGGATGGGGGAAAGCCAGAGAGAATGTCCAGAGCAGAAAGATGTTTTGACTAGCTCCCTCGAAAAACAATTATTAAGCATCTACTATATACTAAATCTTGTTTTAGACCCTGGTAATAAAAGACAAAAGAAAATAATATTTGCCCTCAAAATGATTACACTCTATAGTAGGAAAAGGGAGGGGAAGATAATATATAAACCAATAAATACATTACAAGGAGAACTGGGGAGGGCAGGAATCAGGGAGAGTTTCCTGGAAGAGGTAAGTTGAGTTTTGAAGACAGACAAAGGATTCTAAGAGGCAGATATGAAAAGGAACACATGGTAGGGAGAGAGAACTGAGGCAGGAGATCGATGGAATAAGAGTTCTATCAGCCTCTTCTATTTCATGATTCTCCATTGCTTTGTTTTTGGTCTTTTCCTCAGTCTGAATAATCCCATTTTCCATTAGCCTTTCTACAGAAGGTCATGTTTTCTAGTCCTTTCGTAGTCATTGTTGGCTCCATATAAAGACATTTCATTGGAGTCTCTTTTCAACCACAGAGCTTAGTTTCTGTCACTTGATGATTACTCCTTTTCCTTTGCCTATTAAAACCAACTTGGTCAGCACCTTCTGTTGGTGCCATTCATACACAAAAACAAATCTCTGTTCTCTAAGCTATTAGCAAGTTTTTCTTCCTTTGCTCCCACTCCCTGCAGCAGTCACTTCCCACATCCACAGCTTGGACACAGAGGCAGGAATTTCATCCATGGCAAACAGAGGTCATCAGATGGTGGGAGGAAGTGAGGTCAAGCCTGAGGCTGGGCAGCAACTCAGAACAAATAAACCATCTCAGCCATGAGAACAGGGCGGCCTCTCGAGAGCTGAACCAAAGGGAGAGAAGAGATAGCCAGGGAGATTCTGTTTTTTTGAGTGAAAGAAATCTGGCTGCATCCATTCCAGGTTGAAATCCCTGAGCCTGAAAGTTACGCTTCTTTTACTCTTTTTCCTGTGCTTTGCTTAGTTGGGTTAAAACCTGAGATACTAAAACTCAAATGAGATCCTATTAGTAACTAATTAGCCAGTACAGCTAGGGGATGCAGGGGAGAGAGTGCCAGATCTGGGGTGGGGGGTGAGTGGGGACAGTGTGGAGAGGGAGACAGTGTGCTCACAGAGAGTACTCTGTGTGCCATCTTTGGCAACCGTGCCATCTTTGGCAACCGTGCCATAGGTTCACCATCACTGTAGTCATTGAAACACTGTGGCATAATCCAATGTAATAGACTTTACTACTAACAGCAATGTGATGATCCAGAACAATTCTGAGAGACTTATGAGAAAGAAGGCTATCCATAGCTAGAGAAAGAACTGCTGGAGTAGAAACACAGAAGAAAACCATATGATTTATCACTTGTTTATATAGGTATAGGATTTGGGTTTTATGTTTTAAAAGACTATTACAAAAATGGATAATGTGGAAATAGGTGGTAAGTGATAACACATAAAAAGTATAGCCTAGTGGAATTGCTTGTTGACTCTGGGAGTGGGGGAAGTAAGAGAAGAGGAAGACAATATGACTCATGTAACCAGGGGAAATTTTTTTTTATTAATTTAATTTTTAAAAAATAAAACAAAATGCAAAAAAAATTATAGTGTTTAGCACAATGTCTGACAAATTGTAAGTATTATATAAATATTAGCTATTATCATTATTATTACTTAAACTCTGACTCAGTTCCCTCATCAATAAAATATGGATAATACATCATATTTAACCCTCAGATTATGAGACATAAATGAGATATTTGTAAAGTGCTTTGCAAACCTTAAAATGTTATGCAAATGCTAGGTATTACTATTATTTCAGCTGAAAAAAATTAAGTGTTTCCCTAGTGCCTAATAAGTAAAATTCATATTCTCATCAGACATCCATTTAATCAGTGGACATTTATTAATTTTTTAAACCCTTACCTTTTATCTTAGAATCAGTACTGTGTATTGGTTCCAAGGCAGAAGAGTAGTAAGGACTAGGCAATAGGGGTTAAGTGACTTGCCCAGGGTCACACAGCTAGGAAGTATCTGAGTTTACATTGGAACTCAAGTCCTCCTGACTCCAAGCTTGGTGCTCTATCTATTGTGCTACCTAACTGTCCCTTAGCAAGCATTTATTCAACCTCTTATTACCAGGCCCCCTACAATTTGGCTTTACCCTACTTTTCCAGATTTGGGTCATTTTGCTGAGCTCGAAGGGACCTTGGAAGCCATCAAGGCCATTCTGAGGCTCAATCAGAATCCTTTTTAACCTACCAAAAAAGAGGCTCTTCAGCAACCCTGCTTGAAGAAATCCAAGGAGGGAGAACCCCATCCTTCCTGGGGCAGCTCATGACACTTTGGGTTAGTTCTAATTGTCAAGAAATTTTCCTTCATCAAACCCAAATCCAGCTGTTACTTTCCACCCATGGCTCCTCATTCCACCCTCTGGGGACAAGCAGAACAAGTCTGACTCTCTTCTACATCACAGCCATGGGGTAAACGCCTACCTCACTCTGAATGTCTGCTGTGTTCATGTAAAGTGAAGGGATGGGACAAGACCTCGAAGGCCCTTTTCTCTTTAGATACATGATATGATCCATGATCCCAAATACTAGAAGACAGCTCTCTTGTGCACTCCTTCTCCCAGGCTCCTCTTTTCTAGCTTTCTCTTTCTGCTTCCTTCCACCGATTCTCATATATTCTGATCTCAAGACCCTTTTTGGTCCTTATCATCGTCCTCTGGACACTCCATCTTATCAATGGCTTTCCTGAAATGTGGCATCCTGAACCAAATAGATACAGATGGGGTCTGACCTGATCAGAGGACAGTGGGATTCTGGCCTCTCTAGTCTTTAATTGCATGCTTCTCTCTTTTTTTAAACCCTTACCTTCTCTCTGAGTATCAATTCTAAGACAGAAGAACAGCAAGGGCTAGGTAAATGGGGTGCAGTGACTGACCCAGGGTCACCCAGATAGGGTGTGCTTCTCTTAATGTAGTTTTAGATCACATTAACTTTACTGGGTTGCCATATCACACTATAAATTCATATTGAGCTTACTTCCCACAAACAAAAAAAAACCAAAAAACTATACAGGTCCAAGGACTAGGGTTCAAGCTGCTGCAGCTACTGTAGTCTCTGTTGCGGATTAGTGTCACTGGACCAGAGGCTCTCCTGATCTTTTAAGGCTCCCAAGATCATAGCCTGCTCTATTCCATTTCTCATGTTGTTTCATAGAATTTCATCTTCTTCACTTGAAAGCCACTGCAGGGATAGAGAGGAAAGGAGAGAAGGAGATGGAGATGGAGATGGAGATGGAGAGACAGAGACAGAGATCTCCCATCTCTAGACCTGGCTTTCAATCCACCAAGTCACCCAGTTGCTCCCAATGGGATTTCTTAGAGAAAAAAGGATTCTGTTTAGAAGTGTGATGGAGTCATTCAGAAGAACAAGGCTTCCAATCCTACCACAGACATTTATTAACTATGTGCCCCTAGAGAAATCACTTAATCTCTTAAAAATCTCATTTCTTCATCTGTAAAGTAAAAATAATAATACATGACTGGAAAACTCACAACAATATTGTAAGGAATATGCATTAACAACCATAAGTGGCCATAAATGCAAATTATAATAGTAATAATTGAATTTTTAGTTACTCTTTTCATCTTATACTACTAGACTCAGAGGTAAGCTGGAGCCAGCTTGAACTGGCTCCTGAAAGCCAATTGTTATATTTTCAGCATGAGCATTTATACCTCAGAAATTGGCAAATACAACAAATCAGGGATTTATGTATTGTTTTGATGATTATTTCAACCTAAGAAAGTGATGGAGAACACATTAATGATGCAGATTAAATTTTTAAAAGTGTTGTGTGTAATTTTTACAGGGTAGAGGGTGAGGAGGAGATCTGGCTGTTAAATATTTATCAACATCTGAACTGTAAACTCTAGGAAGCAAGGACCTTTGTCTTATCTAAACTTTATACCTCCTTCAACACCCAGCATAATGTTCTGTTCACAGAAAGCCCTTCCATCCATATTTTCTGAGTGCATAATTTATAAATAAATTTGTAGGGTGGACATGCAGGATGCTATTTTTCTGAGTGCATAAATTATAAATAAATTTGTAGGGTGGACATGTAGGATGCTAAAGAATTCTTTATGGGCTTCACATCTCTGAGAAGCTTAAACAGTTATCATTTCTCCTACTCTAGACAACTGGCCTGGAGGATTATGCGCTTGACTGATTTGTTTGCAGAAAAGTGAAGCCAGAGAACAAAGAGGACAGTCAGTGAGGAGGACTTCAATCGTAGTGACCCAGAAGGATTGATGTTGGATCATGGGCTCACTTTTGGAAGCCATGTTTTAAGAGCTGGCAGACCTCTTGAGAGAATAACAAGAAATCCTTTTGTGGGAACTAGGCTGTTAAGACTATTCAGAGGCACAAAAGAAGTGGAAGAAGTGGTTCTTGCTTTCCTTTCCATCATTATCCATTTTCCTGTTTCTAATCCAGGATTCAGTGTTTGTGCTGTAAGCCAAATCTCTAGCATCCCTCAATCAATTCCGAAAAATATTAATGACCTGGGCGGGGGGGAGGTGTCAGCAGGGAATGAGCAATTTATAGGCTTGTCACATCCTGTCACTGAAACGATCTGTCTGTCTGGGATAGCTTTATTCCATTTACACTTTCCTCATTTCCCCAAAAAATGTGCTGGGTATATCAGACAAACATTTCTTAGTGCTGATGTCATGGCATCAGCTGCCAAGTTTTGGACCAGTCTGTAGATGTAGCATGAAAAGCCCAGTACAGAAAACACAGGCAAGCTGTAAGGATAGAGTTAGGCCTGTATCTGTGAGATGGTGACATAATGAGTAAGAGAAAGCAGAAAGAGGGAGATTACCCAGTGTTGGGGATTAGCAAAACAGGATTAGAGGAAGTATAATGAAGTGAGGGATTCAAGAGTGGAGAGTTCATCATATGAAGGAGTTATCCACAGGGTCAGTGCTTTTAAAGCAAAAAAAGAAAAGAAAAGAAAAAGAAAAAGGGGGGGAAAGGATAAGCCACTTATTTTCTCTGGCCTCAGTTTCTTCATTTATAAAAAAGAGGAGACTGGACCAAATGATCAATAAAGTTTCTTCTAACTCTTAAATCTGAATGCTGCTGGGATCTCTACTACAATAGAACCTTTTAAGTGACCTAAAAGGAAAAACTATGTGGGGGAGGGGGGAACTCCTGTTCCTTGTCTACAACCCCAAACTCCCTTTGTTGAAGAGAGGGAGGAAAAGGGAGTAGGAAAGGGGAAGAAGGAGAAAGAGAGGAAAAATAGGGATGGAGGGAAGAAGAAAAAGAGAAAGGAGAGAGGTGAGGGAGAAGAGAGATAGGGGAGGAGACAAAGGGAAAGAGGAGGGAGAGAGGGAGAATAATCACTGTAAGGGAAAAAATTTTTTTATTAAAGATATATATAAATATGAGTGGCGAGGAGGCCTGAATTGAATGCGTTGAATAAAAAAGGGCTATCCATGTTGAATGATGGAAGTGATTGTTCCAACTTTCATCTATTCTCTCCAAGTGGTTCTAGAAGCTGTCAAAGATTTTGGCCCAAATTCTTCATTCAGAAATATGAATGGGAAAAGAGTGTAGTGGGAAAAGGGCTGGACTTGGGATCAGAGGACCAGAATTCCAAACCCGGACCTACCACTTATTATCTATGTGACCTTAAACAAATCACTTAACCTTTTAGAGTCTCAGTTTCCTTATCTGTGTGTAACAGGGCACTGACAAATGTTCAAGTCACCCAATATAGAGGCACCCCAGTAGTAGGGTAATGCATATGCCTTCTCTGTCAAAGCCCTATTCAATGTAAAATGTAAAATGTGGGGGTTGGATTACATGACCTCCAAGTTCTTTAATTTTAAATCTACAGTCTTGTGGCTCTTGGCAGGAGGATCAATCCTCTCAAACTGAACTTATTTTTCTCCCAAACCTTCCCCTCTTTTAAATTTTTCCATTGCTATCAAGAGTTCCACCACTCTCCCAGGCACCCAGGCTCACAATCTCAGTGTCATCCTCAGCCCCTCACTCTCTCACCCCTTATGTCCAATCTGCATCCAAGTCCTGCTGATTTTACCTTCTGGACTTCTCTAGCATACTCTCCCTTATCTCCTCTGACATTGCTACCACCTTGGTGCAGGTCTCCATCACCCAATACCTGGACTGTTGCAATAGTCTTGTTTGGCCTCCCTTCCTCTTCTTTCCCTACTCCATCCATCCTCCATTGAGCTGTCCAACCGATTTTCCTAAAATGCTGGTGTGACCATCTCATTCCCCCTATTCAATACACTCCAGAAGCTGCCTATCATGTCCAGGATCAATAGAAAATCTTCTATTCAAAGCTCCATACAACCTGGCCTCTTCTTACCTTTCCAGTGTTCTTATACTTTACTGACCTCCTATACTCTGCAATCCAGTGATATTAGTCACCTTGCTGTTCTCTCATGACCTGATATTTTTAATGGCCCTCCTCATCTCTGGATTGCTCTCCCTCCTCATCTCTGCCTCTGCAAGTCTTAGCTAAAACCCACCTTCTGCATGGAGCCTTTCCCAATCCCCTTTCTAGGCGAGGGACTTCCCTGTTTTGATGATATCCAATTTATCCTCTCTACAGTTTGTTTGTACAGAATTGTTTGCATGTTCTCTCTCTCTTTAGGCTTGAGCTCCCCCCAAGCAAAGACTTTTTGCCTTTCCTTGTATTTCCAGTGCTTAATATGGTGCCTGGCACATAGTGGGCTCTTCATATATACTAACTGACTGAGGCCTCTCCCTGGAGGAAACTACATAGTTTTATTTAAACAGGAGACCAGCAAATAGAAGCAGAGAATGGCAAAGAGAGCAGCCTCATGGGAAAAACGTCATTGAGGACCACATATCCAACTCTCTGGTACTTTGAGGATATCACCAAACTAGGCAATGACATTAGGAACTTTGTTGTGAACCTAGAAAACTGAAGCATGAGAAGTAGCGAGGGGGTTCAGCAGAGACACCGAGTTGCCCTGGCTACATCTCTCCTAGAACTCCTGTGGTTACCTGTGGGTCAGTGCATCCTGGCAATTGGATAAGGGAAGAGAAATTTCATGTCATTAATTTACTATGTTGCTTAATTAAAAGCCTTTTGCTTTGAATTAATGTTTTCTGGTTCTAGTAATTTAGTAGGGACTCAAGTGCTATATTGTTCTGTAGGGGCTGACTCAAAACAGTTCTTAACTTGGAGTGCCCTGTATATAAGGGGTGCCCCGGGTCATACAAATACTATGTAGCAAACACTATTGTAATCTACTGTCTTAAATTTATCACTACTGTTGTGTCCCAAGACAAAAAGCTCTCTACAATACTGATATAAGTTAAAATCAAGGAGAAATGCATCCAGAGTAAAGCAAATTCAGGAGTCTATCATTGATGAAAGTAGAAAAAAAAATCTAAAATATGGAAGTACAATTTAGGTTTACTAGATGAGGATTCTCCAATTAAAAGTTTCTTCAAGATCTAAGATCTTGGGGGCAGCTGGGTAGCTCAGTGGATTGAGAACCAGACCTAGAGACAGGAGGTCCTAGGTTCAAATCTGTCCTCAGACACTTCCCAGCTGTGTGACCCTGGGCAAGTCACTTGACCCCATTGCCTACCCTTACCACTCTTCTGCCTTGGTGCCAATACACAGTATTGACTCCAAGATGGAAAGTAAGGGTTTCGAAAAAAAAATATTTAAGATCTTCACAGTGTAGATTCTATCAGTAAGAACCACAACCCTTTGTATAGAGATTTTGAACCTTGGGCTACATCCCCCTTAAGTCCCTTAGTATTTCCCGAAATTCCCTTTAATCTCTCCTGTACCTCCACATTTGGGTGGTCATGTTATTGTTTTATAGTTAGCTATAACTCCTCCCTCTTTCTCTTTTGCTCTTGGGAGCGGGCTAGGTAGTAACCTTTTAGTTAGTCTCTCTTGTTAATTATTAATAAAAATTTATAAATATAATATTTAGTATTTTGCACATCAATTTTAATCTCCACACTTTCTACCTGCCTTCTCATATTGAGTAATTATTTTCTTTCATGGATCATCCACACACAAAAAAAGGAACTACCCAATATGTAGGAGGCTTTCCTCTGTTTTTATTTGGTGGCTACTAGCATAGCACTTGAGCTGTCCCTAGTTCTTAATACAATAAATGTCCCAATACCAATTCTGGTCATACATTCCTTCCATTTTATGTCTTATTATTCACTAGCATTTATGTAATGCTTTAGAGTTAGCAAAGTACCTGACAAATCTTATTTTATTTGGTCCTCACAACAACCCTGGAAGGTAAGTGCTATTATCCCCATTTTACAAATGAAGAAACTGAAGCTGAGGGAGGGTAAGTAATTTGCCCAGAGTCACATAGCTATTAAACCTCTCAGACATCATCTGCCAGTTCTTCCTGACTCCAAGTCTAGTATTCTATCCACTGCATTATCTAGCTGCCTAGACACCACTCCTTGGTCATGGGTCTTAATTAAAAATTGGTGTTGGCCTACTAGCACAGGCCATGGTTCTCCACATTGCTGTTGTAAAACTTGGGTTTGTCAGGGAATATGATATTTCAAGAGTCTCAACCAGATATCATTGTTGTGAGAAACATTTCTGTCATTAAGGAAACTCTTTGCCACAGTGGGCAGCCTAGAACCTTCCAAAGGACTCCCCAATTTCCCAGCGGCAACTCAGCCTGCTCTTCTTTCTCCTGTTCAAAGCTGGGCACAACGTTATTTCTTATTCACAAAGCCTGCCCCAGGTAAATATGCTGATGAACAAACACAGGGGATTGCTGCCCACTGACAGAAGCATGGAGCTGAAAGGACTCTCGGTGGCCATCTAGACCATCTGTAAAAGGGAATTTCAACTACAAGACCCTCCCACACAGATAGTCATTCAATCTTCCCAGTCCAGCAAAGAGGCCAGCTGTTCCCACTTTTGGACAGCTCTCATTGCTAGGAAATTTTTCTTTACATCTGCTCAATTTGCTCTTTGCAACTTATACCCATAACTCCAAGCACAAGGATAACTGCTAAATCTGTAACTAGTGGCTTCTGGTCTCTAAGGAGGCAAAAAAATCTTCTTTTCATGGTTGTTTTAGTGCTCATGGTGTCTGGTGCTTTTGACTGTCTGATATAAAGTATTCATGATACATACTTTCAAACATACTTTTTCATCATCTCCTCTTGGTCCAAGTTCTACATTGAATTAGCTGAATAATAAAGAGTGTATGCCCTTGGTCTAGAAGATCTTGTCAAGTTTTTTACAGAATTTCTAAGATTTGGGCACAAAAACTATACAAATCTTCATGGTGCTTTGTTTTTTGCTGATCCTCATCATGAATGCTTTAAGAGTCAGCAACCCAAGTAAGCAGGCCGTTATTGGATTGTTTTATTGCCTTTGCATTCATAACGAAATTAACTTCATCTTGTTTTGGCACTTGTCCAAATGAGAAACCCTGATTAGGTAGTTGCAACTTCTTTTGTCTGCTGATTTAATCTGTTGTGAGGATAACAACATGATTTAATTCTTCCTAGAGTATCTCTATTTAATTATCATTAGACACTTCATACTTAGGGTACCAACAGTTGGATTAATGTTTACAGAAGTTTAAACAACTGTATTCCTAGGTTCAGAATGGGGATGAGAGGGAGTACTTTTTTGAAAAGTATTATCTCAACTCAAAAGATCATGAAAATTTGACTCTTAACAGATTGTGCAGGAACAACATTCCTCTCCAGGTTGTCACACTAAAACTGACAGCAATAAAATGTTAAAGAAAAATACAGCCAAAGACCTGCAAATGATTGAGATAGTTTTCCATATTAAACTATTTTGATAAAGATAATAACCTTTTACTTGGATGGTAGTTTTAATCATACAACTTTTAGATAGCTTTGCTGTATTTTTACACTGGCCATTGAATGTATTCTTTATGAACAATGCCTTAAAAGGATTTAGATGATTTACTGAATTGAATAGTGTAACAAGGTAAAATCCACAAACTTTAATAGAGATGATGGATTATTACCAAAGAACATCTGAGAACTACATGATCATCTAGACTTTATCATTTCAAAAAAAAATTTTTAAATATGCATGCATGCCAAATGTCTATTCCAGTGATTTGTAATATGCATTATATGACTGGAAACTTTACATAAGACACTCCAATAAATGTTTTGTTTTTTAAAAATGAACTCCCTAAAACAGTAGAGAAAATGGAATCATGAGGACCTGAAGGGTTATTATAATAGAGAGTAGCTAGGTGGTTGGGCCTGAATTCATCTTCCTGAATTTAAATCTGATCTTACACACTCAGATACTTACTGTTTGCCTCAGTTTCCTCATCTGTAAAATGAGCTAGAGAAGAAAATAGCAAAGTATTCTGGTATTTCTGCCAAGAAGCTCTGTTCTTGTCAGAAAGAATCTTGACATGACTGAACAACACTAACAACAAAGGCTTAAAGAAGGTCAAACATTGTAACAAGGTATGACACTTAGCTCATTTGGTCTTCAAACAGAAGACAATAATAGAATAATCAATGAGTGTTCATTGAATTCTTGTGTGCTAAGACACTGGGATGCAAAACAGTATAAGGCATGATGCCTGACCACAAGAAAACTTAAAATCTAGTTGAAGAGGCCAGATATACACAAAAAAAGATAACTAATAATGCCAAGTTGCATATAAAATACATTAAAGTGGAAATTTCAAAAGTGAGTAGTATTAAAGGATTTGAAAGAGGGAAGTGTGGGCTAGCCAGGCTGCTTGTGACAGACTTTACCAAGATAGATGGTATTTGAAATGAGTTTTAGAGAATGAGTAAACTTTAGATCCTGGTGAGGAGAAGTTGAGAACACACTCTAGCCCAGTGGTTCCCAAACTTTTTTGGCCTACCTTCCCCTTTCCAGAAAAAATATTACTTGGTTCCCTGTCACATACAATCACCGCCCCCTCACCCCTTACAGTTATTCACCGCCCCCAAATGCACCTATGGCCGTCATCGCCCCTCTGGATCACTGTGGAATCCATGGGGGGGGGGGGTGGCATCCACTTTGGGAATCACTGCTCTAGATAGAGAAAAACAAAATCCCTAAGATCATCAACATACAACACATTCTTCATGTAGTTGCATGTTTTTATGATAGTGCCTAGAGACAAACAGATGTCCTTCAGTGTTCTACATTGCTGATTGAAGATGCTAAGAATCACAATTTTTAAAACTTCTATAAACATAAACTTACCTGTTACTACCCTAAGGATGAAGAATCTAATGATCACTAAACTGACCCACAGTAGGAAGAACTGAATCTTCTTATTATCATCGTTCTTATTATTAGTTCATAGTAAAGTTATTGTATTAATTGTAATTTCTTAATTTTAAGGTCTTTTAACATTTATTTGTGGACCTTATAAGAATCAATTGCCTGCAGGTTTGAAACAGAATGTTGAAAACAATTATATTCAATGCATATCAAATCACTGTCCATCCAAATATGGGTTGAAACAATAATTCTTGACATTTTCCTTTTTTAAAGATCTTTTTTTTTTTTATAAACTCTTAATTTCAATGTATTGTCTCATAGGTGGAAGAGTGGTAAGGGTGGACAATGGGGGTCAAGTGACTTGCCCAGGGTCACACAGCTGGGAAGTGGCTGAGGCCGGGTTTGAACCTAGGACCTCCTGTCTCTAGGCCTGACTCTCACTCCACTGAGCTACCCAGCTGCCCCAAAGATCTTTTTTAAAAATCCAAGTTACAAAGGATTCTTTGCCTAATGAGAGTCCACTCAAGTTTTTAAAATTATGTTGAAACCAATTTACTTCATTTAAAAGTTACTTATTGATCACAGCTCTGACTTCTGAGATAAAGAAAAGAAAGTCAAGTACCTACTAATATGTATAAGGAGACGTCTCCTTAATTTAATGAAAAGATACTTTTAACAAAAAATCCTAAAAACTTTGACAATCTTATATAACAAAGAACTCTGCCCATAAACTTATTCCCTGACAGTATTCTAATGTAAGATTATGGGTAAGAGAAAATTTCAGCAGTAAATTGAACTAGTAGGTCTCTCATTTTTGAGACAATAAACCTGGACACTTGGAATAGTATACTTGAAGAATTCCACAGTGAGAAAAACATACACATTCAAATATACTGATAAATTCCTGAAGATTCCAAGTACTTATTTTAAATTCCATTCCAAAGATATACCTTTGCCACCTACGTATCAAACCATACTAGTGTGGCTAGTAAAGAACTATTTAAATGTTCATTTATACTAGATGAAGTTTACACAACATCATAATATGAATTATGCAGAGCAAACTATTGCCAGAAGCTTGAACTAGCAGTTCTCTAGCATTTCTACGAGCTCTAACAGATGATGCTATTTACCAAGAATTATCTGAAGGAAAATGATCAAAATTTCTATCATTATAACATAAAAACAGATATGGCACTATGTTAGACACTGAAAAAGATAAATGTATACACAGAATCCCGGCCTGTCACAATCCATAAATTCAGACAGATATCCCTTATATGGCTCTCTGTGTGTGCAAGAGTGTGAAAAAGAACAGGATAGAAATATTAAATGAACATATGAACAGACAGAAAGGCATTACTATGTGAAACACTATATAGAATCCAAGGTCGTCACAATAAAGAGGGGCTAATGTATTTCTGAGGATGGATAATTTGGATTTATTCGGTTACTAATCCTTTGGTTGTTTTTCTCAACTAGGACACATAAAATATTTTTAGAGCTCCCTCAGCTGTTTGAAAGATAGAACTACCAAAAAACATGTTCCATCACATTGACTTCTCCATCTGCAGGAATTTCAGATACTCCCTCCTGAGATCTGAGGATGGAAATGATGTCATTGGACAATGAGCCAAAGCCCTGCTGGAAACACAAGTTTGCCAGGTCTTGCCAGTCCGTTAAGGAGCAGAATAAATCAGATGTCATAAATTCTTCCATCGTCTCTGAGAAGGAAATAACAAACACCAACAATAGGTTATAGTAGCCATCCTTTATTCAGTATTACCTTCACTTATTTAAAAAACAGAAAGTAAGTCATTCTTCAGTTTATTCATTCTATCACATGCCCACCAACTCCATGCCCTCACTGACCACCCCAAGCTGTGTAGCTTGGCTCGACTAGGACAAGGATCCAAGTTCACTTTATTAAGCCACTGTCAATGCCAAATGCTATCTGGAACCCTATAGTTCTAGTTTCACTATATCTGTGCAAGTTCTAATCCTCAACTTGAGAAATATTTCTTTAAACTAATAAGCCTTACTCTGAATAGAAAAGAGTGACAATCAAAGCTTTCTGAAAGGTAACTTTTAGAGCAGAAACAAACAGAAAAGAATTTTACTTGCTAGAGATGCTAATGATGTTCATTTAATTGTGAAAATTAAATTGTTTTTCTTAACAATATGCAATATCTATACTTCTGGGACTCATTTCTTCTGGGCCACCAAATATGTCATGTTTTGCTTCTCATATCAATCTTAATAAAAATACTAGAATATTATCATCCTTTAAAAATCTATTCTACTAAACTGTTTTTTCTATACCTAAAAAAGTTCTGTATAAAATAAACCATATATATTGTTACCAAAATTTTCTAATCTTCATTCTTGCTTTACCTACTGGTTCTTTTCCTGCTGCCTACAAACACACCCAAGTCTCCCTTCTTCCTTTAATAAAATCCTCAGTTGATCCCATAACTTCCATTAGCTAGCACTCAGCTAAACTCTCTGGGGAAAATCAGGTATATATGGTATCTCCATTTCTTCTTCTCTCACTATCTTCATTTTTTTTTTAAACCCTTAACTTCTGTGTATTGACTTATAGGTGGAAGAGTGGTAAGGGTGGGCAATGGGGGTCAAGTGACTTGCCCAGGGTCACACAGCTGGGAAGTGTCTGAGGCCAGATTTGAACCTAGGACCTCCTGTCTCTAGGCCTGGCTCTCAATCCACTGAGCTATCCAGCTGCCCCTCTCACTATCTTCTAAATCTTCTATAGTCTGTTTTCTGACAGCATCACTCAACTGAAGTTACTGATGCTATCTTCATTGACAAAGTTAATGACTTTTTCTTGGAACTTATCTTTCTTGAGCTCTCTGCAGCATTTAACCATCCTATATGGATTTTTTTTAACACTGCTCTCAAGAGCAATGGGTTCTGGTATCAGAGAACCTGGGTTCGAATACCACCTTTGAAGCCTGTTTCTTGTGACCTTGGGCAAGTCACTTAATGCTCCTGGGCCTCAGTTTCATCATCTACAAAATGAGGGAGTTTGACAAGATGGCCTCTAAGGTCCTTTCCAACTCTAGATCTAAGCTCCTATGATCCTCCTATCTGCCTGAATTTCATCTGTCACACCCACTAACTTTGGATATCTCCCAAGGCTCCATCTTGAGCTCTTTTCTTCTTGCTTTATGCTCTGCCATTTTGTGATCTTATCACCTTGCATGGGTTCAATTATCATCTTTATGCAGGTGACTCCCAGACCTATATATCTTGCCTAAGACCCTCTACAGACCACATTTCCAACTGTCCACTGAACATTTTGAATTGGATTTCCAAAAGATATCTCAAAATCAAAATGTCTAAAACAACACCCCTCTCTTCTAAACTTTCCCATTATTACTGAGGGAACCATCATCCTTCTAGTCATTCAAGTTAACAACCTCTGTGTCATCTTTGACTCCCCATTCTCACTTCATATATCCAATCAATTGCCACATCTTATTTGGTCAGACTTAGCTAAAGTCACTGAGAAGGAATCCAGGGAGTGCTTAACAAATACCTCGATTAATTAGAATAATTTTCATAAACTCTATGTGCCTTATGGACATAAACATGCCTTATGGACTTCACAAATTAATCTTAAATCATTTTAATTGCTAACATTTGAATAAAGTCTATACTGAATTAGTAGAAAAATAAGGTTAGAACAAGTAAGATACCACCAAAACTTGTTCACTCATGTAACGCTAAATATCTTATTGGGCAGAAATCCTATGTGTAATGTGTTTAAATCTGTATAGTAACCACAATGGGAATAATATATTGTTTATATGGCAGAAGAGAAACAACGCTGAATCACCCCTATAGAAATAATGAATGTATATATTTATTCCCTATTTTTCTGCCTTATTCTTGGAGTTTCTCACTTTATCTCACTTATCTGGTGACTTCCCTAAGAAAATGTGTATAAGACTTAGTTAAAATCATTGAGATGCTGACCTCTTCGTTTAAAGTTCTCTGAAAGTTAAGTCTTATCAGAGGCTATAATTGGTTACGATCTATATATTAACTCACATTTAAGAGCCTTGATTCTCTACATAGTCATCAATGAAGTGTTATAACCAGTAACTTTATTTTCTTTGGATAACTCTCATTATTCTTCCATTAAAAACATTTTGCTAAACTTACTTTTCCCATCTTTAGCTAGTTCTGAAAGTAGATTTAAGCCAGCCTTTTTCATTCCATTAGCGAAGAAATGAAGTATAATACGACAAATAGACAAAAGTGGCTGTTTCTCCTTCCATGGCTTAGTAAGACAATAAATAAATTCAACTTGTGGATGCATTACTACAATATTCATAAGATCATCTGAAAGCAAAAATAAAAGATGGTATCCAACAGTTTAATGTAGTAAACAACATAAAAATCTAGTTTTAAAGATTTAAATATTATAAATAGAATATAAAGAAAGCATATTTAAGGGATAGATTCAGTCTTTTCTATATTCTATGCAGTGGTAATATTTTGTAATTTGCTGCTAAATTATAGAGCTGATGATTAAGAAGGACATCAGGGCAAGGTCAAAAAATGCTAAAAAAGACAATGGTACTGTAACATACTAAGCTCTCCTTGTCATATCCTCTTCCTGCCACTTCTACTCAGGGTATATCCCCTTTCTTGTCCAGCCTCAAACTTAACCATCAACTATTTTCTTCCCAAACCAATCTAGACATGAAATAACCACCATTATTAGAAAAAATAAAAACACAATATAAGTCATCTATAAAAATGGAGAAGATTTTAGTAAAAATAATTATTATCATGACTAGTAATGCAAAGCAGTTGAAAGACTGGATTCTTGTCTTCTTATTTGTGAAATGCTAGCTATGTAGGCTATGTAGGCTTCACAGATATTTTCTCCACTTAAAAGATAAAGAAATAGAGATTAAGTGCAATTTAGTGACTTTCTTAAAATCACACAATTTATTATAGATTATTGTAAAACCAGTTATCTTTCTCTCAGAAAGAAGTCTCATATGTAAAATATAGAGAGAATGTTGTCAAATTTATGGGAATAAGAGTCATACCCCAATGGTTAAATGGACAAAAGATATGAACAGTTTCTGAGTGAAGAAATCAAGATACATGAAAGGCATGTGAAAAAATGTTCAAAGTCACTGCTGATTAGGGAAATGCAAACCAAAGCAATTCTGAGGTATCAGTTCATACCCATGAAATTGATTAAAATAATAAAAAGGCAAATGACAAATGTTGGAGGAGATGAGAAAAAATGGGGCACAAATAATACACCAATGGTGGAACTGCGAACTCACCTAGCCATTTTGGAGAGCAATTTGGAATTATGCCCAGAGAACTATAAAATTATGTATATCAATACCATTACTGGAGATTGGGGGGGAAAAGAAAAGAACTTACATATTCCAAAATATTTATAGCAGCTCTCTTTCTGCTGGCAAAGAATTGGAAATCAAGAGGATGCCCATCAATTGGGGAGTGGCTAAACAAATTGTGGTATATGATTGTGATGGAATACTACTGTATCTTAAGAAATGATGAGCAGATTAATTTTTTTTTTAACTTGGAAAAAACCACATAAGATAATGAAGAGTGAAGTGAGTAGAACCAAGAGAACATTATATACAGCTACAGATTTAATATGTGAAGAATAACTTGTGAATGTTTACTTCCAGAGAATGAACTGAGAAGTGGAAACACGAAAGACATACTCTATATATAATTTTGCCAGATGATGCCTTCTATGACATGGGGGGCGGGGAGAAGGAGATGAATAAAAAAATTAATAAATGAAAAATGAATAATTTTTTTAAACCAGTTATCTTTAGCCTCCAAGTTCTGTGTTCTTTCCATTACAACAGGTATTCTTAAACTAGAATCTATGAATTTGTTTTTGTGATAACTATATTTCAATAAAATTTATTTCCTCTATGATCTATCTCTTAATATTTCAATACATCTGTGATTTCACTGATATGGGTATTTCTTCTA
Source organism: Gracilinanus agilis (assembly GCF_016433145.1). Classification (NCBI taxonomy): domain Eukaryota; kingdom Metazoa; phylum Chordata; class Mammalia; order Didelphimorphia; family Didelphidae; genus Gracilinanus; species Gracilinanus agilis. The sequence continues at coordinate 106,238,684 of NC_058131.1, forward strand.
TATGTGCAGAATGAAACCCATTCTTGACTTCTAATCAAATATAATTCATGACCATGTCCATCTATAGATCTTCCACAGAAGATCCACCCAAAATGCTAGAGTTCTTCTTTGAGTACTTTTAAAACTGTGAAGCTCTTTTACTCCTTGCTCTTGTTATATAAATGTTCCACCTCTTATATTTTTCATATATTTCCTCCATATTTCCTATATTAGTTTTTGTATACAGGCCATTGTGGAAAATACACTCTAGCTAACGTGGACCCATGTTCTGCAGGAAGCTTTCCCTTCTGGGATTGCTTTCAGCTGTTCTTTATATGTCTTTTTTGTATCTAGTTATTTACACGTTGTCTCCTTTGGAATATAACCTCCTTAAAGACAGAGCCTGAAGTTTTCATCTTTCTCTATAACTCTAGTACTTAGCATAGTTCCTACCTTTCACCCAACTCTTACCTGTGAGTCCAAGAAGCTATAGCACACACAGTGGCCACACTCTGGCTCAGCAGACAAGCTAAACCAAGCTAAGAGTAACCAGTTAAGTCTCAAACCCATCAGTGAGTTTGGGGGATGTCTACTCCAAGCATGTGAAGACATCCCTGGCAGAATGGGAGAATGAGAACAGTTTGTTTCAACAGCCAAGAAGGTGGCCGAAGCAGGCACTGTAGAGAGCCTAGAGCCTGGCCAACACTGCCCAATTGGTCATCCACTGCATCCTGGGCCATTGACAGTGGTTCTGACTTCTGTCTTGCCACTGGACTTGGATGACTCTGGAAGAGAGAATGAGGCTGACAACTTTGTGAAACTCTGGCTCATTCAAATCCAATTCAAGTGCAAGTCAGGACATTACCCCATGATGTCATTGGTCTTCTTCAAAAGGAAGGTTGCAAGTCTATTTCCTGTTTTTGTGGGATAAGTCTAAGGAGAAAGAACAGAAAAAGATAGTAGTGGAGCAAAATACAAAGAAAACTGTATAACTTAGATGGGTTTGGACTACTGAAAAATGTTGGATGATGGACCTGGGAAAGAGATATTTGGTAAAAATTAAGGAAAATATGAAGAACAATCTCAAAGTCTAGATATTGATCTAGATTCTACTTCTGAGTTGAAAAAGAAAAAAGGTCAAGGACAATTAAGGAGGATATAAAAGGATGAAAGGGGATTAAGGGGAACAGAGGAGGATTGGAGAAATGAACCTGAAGAGGTAGACTTAAGGAGAAGGAGAAGGTAAAAGGCCAAATAGGCAAAATAAGTAACAAAACATGAGTGGAATAATTAGAGTTAAACAAATTAGTAAGAGTGGTGGGTGAGGCAAATTAGTGAAACTGGTGAAAAGGGCTAGAAGTTGGTGCAAAGCTAAAGGGGAAGTGAGTATAGCAATGGCTGTGGTAAGAAATTTGAGTGAGGTTGTAAAACAAATTTAACTAAGAATTTAGGATTGAGCTATTAACATCCACAAGTAGTTTCAAGAAACAATCCTGAAAATCTCAACTATTATTCAAAGTTGGGGAAACTGTGCAGTGACTTGTACAATTGTATGCCATGTTTGAATTTCTTTCACAGTCAAGTTCCAAGTATAAATTGATCTCCTTCCTGGATGAAAAGGTATAGAGAAATCAAAACAACTCTGAGGTATCACCTCACACCTAGCAGATTGGCTAAAATGAAAGAAGGGGAGAGTAATGAATGTTGGAGGGGATGTGGCAAAATTGGGACATTAATGCATTGCTGGTGGAGTTGCGAACTGATCCAGCCATTCTGGCTGGCAATTTGGAATCATGCTCAAAGGGCTATAAAAGAATGCCTGCCCTTTGATCCAGTCATACCATTGCTGGGTTTGTACCCCAAAGAGATCATAGATAAACAGACTTGTACGAAAATATTCATAGCTGCGCTTTTTGTGGTGGCAACAAATTGGAAAAGGAGGGTATGTCCTTCAATTGGGGAATGGCTGAACAAACTGTGGTATATGCGGGTGATGGAATACTATTGTGCTAAAAGGAATAATAAACTGGAGAAGTTCCAGGCGAACTGGAGAGACCTCCGGGAACTGATGCAGAGTGAAAGGAGCAGAGCCAGAAGAACTCTGTACACAGAGACTGATATACTGTGGTAAAATCAAATGTAATGGGCTCCTGTACTAGCAACAATGCAATGACCCAGGACAATTCTGAGGAATTTATGGTAAAGACGCTACCCACATTCAGAGGAAGGACTGCAGGAGAGGAAACATATAAGAAAAACAACTGCTTGAACACATGGGTCGGGGTGGACATTATTGAGGGTGTGGACTGGAAAGTATCACACCAATGCAACTACCAACAATCTGGAAATTGGTCTTGATCAAGGACATATGACAAAACTAGTGGGAATGTGCATCGGCCATTGGTGGGGGGAGTGCGGGGGGTGAAGGGGAAAGGAGGAGCATGAATCATGTAACCATGTTAAAAATGAATATTAATAAATGTTAAAAAAAATAAGTTAGAGAAGGAAATGGCAAACCATTCTATTATCTTTGGCAAGAAAACCCCACATGGGTCCATGAAGAGTTAGACATGACTGAAATCATTGAAAAATAACAATAGCATTTAAAAGCTATATAAATGTGATTGTTATTGGGTAATTTTTATGTGATTATTATTATTGGGTCTTTTAATTTGATGGAATTTCATGTCAACAAGTTTTCTTTCAGTATAATGACAATCATTAAAACTGGGGAATCTGGACTTCAGTATCCTAAGATTTAAAGTGGAAATAAGGACACTTGGACTATTTATCTCACAAAGCCTTTGTAAAGATCAAACAAAATAATGTTTATAAAATGCTTTTTCATCAATATCTATATAAATGTGAAAATTGTAATCATTAAAATAACATGTGCTAATAGGCAAAAAAACAAAAAAACAAAACAAAAAAAAAGGTATAGAGACTTGAAGAACACCGCTGCACATTCCAAGTTGTTGGGAAGAATGAAGTGTTTCCAAAGGAAACACAAGTAAGGCTTTAATTGGAAAGAAAGGAATCTGAAGCTGAGAAGGGAGACTTTGCCCCTTTGTCAGATGATGAAGAACAGAAGAGTGTTACCTGGAGGACAAAGGGAAGGAAAAGGACAGCTGTATAATCAGAGCTTAAAAATCCAGGAAGAGTTGAGATTCTTTTTGAAGAAGACAGAGTTGGGTACAGTGAAGAAGAAAAATGTGCTTGTCAATAAATGCCATGGAGACATTAGCTTTTATTTGTCCTTCAAAATCTCAGAAGTGATTAAGTGAAAGATTATCCACTGAAAAGCAAAGGAAGAAAGAAGCCATAGTAGTAAGAGTAGTGGCAACAGCAACAACTAGTGATTCTTTTATCAGGGATACTATCAACCTGATAATAATAATACAAATCTGTTGATTTTCATGGAACACGTACTCGAGACACAGCAGAGAGCCTTCCAATGTTTAATAACCCATTTCTGTACAAATGACACCTCTAGAGGGAATCTAAAAAAGTATTTTCAATGATTATAAGGTTGTGGACAAGAAATTGAAGATCATAGGAACACAGTTTACAATTTCTTCATTATTGGCCAATGAAAAAAAGGACTGCAAAGGGAAAAAAATATATAAATAAATGAAGATGGTGCCAGAGAATGGGATTTTGACTTCTGGATCACAGTTTACAATATAGAATTGCTAAATTCCTGGCCAGGGATGGAATACAAGGACTGGTAAGAATGTATTTAATTCTTATGTTATTTAGCTTATCTAATCAAAAGTGCTTAGAGAATATATGTATTCTCTAAGTTAGATGCTATAGAGTAGGGATGGGCAACCTTTTGAATTTGGTGTGTCAAAATTTGCCAAAAAAACAAGCATAACTTGGGGGGGTGTCACTTTGAGAAAAAAATCATAATTTCAGTATGCGGCCCCATACTTCTCTGTATGCGGCCGTGTGTCATCAAAAATGGCTACGTATGACAGTGCTGACACACATGTCATAGGTTTGCCATCAGGGATATAGAGAATAATAAAAGACTTATAGGACACAAAAACCTATAACAAAACCGATGCCTTCAAATGTCCATGAATCTTTTCTCAGTCTTCATTCTCCTTGACTTTTCTGCAGTCTTTGACACTGCTGGTGACTCTCTCCTTGATACTCTTGACTCTCCTACCTAACTGACCACTCCTTCTCTGTCTCCTTTGCTAGAAGAGACTACTTCACTTGGTGATCCCACCAGGTGGGGAAGGTAGTTTCTTTTACACATAATACCTCACATTTTTGCTATAAAGATCAAGAAGAACATTTTTTAATTAAGCTTTTCATCTCTATGTTAATGAATCTCAAATCTATGGATCCTTCCCCAATCTCTCTACTGACCACCAATCTCATATCTCCAACAGCCTTTCAGACATTTCAAACTGGATGTCCAGTATACATCTTAAATTTAACATGTTCAAAATCAAACTCATAATCTTTATCCCTAAATCTTCTCACCTCACAATCACTCCAACTTTCCCTTTTACTGTAGAAGATAACATCATCCTCCCTTTTAGGCTAACAACTAGGAGTCATCCTGAACTCCTGACTTTCTCTTAAATATTCAAATATTCTCTTACATATTCAAAATGTTTCCAAGGCCTAATCATTTCACCTTTGCAATACCTTTTCTCACCCTTTGAAATATCTTCTAAATATGCCCTCTTCTCTCTGCGGACACTATTATCACCTTAGTACAGGTCTCCATCATCTCAAGCCTGGATTATCACAATAACTTGCTGATGGGTCTGTTTGCCTAAAGTCTCTCCCCACTCCCATCCACCCTCCATTCAACCACTAATATGATTTTCTTAAAGCACAAGTCTAACCATGTCACACCCCAACCAAAACAATAAATTATAGTAGCTCCCTTTTGTTTGGCATTCGAAACCCTTCATTGCCTAGCCCTCTCTTACCTTTCCAACTTTCTTATACCTTTAGAGGTACCTAATAAATGTTTACTCATTTATATATAATATATAAAATTTAAGCAAAGTAAACAGATCTTAAAATGAGGGGGGGAAATTTGACCTCATAGGTATCAATGACATTGAATGAAACCCATCACTGAATTTGGGCTCTGTATGAGTATACCTTATTCAAAAGAAACAGTAGATGTAAAAAAAAGAGTAGGATAGCTTCATATATAAAGAAGATACATGCCTATATGTAATTGAGAAAAAACAAAGAAATAATTAATTAATTGATAAAAGATGATATTCTCCTTTGAGGAAATCTAGAAACTAGAAGGGAAAGCATGATGGAAAGTATGTCAGTGAAGATCAAAGGAGGGAGAAAAGTGAAAGATTTTATCACTGGATTATTACTAAAAACCACTTGAACAAAAAAAAGGAAAGAAATGAGAAATTTGGAAAACACAAGCCTGGAGTAGAGTCATGATATAGAAGTTATGAGGAGCTTCAATTATGTAAGTATCTCCTAACGTCATCTTTCTGACAAATGCAAATTCTTTTTTTTTTTTAAACCCTTACCTTCCATCTTGGAATCAATACTCTGTATTGTTTCCAAAGCAAAAGAGCAGTAAGGGCTAGGCAACAGGGATCAAGTGACTTGCCCAGGGTCACACAACTAGGAAGTGTCTGAGGTCAGATCTGAACCTAGGACCACCCGTCTCTAGGCCTGGCTCTCAATCTACTGAGCCACCCAGCTGTTCCCACAAATGCAAATTCTTGACTTGCTTAGGGATAATTTTATGCTTTAAAAGGTAGAGGAATCAATAAGGGAGAAATTCTATTCTGGATCAGATTATTACTAAGAAGAAGGAACTTGTGGTGAAAATGATAGGAATATATGAAGGAAATGATCACTCTATCCTAGAAGTTATGATAGAGAAGAAAAGGCTAACTAGTTATACACTGACATGCACTTTACATTAGGGCAAAGCAGATTTCAGAGGAAAGATACCTGGGATCTCCTGAACTAAAATTCTATAGAAGAAGTCAGTACAAGAGGCATAAGAGATCTTAAAAATTAAATTTCACAGACATAAAGAGAAATAATTAGAATGTGGAGGAAAATGAGATGTCTAAAGTGACCAATATAGATGCACAAGAAACTCACTAACCAACTTGGATTTTTAAAAGGAATATACAGAAAAAATAAATAATATCAGGGGACAGTCCTATAAAAATAGTACAAGGAATAGTAAAGTTTACAATGAGTTGAAGTTAGCAAGGGAAGTTAGGAACAATACAAAGAGAATTTTTAGTTATAGTGAGAGAAAAAACGCTTCAAAGAAGGGACAGGACCCTTGCCTGGAAAGACAGAACAATGTTAATTGATATCAGAGAGAAGAGAGAGGTGCTAATTCTTGTTTTTATTTTCTCATAAAAGAAGTATGATGATCACATAAGAAATGACAGAACAAAAATGACTGACTGGGAATTGGATGAGCTGTCTTTGGTGAATTCAAGTCATATGGCTGGATAAACTATGTTCTTGGTCCTGAAAGAACTGGTAAATGTCAGTGATATTTGAAAATATTGGAGAAAACACACAAGATTAAATTAAACTTAATTTAATTTAATTTAAAATTTAATTTAATCACATAAGATTAAAGGTCAAACATTCTTTTTTTTTTAATAGGGGAAGAGAATAGAGTGTGAATTTGTAAATACTTAACCTAAGTTTCTAAGAAGATTACAGAGGTCAGGTCATTAAAGAAAAGGTTGGAGAACATTTAGAAAGGAAAGCAGTGTCTAGAAAGAGCCAGTGTAGCTTCCTTAAGACTAGGCCGTAAAAATTTTTTTTTAATTAAAAAAAAAAAAAGACTAGGTCATGCCAGACTAACCTTATTTTCTCTTTTTTCAGGATTACTAAACCAATAAGTAAAGCTCAGTAGGGATAAAATATAATGTATTGCACTTGATAACAACAGTAACAACAAAAATTAACTTCTCAAGTTATCAATAAAAAGTTGTCAAGAAAAGGATATTGTGACTGGCCAGAAATTGTTCTTAAAAAGAGTTGAGGCAGCTACATGGCTCAGTGGGTAGAGTGCCAGACCTAGGGTCTATAGGACATAGGATTCCATCTGGCTTCAGACACTTCCTAGCTGTATAACTTGGGGCAAGTCACTTAACCCCAACTATCTAGGCCTCAATGCTCTTCTACCTTGGAACTAATACTTGTAAGAAGGTAAGCATTTTTAAATTATTTTTTTTTTGCTTTCTTATTTTTTTAAAGATATGGGAGTTTTAATTCATTTTCAAACACAAGATGAGTTTGCAGGGTAATGTGGCAGCCAGAAAAGCTAATGCAATCTTGGGCTGCTTTCTGAGGGTCAGAGCTCCCAGTAATAGAGAAGTGACCATTCTTTTTTTTTTTTTTTTTTAAACCTTTATCTTAAGTCTTGGAGTCAATACTGTGTATTGGCACCAAGGCAGAAGAGTGGTAAGGGTAGGCCATGGGGGTCAAGTGACTTGCCCAGGGTCACACAGCTGGGAAGTGTCTGAGGTCAGATTTGAACCCAGGACCTCCCATCTCTAGGCCTGGCTCTCAATCCACTGAGCCACCCAGCTGCCCCCAAGAAGTGACATTTGTCATCTGAAATGCTATGTTCAATTCTAGACAGCATGATTTACAAAGGACAGAGGTAAACAGGAGTGTGGCCAGAGTGGGTTACTCAGATTATGAAGAGTCTATGATATGAGAGAAACTGGGCATGTTTAGACCAGACTAAAGATTTCTTGGGAAAGGGAGGATACATGATAACATCTTCAAATATCTGAAGGATTGTCATGTGGGAAAGGGATTAAACTTGTTAACTGGTCCCCAAACACTAAACCAGAAGCCATGGGTAGATGATCACATGTTAGGTATGATATGAGTTATTATATATGGATTATACTAACTGGCCACTCAGTCCCTTTACAATACTCAAATTCAGTGTTTCCAATTCTGTGACTTTGTGAAGTCATTTAAACTCTCTGAGTCTTAATTCCTCAATAGCCTAGATCAGTGATTCCCAAAGTGGGCGCCACTGCCCCCTGGTGGGTGCTGCAGCAATCCAGGAGAGTGGTGATGGCCACAGGTGCATTTATCTTTCCTATTAATTGCTATTAAAATTTTTAAAAAATTAATTTCCAGGGGGCTAAGTAATATTTTTTTCTGGAAAGGGCCAAAAAAGTTTGGGAACCACTGATCTAGATGGTCTTTAAGGCTCCTTCCAGTTCTAAATCCACCATCTTAAGATGTCATGATTCAAGCACAGACAGACAGAAAAGGTAGGAAACTCAGTGCAGGTTTCAATCTGTTTGGCAGACCATTAGCTTTCTGATAAAGAACTAGTCTAAACTAAGGTATTTGGAGTCAGACAACACACATAAGCATACATCATCCAGCAAGTATTAAAAGTTTCTTCAACAAGGATTTTAGAGGAAACATGGTACAAGGGAAAATGCACTGGCTTTGAAGTCCTAAGACCTGTATTCAAATCCTGCTTCTACCATTAATTCCTTATATGACCACTCCAGGCCTGTTTCCTTATCAGCAAATGGATAAGGCTGCACTAGATGGATAGAAATTCCCTTTCAGCTCTAAATCTGTGATCCAAGAGAGCTTGTGCTCTGGTGGTGTAGCATTCTAGAACTCATGATCATCACCACATCAGAATGAGAAGTCAGAGAATTGCTTAATTGTATAAAGTGTATTCACTAAGATTTATTTTAAAAATTATACTCTTAGGGGCAGCTGGGGGCTCAGAGGATGGAGAGCCAAAACTGGAGACAGGAAGTCCTAGGTTCAAACTTGGCCTCAAGATGTGTTCTAGCTGTACGACCTTGGCCAAGTCACATAACCCCAATTGTTTGGTTATTGCCTAATCCTTACCATTCTTCTGCAGAGGAACTGATACTTAGTACTGATTCCAAGTCAGAAGGTAAAGGTTTAAAAACAATTTAAAGTAAATTAAATAATACCTTTAAAACACTAACGATGCCTGTTATCAAAAGGATGATAAACTGATTCACCAATCACAAAAATAAATGTATTTCAATTTAATACCAACTTAATGTTTGAACTATTGTGTATTTTTAAAATGAATTCTCTAAATTGAATCCAAAATATCATTTGTTTTATGATTAGAACAAAAAAAAATTATGAATGAAAGTTGATGTGAAATGAAAGTACTAAAAAGTGCTTTGCTCTTTACCATAAGAAAAGTCTTTACATTGTTGTATATATTCCATAGCTCCATAAATCTGACCCTGTTTACATAGGCAAAGAACAGCTTTCTTATGCAGACCACATTCATGGTAGATAATTTGTGCTAAAGCCAGGCACTTGGACTTGTGGTAGGGCTCCTTTTCCGCATACTGACAAATTATATCCCCAGCATGTTCAGAAAATGTTAATCTAGAGAAAGCAATAAAATTCATGTTAGAGGACTGTTGGCAAATACTTTCAAAACTCTGAAACATCTTACTATCTAGTAAAATAAAACCTGATTCTCTATAGTTTTTAAGCTTTCCATGACAATGAGGAACCCATAAGCACAATTTGTATCTACTTTTAAATATTCTTGGGATTAAGTCAATGCATCTAAGTCTGGTTTGTGGTGGTGTTTTTGTTTTTTATTTTGATTTTTTAAGTGGTGGAGAGGTTCACTTTTGTAAAGATATTAGAAAGTTAAAACCTGCAAAAAAAATTAAAACCTTACTTTTTCTGAAAAAAAAATTGATATTTTTGCAAGGCAAAAAGGAACTCGTATATAATGGAAATCTTTCAGATTTCTCATTAGATTTTGTTGTCCTACATACTGTTGGCACTTAATTGTGAAGCTGGCAGATTTTTTTTAGCTTTTTCAACTAATCAGTCTGGTTCTTATTGCATTTAATAGTACTTTCCCTATTTATTATAAGAACTGAACAGACAATAGCAAAAGCAATAAGGTAACATAAGAATAAAGATACTGAACTAAAAAGAGACTTGAGAATTCTGATTTGGTTCTGTAATCCTGAGTGGTGTAGAGAAATAGGATTTATCTTAGTTAGCAGCAGACTTGACTGATAAGAGAATATGGAATCTTGAGAGGGGATGGAGTGATTCTGGCAGTCTGGCAGTTTGAAGCTGACAGGAATAATTAACTACATACAGTAGATACTTCTGACACTTCTATCATTATGTCTAAATTCACAAGTAAAAATTAATTAACATCCAGATGCTGAAAAGTATCATCAGTAATACAATGCCAAGAACAATGAGGAAACAAGAAAGAAGAGTAAGTAAGTCACTTAAAAAATATGCTAGAGATGAAGAAACAACAAAAAAAAATGGTCATTCCTATGTCACCTTAGAGTAAGGTTGTTTCAGAAGACAATTATAATGGGTTTTAATTTAATGCTATATAATTTTAAAGGAATTGCTTTATGAAGGTTAAGGTGAATAACTGTAGTAATTTTACCTTCATAATTATTTTAGAAAATAAATACTTTAGGGGTGACTAGGTTGTGTGTAAATAGAATTGTGTACCCCAGGACTGTCCCCAGAATTTCTTTACTTTTCCCAGAATTCTTGGAATTACATTCTCTACTTTGTGTCTTTACATTTTGTAAATAAGTTTGCTGAGCCTTTTGGTTGTTTTTTTGTTGTTTTTTTTTTTATTATTATTTTAAACCCTTAACTTCTGTGTATTGACTTATAGGTGGAAGAGTGGTAAGGGTAGGCAATGGGGGTCAAGTGACTTGCCCAGGGTCACACAACTGGGAAGTGTCTGAGGCCGGATTTGAACCTAGGACCTCCTGTCTCTAGGCCTGGCTCTCAATCTACTGAGCTACTCAGCTGCCCCTTGCTGAGCCTTTTGGGCTCGCTTTTTGAGGTCCGGGTAACTCTTTCTTTCCTAAGGCTATCATTTTCCTTTTTCTTCAAGTTATTATTAATAAATTCTTATAAAAATATGATACTTGAAATATTTGGATATTAATTTTTAAAGTTACATTTCCTCAGTGGTTTGAGAGAAAGTCTGGAGGAGGGAAAACAGGACTTTCTCTCCAGCCAATTAACTTCCATTCGACAGTATGATCCCTAGGACTGAACTTGAGTTGGCCTGGCAAGAGCAGAATACAACATCATATCCCTAATCCTAAAATACAATTCCCTCTAAATAAAAAGGCAGCTGGTAGTCCGGTAGCAGGAGTACTGGACCTGGAGTCCGGAAGCCCTGCTTCAACTGAACTCAGACACCAGCTATGGGTTAGCCTAGACAAGTCACTTGCCCTCTGTTTCCTCATTTGTAAAATGAGCACCTACCTCCCAGAGTTGCTGTGAGGATCAAACGAAATGATAATAGTAAAAAGCCTTGCAAACCTTAAAGTGCTATGTAAATATTAGCCATAAGTATCTTAATGCGGTTTAAAATAATATGAGCTTTCTTGACTGGCATACTTTTGAGTCATATTGAGTTTGTGGTCCACTAAAGCTTAACATCTAAAATTTATTTTTTAATTGATTTTTAAAATGTCCACAGACATGAATGAATGAACAAAAAAGGAACATTTTTAAACACTGCCATGTGCCAGCTATCATGCCAAGCACTAGAACTGCAAAAACAAAAGTGAGATAGTCCTTTCCCTCAAGATTACATTCTCACAGGGGGAGAGTACATATAGAGGTATGGTGGTCATGGAAAAGAATTTTGGACTAGGAAAGTCATTAGGATGTGTGTGTTGATCGAAAAGCAACAGTAGTATTGCTTTGAAAACTGTTCCCAAAATAAGAGGTAAAAAAATAAATAAGTTAGCATTTATATAGCACTTATTATGTGCCAGGCTCTGTGTAATGCATTTTACAATCATTTGATCTTCATCTGAAAAACAAGGTTGGGATAGAGAGCAGGAATATATGATGACAAGAAGACCAGAACAGACAGCTGGATAGATTGTCAGTCTAGTGTGGGACCAGCCAGATATAGATTGGGTACATTTATATTTATTCACCAATTCAGCTGAGCCCCAGGGCTGGCGTTCTAAAGCTGAGAAGGAATAGGAGGCGTGGTTTCTGGAGGCTCCGGATGGAGTACACTATTCCATGTGAGAAGGAACACAAGGTAGTAGCAGAGCCACTGGAAACATGGTCAAAGTAAACAGCTGGATGAGATGTAAGGGCAGCGAGAGTCACAGAGGGCTAGTGAATTTGTACTCACTCATTTACCAACTGAAGGAGCTCAGCCCCAGGGCAGGTGCTCCAAAACTGATTGGATTAACTTTCCCAGGTACCATCTGAATTTGGTTCTAGTAGGAAGAAGCAGGTCAGCCACAGGGCTGATGGCAAGATGGTCTGGGTGGATAGCTTGCTAAGATATGAAGCAGAAGTCTGGTCTGGGGCCAGCTAGGTAAATTTGCATTTGTGCACTAATGAAGGCTATTCAGTCCTAGGTTTAGCATTCATCTGACTATTACAAAATACATTTATAAAAGAGAAAACTAAAATAAAACAATTACCTGGTAAAGTGTTCCTAACCAGTCATTGAAGAAACAAAATTTAAATGACCCTGGAGCATTACTTCACAACCATTAAAATGACAAAAAAATATCGCCAGTGGACTTTGGAGAAAGCGGTGCATTCTTTTTTCTTTTTCTTTTTTTTTTTTTTAATATTTTTTCCATGGTTACATGATTCATGTTTTCTCCCTCCCCTCAACCCTCTCCTCTCCTGGAGTTGACAAGCAATTATATATATATAATTTTATCACTGGGACCCATTTCCATATTATTCATTTTTATAGAAGAGTAATCCTTTAAAACCAAAAAGCTAAATCACATACCCATAATAAACAAGTGACAAATCACATGTTTTCTTCTGGATTTCTGCTCCTACAGTTCTTTCTACAGATGTGGATAGCATTCTTTCTCATAAGTCCCTCAGAATTGTCTTGGATCACTTTGTCAACTTGAAATCTGGATGCCCCAAGTTTACCTCTGCCCTTTGAGAAACCCCAGTACCAGGCACACCTGTTTTGGACTGAATTATAGACCTTAGAGCAGTGATGGGCAACCTTTTGAGTTTGGTGTGTCAAAATTCGCCAAAAAAACCGAGCATAACTCAGGTGGTGTGTCACTTAGAGAAAAAAAACATAATTTCACAATATTTATAGTTTAAATAACAAAAATGTGTAATTGTAATATATAACTGTATTTAACAGACCAAAATAGGTAAATTAATATAGGTAGAATTGTCATCTATAGTGCACAGAGTGTCTACACTACACTTCAGCAAATGTTTCATCCTCAGCAAGTGGCCCCAGACTTCTCTGTATGCTGCCGCATGCGGCCACATGTCATCAAAAATGGCTACATGTGACATGTGTGTCATAGGCTTGCCACTACCACCTTAGTGTTTGGGGACCCTAGTTTGGGTGGCATTAGTGGACATAGTCAAGAGTTAGTGTGCCTTTATTTGTTTTAGAAGCTTCTCCCATTGTATTAAAGTCCTCTCTCCGGAAACCCAGCTCTTAGTTTGACCCTTTCCTTTGTATTTGTTATAGTTGAGCTCCCAGATACCCCAGCTGCAGGCTGCAACCTCTTTTCATCCTGCTTGCAGTTCGTCTATGCAGGCTTGCTGTACCACGTTTCTCCAGAGGGTATAAAAGACCCCCAAGTTCTGTCACTCTTCGGAGTTATTACCTAGTGAGGTTATCCTCTCAGAGATACTGGTGGCGGCTGAAGAGTGGACATTATCCCTCTCCTGATTAAAGACTTGGTTTTTCTAACTATTAAATAATTCTGTGTTTTTTTCCAAGTTAACAATTGCATTGCTTTTAGTAACAGTCAATTATATTTAATCATCCCACAATGTTTCAGTTACTGTTTATAATGTTCTCCTGGTTCTACTTATTTCACTCCCCATCAGTTCATGTAGATCTTTCCAGTTCTTGTAGAAATCAAGCAGTTCCTCATTCCTTATAACACAATAGTATTCCATCATACCACAATTTGTTCAACCATTCCCCAATTGAGGAACAACCCCTTATTTTCAAGTTTTTTGCTACCACAAAGAGCACAACTATAAATATTTTTGTACAAACAGGTCTTTGCCCAGTTATTTTTTTTTATCTCTTTAGGATATAAACCCAGTAGTGATATTGCTGGATTAAAGGGCATGCATTCTTTTAAAGCCTTTTGGGCATGATTCCAAATTGCCCAAGGAGGTGCATTCTTGTACTGTTTCAGAGACTGCAAACTGGTGGGAGACATTTGGAAAATATATTCCAAAAATTGGGGAAACAATCATACCCTAGACCTCTGTTGGTAAAGCCTTGGCACATATGTGAAACCAGCCCTTGGGGGGCTGCTCTGGTCCCCTCTTCCTAGTCCCTGAGGCCATTTTTTTGCATGCCTCACCCCTAAATTCACTCTCCCAAAGCAAACATTTTCTCTCTCAGCTCTCTTAGGTAATCTCAGGTCTCACAGACAGTTTGAATTTGCCTCTGGGCACTCAAACTAGGAAATGGTTCTCCAACCCAGCCCTAGACCCATGATGGTGAACCTATGGCACAGGTGCAAAAAATGGCCCACAGAGACCTCCTTGGGGGCACTCACACTGTTGCGCACTAGAGTTTAGAAAGGCTGAGGGACTCAGGCAGAGTTGCTCTCTTCTCCATCTCCACCACACCTCCTCGCAGCTCTGCCCAGCAACCCAATCAAAGCACTTACTCCTTCCCCTAAGCAAAGTGCTCTGCCACTACCTTCCCTCTTTTCCTCCCCTGTTTGGGGTAAGGTGGTGGGGGTGTGGGGGTGCGGCACTTGGTAGTGGGGGCATGATACATAGTCTGGAGGTGGGGTGGGGCATAGCTTGCTGTTCACCATCACTGTCCTAGACATAAAAATTCCATTATTAGAACTAAATCCTTACCATTGTGGAAATTTTTTTGATTGACAATACATGTTTATAATTTATTTTTGTTTTTCTGTGTTTTCAATGATGGGGAGATGTAGAAGGCATTGGAGTGTGAGGATGAGAAGACAGATTTTGGCAAATATAAGAAAATTTAAGATGTTCTGGTAGTATGATAACAAAGTATATATTTAAATATATTTGTAGCAGTATTATTTCTTATTGCGAAAATTGGAAATATCCATAATATTGCTTTGGAGTAGTGGCTGAATTGGTGGCACAGTGGAAAAGGATAGAATAATGGACTTGGAGTCAGGAAGACTAAGTTCAAATCTAGACTCAGAAACCTGCTAGCTTTGGGCCACATTTGGCAAGATATTTAACAGTTATCTGTCTCCTTTTCTTCATCTGTAAAATGGAGATAATTATACCATTTACTTCCCAGAGTTGTTGCGAGGATCAAATGAAATATTTGTAAAACACTTTGCAAACCTTAACTGCTATATAAATGCAAACTATTATTATAAAATGTAATATATCAAATTATTATCATATACACCAAGAGAACTAAGATAGAACCCTCCCCTGTGTACTCTGTCCTGAGCAAGTTGGCAATTCTTCTTGTCCTGGGTCCCCACTGCCCCTTACTGAAGTCTTTGCTTTTTTAATAATACTGAAGAAGTCTTTGCTTTAGTATTCACTTAAGATTGTAGCCTCAAAGTTGCAGCAGGAGTATTTTGCTTCTACTTAAGAATTTTAACATAAACTCTAAAATCAGTAAGTCAACTGGAAAGGCAAAAAAATAAAACAAAACAAAAAACAGTCCTTGTTCTCAGAGAGCTAATAGTGTATCTAATAAAAGAAACAACAGGCAAACAGCTGTGTACAAATAAAATCTCTACAAAATGGGGGTGATCTCAGGGAAGGCACTGAGATTAAGGAAAATTAGAGAGCGCTCCTTTGTAGAAGGTAGATCTTTAGCTGAGATTTGAAGAAAACAAGGAAAGGCAGGAGGGCAAAGGTGAAGTGAAAGAGAGTTCAAGACATGGGGAGCAACCAGTGAAAATGCTAATTTGTAATAATGGTTTGCATTTACATAGCACACTAAGGTATGCAAAGTGTTTTACAAATATTATTTATATAAACTTATATGTATGCCTAATAATATATGCACATACCTGTGTGCACACACATGCACAAATACACACATCCAATTTTTCTCCATCAGTTTATTAGTATCGCACCAAAGGGGAAGTAAGATTGACATAGTAAGAAATTAAATACATGAAGAAACTGCCTGAATCTTCTATTTGCTGACCATAAGTCATGTAGACTATATAGGGTGTCCCAACTTTGGGACACCCTATACAGATCCAAAGGGAAGACACAGAAGAAGGGAAGGTTGTTTGATGTCCTCTGGAAAGGAGTAAATTGTTACTATTTTTCATTTTGAAAGGATAACTAAAACTGGAATGATACCCCAAAAGTTATATAACTGTGTATACTATTTGATCCAGCAATATCACAACTAGGTCTGTATCCAAAAGAGATCATAGAGAAGGGAAAAGGTCCTATATGTACAAAATTATTTTCAGCAGTTCTCTTTGTGGCAACAAAAAATTGGAAACGGAAAAGATATCCATCAATTGGGGAATGGCTGAACAGAATACTACTGTGCCCTAAGATACAATGAAAGGGAAGATTTCAGAGAAACTGGCATAAACTTCCAAAAAGAAGTGAGCAGAACCAAGAAGATACTGTATACAGTAACAGAAATGTTGTACAATGATCAAATTAAACTATTATCAGCAATGCAGGGACCCAAGACAACTTTAAGGAACTCATGATGAAAAGTGCTATCCACAGCCATAGAAAGAACTGTCAGAGTAAGAATGCAGCTAGAACCATGCCATTTCTTGTCTTATTTCCTTCATGATTTTTTTTCTTAGATGTGTGATATTTGTCTTCTTTCACAACATGAGGAATAGGGAAATTTGTATTGCATGACAACACTGAAATAACCTATACTAGATTGTTTGCGACCTGAGGAGTGGGAAAGGGAGAATTTGCATTGCAAAAGGTCAGGAAACAATTATTAAAAAATTGTTTCTACACATAAATGAAAAAATAACAAAAGGAATGAGTTGATTAAAAAAAAAATCAGAGATGCCCCTAAATTGAATCTAGTCCATCATGTGAGAGGTTAAGATCTGGATGATACATATATTACACATACATAATAGTGCTTTATTATTCATTTAACTTTAAATATACATAAAGCCAATTAAACATTTTTTATAACTATTTACATTTGAATACTTGCATTTTCACATAAAAATATAAAGGCTTGCGACCTCCTTGATCTTCGAAGGTTCAGAGAGGCCTGTATTAGCTCCGGGCCCAGACTGCCCATTTGTAGCTTCTGCCCTCACTCCTAGGATTTCCAGGAGACCTCTCAATTTAGCCTACCTGCCTGTGGGCTACTTGATTCTGAGGCTTTCCAGAGTATCCTGGACCACTCCTAGATCCAAGCCTCTGGTTTCAGTCTTTGTCCAGGGCTTTATGCAATGTCCCAAATTATAACCACTTCAAATAGACATTTAGTATCTCTCATTTGTAGCTCTTTAAGTCTGTACCTTCATCTGCCTGCCTGCTTCGGAGAACTCAACAAAACCAACCAAGATACACTGAGGGAAGACCTTCAACAACATAATCACTTCTCTCTCTCTCAAAGTATTTCTCTCCAGGCACTCATAGTTTGCTTAAACATCTTCCTCAAAAGTTGGTATACTCCTGTCCTGACATATTCTTCCCCATCTCTGTAATTCTGAGCCTCTGCATCCTCCACTGCCTGCTCCTTTAATTCTTCAACCCAACTCCCACAGTGTCCCACCTCTGATCAACCCTATCCACTGTGCTTTCTGGAATGCCTGCTCCAGTTAACAAACCTGCTTTCATCTTTAAACTTTTCCTTTATCCTTTCATCTTCTAGCACTCAGAGACCTGGTTCCTTCCTGATGACCTGGCCAGCCTCACCACTCTTTCTAATACTGATGACATTTTCATTTATACCCTTCCCCTTCCAATTTCCAATCCTCTCCCCTCATCACCCAGTAACCTCTCCTTCTTTGAGGTTCATTCAATCCATACTTATCACCCAAAGAAGATTCTGATACCTATTATATACCTACTCCCAGTATATTCTTCCTTTCTCAATGAGTTCAGTGCCTGACTCATAGTAACAGCTTTTCTTTCATCTCCATCTCATAACCTCATAACGGAGTATTTAACATATATAGATACTCCCTCAAACACTTTAATTTATTGATTCCTCAATTTTCTCATTACCCATGACTTGCTCCTTCATTCATTTCAGCTAAAAAGAGATTTGCCATCACCCACATTTTATGTTCATGAACTCTGAAATTCCTTTATTTGATCAAAATTAGTCCATCAATTTTATTCTATCTTATAATCTCTACCCTAACCATAGTCTTTGCCCTCACTATAACTTCAAATCTTTCCCAAGTCATAATCCTTTGTACTGGTTTAACTCTCTTCCCTTCCCCCATCTTGACTACTCAGGGAATAAATTAATCTCTATACTATCCTCTACTCCCCCCCAGATTCCCCTTTTTTTCTGAACTTCTTGATTACTTTTAAATGCACCATTGTCCTTTCAGTTATCCATGCTTTTAATTTCAGGTTCAACCTCAATTCCTCACTGGTACTTATTCCACATATCCAATCAATTCCCTGTACTCTCACAGTAGCCTTATTTGCCTCAGACTCTCCCCACATTCCAATTCATCTTCTGCTCAGCTGTCAAACTGATTTTCCTAAAGATCAGGCCTGAACATATCATGTCACTCTTATATTCAATAAACTCTAGTGGGTCCCTATTACCTCCCAAATTAAATATAAATTCATGTTTGGCTTTTAAAACCCTATACAGTCTTTCTCCTTCCTCCCATTCTAGACTTTTTCCAATTTACTTCCCTCAAGGTATCCTACAATCTAGTGATATATTCACTTCCTTGCTATTCCTCAAACACCATACTCCATCTCCTAATTCCCTATACTCTCAATTGGCTTTCCCCCATTTCCAGAATGTTCTCCTCTTCATCTCTGTCTCCTAGCTTCCCTAAAGTCCCTGAGATTCTTACTAATTTCATTTGACTTCTTATCCTTACTCCTCTTGCTGGCTACAATTTGCTGATGTTCTAACAATGACTTCACAGGTAGTCAATAAGATTTTCTTAACTAATTGTTATGAAAGCCTAAATCAAAAGCCTAAATCAAGAAATGAGTTCATGTTTTATGATCAAAATTCTGGGCTGAAATGTGAAAATAAATATTTTAAGGAGAATAATAATATACTCTTTAAAAAGCCATGTAAAAATAAATTTAGCACTGTTTTACTTACTTCTGCCGGGTAACCCAGTGTATAACTAGATCCAACCGTTTTTCAGCTAATCCACATTTAATTCCTTCCACAGTCAACTGAGCATTAACAGATTTTCTAGCAGCACGACTTGTACTAAAGAGAGCCTCAAAGAATAATAATAAAGGAAGAGTTTTCCCTTTAATTTTACCAGCACCTAGAGTGGGGAGAAAAGAACTATTGAGTTAAATGTTTTGGACAATATTATTTATTTCATTTCATATTTTATAGGGTGTTCCTTTAAAACTTGTGAAGATGATGAAAAGTACAACCTACCTTCTATAA
The DNA here is from genome assembly GCF_016433145.1 of Gracilinanus agilis. NCBI lineage: Eukaryota > Metazoa > Chordata > Mammalia > Didelphimorphia > Didelphidae > Gracilinanus > Gracilinanus agilis. The sequence continues at coordinate 106,258,281 of NC_058131.1, forward strand.
GAGAACTTATTAACTCTGAGGGTAGATTAAAAAATATTGTTTCTCACTTTATTTTTCTTGCCTTTTTTTGCAACATGATCAATAAAGGAAAAATGTTTGCATGACTTTGCATATAAAATGGGTATCATATTGCTTGCCTTCTCAATGCTTTGGGGAGGAATTGGACAGATGAAGTGAATTTGGAACTCAAAACTTTTAAAAATAACATTATAAATAGATTAAGTGAAAGAAAAAATAAAATTCGTGAAGAAATTTTGTAGTTTAAGAATTAAGTACTTCAGTTTTCAAGACAGATCTGACATTATTCTCCAATTTAGATCTACAATTGATATGAGTTGATAGTTGAAATTGCTTGTCATTTTAAAAATATGCTATTCTATTCCATATCCTTATTCAACTCTATTCAATTCTATCAACATGAATTAAACAGTCCCAAGGCATTTTGTATATTGTTTTCATGGCTCTGCTTTCTTTACTTTTTGTCAGTTAATATAAATCTTTCCATGATTCTCTGTATTCATCACTTTTGCCATTTCTTACACCATAGTAATATTACATTACATTCATGTACAATTTGCTTAGTCATTTACCAATCAATAGGTATCTACTTTATTTTCAATTTTTGGCTACTGCAGAAAAGTGCTGTGATGCATTTTGGTATTAAAAAAATACACACACACACTCATATATAGATAAAGATAGAGATAGAGATAGAGATAGAAATAGAGTTAGAGATAGAGACTTTCTTATCAATGGCCTTCTTGAATGTAAAGATTAGTAATAGAATATCTAAGTCAAATAGTATAGACATTTTAATCATATTATTTACGTAATTCCAAATTGCTTTTCAAAATGGCTATACTGATTTACAGTTTCACCAGTGGAGGAAAGAAAGATTGTGGATCTATGAAAGAATAAAAGTACTGAAAGATTATTGGAACACCTAGGTAGTACAGTGAATAGAGTGCCAGGCTGGAGTTGGAAGATCCTATATTCAGATGCTTCCTACCTGCCTGACCTTGGGCAAGTCACTTAACTCCTACAGCCTAGCCCTTGCTAGTCTTATGCCTTAGAACTGCCACTAAGACAAAAGAAAAGAGTTTTTAAAATAAGAAAATGAAAAAAAGAAAAAAGAAAGGTTATTGCTAAAGGCCCATATCCCAGTAAAAAAAAATTCTTTTGAAAGAAGAATTTTGAAAGAAAGAAAATAAAGTACAGGCCAGTTGCAACAGGATGCACACTATTTATAAAACTTTTTTTAATGTCTGTATTGTTTCAGAGTTCACAGGGCAAAGAGAAAATACTGCAAGCAGCCAGAAATAAACAATTCAAATATCATAGAGATATAGTCAGGAGTACACAGGACTTAGCATCTTCAACATTAAAAGACTGAAGGGGAGGGCAGCTGGGTAGCTCAGTGGAGTGAGAGTCAGGCCTAGAGACAGGAGGTCCTAGGTTCAAACCTGGCCTCAGCCACTTCCCAGCTGTGTGACCCTGGGCAAGTCACTTGACCCCCATTGCCCACCCTTACCAATCTTCCACCTATGAGACAATACACCGAAGTACAAGGGTTTAAAAAAAAAAAAAAGACTGAAGGGATTGGAATAAGATATTCCACAGGGCAAAAGAACTAGGGGCAGCTGGGTAGCTCAGTGGATTGAGAGCCAGGCCTAGAGACGGGAGGTCCTAGGTTCAAATCTGGCCTCAGACACTTCCCAGCTGTGTGACCCTGGGCAAGTCACTTGACCCCCATTGCCTACCCTTACCACTCTTCCACCAAGGAACCAATACACAGAAGTTAAGGGTTTAAAATAAAATAAAAATAAAAAAAAGAACTAGAATTACAATCAAGAATCACTTACCTATCAAAATTTAATATAATCCTTCAGGGAGAAAAAAAGGATATTTAATGAAATAGAGGGCTTTCCTGATGAAAAGACCAGAGCTAAATAGAAAATTTGACTTTCAAATATCAGACTCAAGAGAAGCATAAAAAGGTAAACAGGAAAGAGAAATCATAAGAGATTCAATAAGGTTAAGCTGTTTATATGCCTGCATGGGAAACTGATACTTGTAACTCCTAGGAACCTTATCATTATTAGGGCAGTTAGAAGGAGTTAGAGGGCTATGATGGGATGATATTGAAAAATATAAAAATAAAGGGTGAAAAGGAGGAATGTCCTAGGAGAAGGGGGAAGGAAGAGGTAGAATGGGGGAAAATATTTCACATGAAAGAAGCATTAAAGAGTATTTACAGTAGGGGAGAGTATGAGGGGTACCAGGTAACACTTGAACCTTGCTCTCATCAGAATTATTTCAGAGGTAAAATACACCCAGTAGAGTATAGAAATCTTTCTTACCTTAAAAAGAGGTAGGAGGGGAGGAGGATAAGAGAAAGGGGGTGAGAGCTGATAGAAGGGTGGACAGATTGTGGTAATCAGAAGCAAAATACTTCTGAGGAACAAAAGGATGAAAGAAGTGAGAGAAGAATAAACAGGAGGGAAAAGTAGGATGGAGGGAAATATACAGAAATCATTAATGTGAATGTGAATAGGATGAACTCATCCATTAAATGGAAGTAGATAGCAGAATGGAATCCATGATTCAGATATAAAGGGAAATACCATAAGCAAACTGGGGAGCTTGGAATATTTTACTAATCAAATCTTTAGATAAAGGAGGAATTTATGACCAAATCTTGTTTTGTAGAAAACATTACAGGAGATAAAAGGTGTCATTCTGATTACATTAAATTAAAAAGCGTTTGTACCAAGAAAACCAATGTAGCCAAGATTAGAAAGAAAGCAGAAAACTTGGGGGTGGGGGGAATTTTACAGCAAGTTTCTCTAATAAAGGCTTCATTTCTCAAACATCTAGAGAACTGAGTCAAATTTACAAGACTATAAGTTATTCCTCAATTGATAAATGGTCAAAGGAACAGGAAGTTTTCAAGTAAAGCAATTAAAGCTATCATTACATGAAAAAAATGCTCTAAATCATTATTAGTTAAAGAAATGCAAGTTAAAATAACTCTGAGGTACCATCTCAGATTGCCTAATCTGAGAGAAAAGGAAAATGATAAATGCTGGAGGGGATGTAGGAAAATAGGGACACTAATGCACTCTTGGTTGAGTTGTGAAGTGATCCAACCATTCTGGAGAACGATTTGGAACTATACCCAAAGGGCTATAAAACTGCATGCCCTTTAACCTAGCAATACCACTACTAGGTCTATATGCAAAAAAATTTTTTTAGGAAGGAAAAGGATTTATATATACAAAAATATTTGTAACAGTTCTTTTTGTGGTTGCAAAGAATTGAAAATTGAGCAGATGCCCATTAACAAGTTGGAGTATATGATTGTGATGGAATTCTACTATCCTCTAAGAAATGAGCAGCAAGCTACTTTCAAAAAACCTAGAAAGAATTACCTGAATTGACAGAAAGTGAAGTGAGCAGAAACAAGAGAACCTTGTACACGGTAACAGCAATATTTTATGATGATAAACTGTGAATGATTTAGCTATTCTCAGCAATACAATGATGCAAGGTAATGCTGAAGACTTTATGAAGAAAAATTCTATCCACCTCTAGGGAAAGAACTGAAAAGAGGTTTTTTGGGACTATGTTCTTTTTTTCAATGTGACTAATATGGAAATATGTTTTGCATTACTTCAAAATATCAAATATATGTCAAATTTTCTGCCTTTTCAATTAGGGGAGAGAAAAGGAGAGAATATGGAACTCAAAATTTTAAAAAACCAAATGTTTAAAAATTGTTTGTACATGTAATTGGAAAAAATATTGTAAAGGAATGACTAAATTGTATATATTAATATATTGTCTCAAAATTTTTACCTTTGAACTTTATGTCAAATTAAATCTAGTTTTACATAGGTTCTTTAAGACGAAATACATCAGATCAAGACTTCCTTTTTAAAAACTGAACATTACCTACCTTAAGATCTCCAAAATTTAAAACTCAACTCTCTAAAGGACCTTAGAAATCCTTCAGCCCAATCCTCCCATTTTACTAATGAGGGAGCTTAGATATAAAAAGGTTAAGTGACTCGCTTTTATCCAAGAGACATTGCTGTCTCTTGGATAAAAGGAATTCATAAGGTTTATGCATATATGATCTTCTCATGACAGGCATGAGGTATAGTGAATAGAGATCCAGTACTGAAGTGACTCTACTTTGGTTTAAATCCTTTCTCTAATAGCTATAGACTGCCCTGAGAAAGTCACTAAACTTCTAGGTGCCCCAGGGACCTCTCAAGCACCATAAACTGATAACTTGCATTCATAGTGTCCTCTTTGGGAGTTCTCTCTACCAATGTAATACAGGTCCCTCCATTCCCCTCCCATCCCACACCACCACTCACCCCGAAAAAATCATATAGAAATCCTTACTCCTAAATTTCTTCATTGTTGCCATGTTTCGAAGAATTCCTCTAGGACTGTTCACTGCAAAAATAGCTGCAGACTCATATTCACCATTTGTGAACAATTCGTTGAACCTAGTTTATTTTGTAACATCCACATACCCCCACCCCAGATAAAAAGATACTCATTAAATGGTCTGACACAGATTAAGCATAAAGTAGGAAATAACACGATAAAATATACAAAAACAATTCTAGTATTACTCTGATAATATCTAAGTGGTCTCATTTTATGTTTCTAATCCTCACAGGTGGCATAGTAAAGAGAATGTTGGAGTCAAAAAAGATCTAAGTTTGAATTCTATCTCAAACACTTATTAGCTGTGTAGCTCTGGACAAGTCATCTAATCACTCTCTGATTCAACTGAAGTAACAGCAAGATAGACAGGAGAATCAAGAAAGAAAGACTAGTGCCATAATAACCTAATGAGAAGAGAAGGTGATTTACAGTGTTGAAGGCTGAAAAGAGATCAAAAAGATTGAGAAGTCACTTGATTTGACATATTTAGAGACAGAACAGTTTCAGTTGAATGGTGAGGTTAGAAGCTGGACTATGGTACAGTTAGGAAAAGGAGAAGAAAAAGAAGTGAAGGTATCTAAGGCCTGGGATCATGAGAAAAGCAGCAGCATTAACCAGTACAGTAGTATCCTGGATGGCTTGGGGCTTGGAGAAAGGTCTGAAAGATGCAAAACAAAAGCAGCTCATTTTGTACTAACATTATGTCAATCCAGAAAAACCTAAAATTTAAGACTGCCAATTTCACTGTACTGAATTTTTAAAAATAAATATTTTATAAAACAATAATTTGCCAGCTAGAAAATGAACAGCTCATTAATTGCTATACATGAGCTAATTCTATTTGCCTTTCAATGTAGTCAAGTAATACTTCAGCTTCCTTGGCCTTGTGTGGATCTTCTTCAAGTAATTCCTCAATAAGAGTTTGATCATCTGAAATATTAGAAACACCCAGAGATGTTTACAGATGCATTTAACCTTGCAAACCTGTCATCTCCTAAGTATAGCTCAATAATGATATATTTAACACAAGGATTTCATGCAAAATTGTGGCATATCATCATCATCAGTGCTACAGAATTCCTACCATTTTCTTTACTAATCTAAATCAATCCTCAGGTTACCTCCTTCCTAACTATTTTTTTGGTAGATTACTTGAAAGTTGTTAAAAAACAATATATTCAGTGGTCATAACACTGGTAGCAGAGCAAAATTCAATTCTGCAGCCTCTGAGCATATTTTCAGCCCACTCCTAAGCTTTTCATGATTATAAATTATCAAGTCATTGCCTTCAAGTTGTGTCTTCCATGACATAAGTTATTTTTAAAATATGAGTTACCTTGTAAAAGTCTTTGAGTTTTACTCAGCTGGATTACAAAGTCTTGAAAAGAAACGCTCATGTCAGATTTTATCCAGGAAAGAAATGCATTTGAAACCATTTCTGTTTTTCTATGACTATGAAGATAAAAATAACCAATGTACTCAGTCTCAAACCATGTGAATATAAATATAGCAGTTTTACATATTTCAAGGTCTTTACAGAATAAATTCATACCGAAACCGTAATTCATTGTTCAGTGCTTCTGCTTCATCTCGCCTACGTAAAGCCCGGACTGTTTCTTCATCTAAGTCAGTCTTTCTCATATGTGGAATGTATTTTACCAAAGAGTAATTTTTAACTTCTTCATATTTTTCTTCGAGACGAATAAGGTACTCATCAAGAGTATCTAAATCAACAGATTCTTCTAGGGTCATGCCTATTGGAACAGAAAACAAAATTACACAAGCTATTTATAGAAGCATTATCATATAAAATAGCAAGTCTAAGAGATATTAATCAAACTTCAATTTTTTAAAGCATATAAAAGATGATATAACAGCATTAACAATAAGGCAAAGAAAAAAGACCCCAGAGGATTATCATTAATTAATTTTTTAAAGTTAAATAAAATGTCAACAAATAAAAACCAGAAATATATTTGAAAAATGATCCATCATGACTAACGACATATCTGTAATGGAAGGGTGATTTTATATTTCGAAAATAAGTTTCAAAAACAACCAACCTATATGTACCATAATTTGGGAATAATCCAAACTGTAACATGAATGCAATGGTTTTACATTATAAGAAATGAAAAATATACATAATACAAAGAAATATAAGAGTAATGCTGAGAAAAGAAAAACAATAATATCAATAGTTGATTTTTATAGTGTTTTTAATGAATTAATATGTTGGTTACATCAAAATTCTCAGGTCTCTACCTCCCTAATGACCCCATATATTAAAGGAGACATCATTTGACCAAAAAAAGTATATATAAACTATCTTTTGTATTTCTATTTATCAGTTACTTCTCTGGAAGTGAACATTCACTTATTCTTCAAACATTAATTCTATAGCTGTGTATAATGTTCTCTAGGTTCTACTCATTTCACTTTCCATAATTTCATGTATTCATATAAACATAATTCCATATTGGTTTTTTTAATTAACCTGCTCATCATTTTTCACACAGTCATATTCTACCACAACCATATGCCACAACTTGTTTGGTCATTCCCCAACTAACAGATATCCCCTCAATTTCCACCACAAAAAGAGTTGATATAAATATTTTATAACATATAGGTTCTCATACACAGTATTCCATCCCTCATCTTTGTGCCTCCACAGCAGGAATCTTTCATGCCTAGAATACGGATCCCTCTTCATCTTCACCTTTTAAAATCTCTGCCTTCCTTCTAGGCTCAGCTCAAGTGCCACCTCCTACCCAAAGCCTTTTCCAATCTCTACCCCTCCCCCTGCACCATGAGATTATTTTGTGTTCCATTCTGTATATATGTTTTACTTATTTATGTGTGTGGATGTCTCTTTCCCAAAAAGACTGCAAGCTCTTTAAGGCTGGGTACTTTTTTTCTCTACCCATAGTCTAAAACTTTTTATAAGTTTAGCTGTAGGTGGCCTGGGGACCTTGAGTAGAATGCAAAACTGTAGAAGGGGAGGGGATGCTCCTCTGTTGTTCCCTGTTGCCATCTGTCTTGGTCTGTCCCCTTCTCATGGTTGCTATCCATGGGAAGCAGGGTCTTTGGGAACAGACCCCTCCCCTTTTGTTCTACAGTTAATATTTTAGAAATTCTAAAAATCATTAATTTATAACAACCTCTGCTCCCTTTTCTGACATGCTGTCATCACCAAGTAAAAAAATAAAAAAGGTTCCTCATAGGCCTGAGAAATCTTATACTTTATTTTATAGGTTTATCAAGATTCTTTTAAAATATGACATCTCACAGTTAATATAATACTGAAAAAGGGGGTTAAGTACAACATAACTTCAAAATCAGACATTTCTCCCACAATGTATGCAGTACTATTCTAGTTTCATTGGTTTCTGTTTTATCTCTACCAACAAGACTATACATTTCTTTCCATGTCTTCTAATATTTTTTTTCCTCCTAGAATATGTTACATAAAATGAACATTTGTCCTTATTAAGCAAATATATACTTTTTAAAAGAAAAGTCAGTACCCACCCAGGATAAACCTAAGTGAAAAAGAATTTGGTCTAGATTTGAATTTAACATGTTATAAAAGGAAACAGTTAAAATATCTCTTGTTTTCTTTAAGACAGTAAGTAAAATACCCTACCTGGAATGGGCCTTGCAGGATTTACTACAGTTGTGAGATTTTTTATTTCATCTTCACTGCACTTTCTCCTAAGTTGTCTTAATTTACTTAGTTGCATTTGAATTTTCAAAGAATTTGCTTTAATAACCCTTATCCTGAAGGAAAAAAAAAAAGATTTCTTCCATTTCCTTCAAATGACTCAACTTTTTGGATCATGAGAATTAGTTAAGCAAAAATGGGTTAAATAATTACACTTATTTTGAATTATTATCTTATTCTGAGTTATCCTGAGTTTTGGTTCCTAATTTCAGGTAGGTGGGTGTTCACTAAATGGTGCCGTGAAAAATGAACTAATTTCATTTTTTCTCATTATAATTGTTAATGAAATTTCATAATGGGGAGGATTCCAATACAATAAAATTTTAATGAATTCAAGCATATATTAGTTAATAACCTAAGCTCAAAATTCTAAATAGTCAAAATTACAATCTAAAACTATTTTTGCTTTATATGCTTATCTACTATATAATCAACTTTAAATAAATAGAATCCTTTCTATTATATATTCACAAACTACAGTCTCTGCCTGCCCACAATATGCGCCTCTCTCTCTGTCTCTCTCTCTCTCTGTCTCTCTCTCTGTCTCTCTCTCTCTCTCTCGTCCTTTAGATGAGTCACATTTTGATGCCTTGGTAATTTCATAGCCATATAGCATTGCCAGAGCACATTAATACGAAAAGATGGTCTTTTGTCAGAAGAATTCACAAGACCGTATTTTCTTTTGTTTCTTTAACCTAATCCTATTTGTGAAATAACTTTTACCATCTTTGCAGTGAAATCTGGTTTCATTCACTGTGAGAATCTCAGTAATGATATAGTTCAGCTTTTCCAACTGTATGTCTCTGGATAAAGATTTCATATTTGTAGTACTCACAGTTACTAAGAGTACAGAATTCTTAGCACATTCAGGTCTATTTTCTGCCATTCTAACATCAATGTGGATATAGAAGTCAGGCCTCACAAGCCAGATTTTCATTTAAAAATTTTCCTTTCTTAAATAAAGTTAATACACAGTTAAGCATGACAGTAACAATGAGTTTATCCAGGCTTCTTGCCCATCAAATGCAATGTCCCTCTATGACACTGCTAAGTATAGAAGGGGACAAAGGAAATTTTGTAGACTGGTTCAAGATTTTCAACACTGATTTGAAATTTCTTACAGGGAAGGGGGCAGGGGAGAGCCAAGGGTGGCTTAGTAGCAGCAAAAAGCTGAAACCACACTGACAATCCTTTCAAACCATTCTTTAAAAAGCACCTCAAAATGACAGGAGTCAAAAACCAACAGCAAGATAGAGTGAAGTGGCTCTTGTAGCTGGAAGAATCTTAAGTGGGGTAAATTAACCCATAGAACCCCAAGAGAGGGACAGTTAAAAGCAATTAAGAATGTGGGTATATATTCAGCACCCCAAGCTGAGTGACTTTCACTCTTTTCTGGGATGGGGTGCTGGGTGGATGAGGGAAGTGGGATAATTATTATCACTACTGCTTTCTGAGGCCTAGCATAACTCTGATCAGCAGAGCTTGGTGGAATTTAGCTTTTCCCACACTGATTATCTATAAGACTGTCACACTGATCCTGATTTTATTACTGCTGAAATCAACTAGCAGCAATTTCAACCTGAACTTCAATATCTTCAGATCTCCAATCAAGATTATCTTTAAACCATCTTGCTTTAGTATTTAGTTTATATATAATTAGATTAGCTTGTGAGAAAGTGAAAGAAACAAGATCCTGGTGTGGGGCTTCTGCCCCATTAGGAGAGAAGTCATCCTGTCAGCAACTAAGAGCTTTAGACAGATTTGGCCTTACCCTATTTCCTATTATTACCTATCAATCCTTTCCCTTCAAGATCATTAAATCCTTATTTAATCTAAGGCAGTTGGTGTGAGAGATCCTGAGATAAACTTTATTGGCCAAATACATACTTTACCAAAGCCATACTCCATCTTGCCAGCCTCTGGGACAGTTGAGATCTTGAAAGATAGGAATCAGCTTTGAACACATCCTGAACTAATTTCTCATTCTTGTTTAGGGGATAAACATCAAACAGGTAAAGTCATCAATTTCCTGTGAAGTTATTCCCATTTAATACAAAGTTCACCCCTGGAAAGCTTATCAGATAAGCAACCATTACTGGTCCAAAATCATTTCAGTTAGATCAAATCCCAGAGTCCTAAACTGCCAAAGGGAGAGGGAGTTGGAGTTCCATCTACTAGCTTCCCATTCCCCACCTGAGGCTTGAGTTTCTAGCCAGGGCTCTGGGCCTGCAAACTGCATTCTTATACTCTCCTGCTGAATAAAGGTAAGCAGAGGGAGTTTATTTTCAGGGGGTAAGGGAGAACCAGAAGCAAAACTGCACACAGAGAAGTGCTGACTGACTACTTCCCACCTATTGCACCAGTTTTCATGACTGGGCATAGACCAACTTCAGTATCCCAGGACCCTGGATACAGCAACAACAGAGTACCTCATTCCCCAGACCCACCCCTTGAATTCCCAGGCTCTGGCACCACCAACCCACAGTGAAGCCCAGAAATCCACAGTGCTGGGCACTTTTAAGCCTACACTACAATGAAGACCTAGCCCCAGGGCAAAGTAGCTCATAGTGCAGAGACCTGCAAGCCAACAGCAGAGGATACAGAACCAGCAACTTTCAGAATTTCCAGTCCACAGGCAAAAAAGTAAACAGCAAAAGAAACACCTAGCCCTAGAAAATGTCTGTGGTGAAAACAAGCAAAACAGAGTCAATAGGAGACTGTGAGATCCAAGCAACAACATGTAAAAAACTTTCAAAGGAAAATGGAAATTGGTCTCAAGCACTGGAAGAATTCAAAAAATCAAATAAGACAGGTCAAAGAAAAATGGGGAAAAGAAATAAAAGTAATGCAAAAAGAAAATAACAGCTTAAAAAACAAAATTGGTAAACTAGAAAAAGAGGCCAAAAGATCCAATGAAGAAAAGAGTTCCGTGAAAAACAGAATGGACCAAATGGAAAAGGAGGATCAAAGGGTCATGGAAGAAATTCATTCTTTAAAAATTAAATAGAAGCTAATGACTTCACAAGAAATCAAGAAACAATAAAGCAAAAACAAAAGAATGAAAAAATAGAAGAAAATATGAAATATCTCATTGAAAAAACAACTGTTCTTGGAAAATCGATTCAAGTGAAGACTGATTTCATTCCAAGAGCAAGTGAATAAACTGCCAAAGAGGAAAGGGGATTATACCAAAATCTCAGTCATTTGGCATTATCTAACCCAATACCAATAACTATCCTTACTACAAACCTTTATCCTCTAACCTAACCCCAAGCCAAGTAACCAGAGGAGCTGTGTGAACAATATACAGCTTCTCACTTGATGACTTTGGCTTGGGCACTGTTTGTGGGGTCAAGTGCTTAGCTGAGCTGAACATTCATAAGCCCTGGTGGTTACCAGCACACCTTGGTGGCCACCTAAGCATCCCTATCCTCACTCAGCCTAGATCCATTTACCATCTAGGGATCTTGGGCCAGCTTGTCACGCCCATCTTACAGAAGCACCATACTACACCGTATAACAAGGAGAAACAATTTAAGAATTATTGGACTACCAGAAAGTCATGAGCAAAAAAAAAAAAAAAGCTCCTAGAAATCATATTACAAGAAATTATCAAAGAAAACTATCCTGATATTTTTGTACAAGAGGGTAAAATAGAAATTAAAAGAATCCACAGATTACCTCCTGCAATAAATCTCTAAATGAAATTTCCTACAAAGCCAAATTATTGGCAATTTTCCAGATCACCTCAAAAGAATTAATTTGAGAACATTTCTCAAGAATAATTATTCTACATGAAAATATGTATTGTATGACAGCATTGGTATAACTCTTATTAGACTATTTCCTGCCTCAAAGAGGAGTAGGGAAGGAGAAAGAATCTGAATTGCAAAATGTCATATAACAATTGTCTTGTCTCTACAAAAATTGGAAAAAAATGTTATCCACCAACAGAAGAAACTGATAGTCTGTATGCAAATTGAAGCATACCATTTTTTTCTTTGTCACCTTCATGAGTTTTTTCTTGCATAAGCGATATGTGTCTCTTTTTTCCACAACATGATGAACATGGAAATATATATTTCATGATGTCACATGTATAACCTATGTCATATTACCTGCCTTTAGGGGAGTAGGGAGCAGAGAGGAAGGGAGGGAGAGAACATGGACTACAAAATACCAGAGAACAACTATTAAAAATTGTATTGTCAGGTTCAAAAAAGTAAATATTTCATTTAATTTTTAAAAAAGAATGAGTATTCTACCACCCAACTATATGTTTAACCTGTGCACACATCTAGATTAAAAATTCAGAATTATAAGTAAAATGTGAATGTGTATGTGAAAAATTACCTACCTAAAGCAATGATTCCCAAAACTGGTTTTATAGCATTCTATAATGCCTCACCTTATTTTAAAGGGTATTACAAAATTCTCAAAATCAAAATAAATTAAATTCACTCTAATTTAAATATATGTACGATAAATAGAATGTATTACTTTCATGACATAGATAAGAACTGAGAAATCAAATGTATCAAATGTAATACTAGCAAAAAGGTAGAGAAACCACTCTGTCATGTCTGGGGATTCCATGTACCATATCACCCCCAGAGCTCAGGCCAAGTTGAACGGATGAACAGAGAACTTAAAACCATGATTGGCAAATTATGTACTGAGACACACCTAAAATGGCCTGAAATTCTCCCTCTAGCTCTATTTTATCTTAGAAGCAGACCCAGGGGAGATCTACACATCTCACCATATGAGATGCTTTTTGGACATCCTCCTATACAGGCTAAGCCTTTTTCTCCTGCATATACATCACTATTAGGAGGAGATACTTCTATTGCTTCCTATATACAGGAATTGCAACACAGACTGCGTGAACTCCATGAATCTGGAACTGCAGTACAAGCAGGACCAATAGACTTTTCACTTCATGACCTGAACCCAGGAGACAAAGTGTATACAAAGAACTTCCAGCGCACTGGGGCAACCCAGCCTTCATGGGATGGCTTGTTTGAAATTTTATTAACCACCCCAACAGCTATAAAGATTGGAGAAAAGGACTCTTGGATTCATTGCTCACATGTAAAGAGGGCATCTTCTATTGAACCTGATTGACTGTTTCCTGTTACCTGCATCGGAGATGTTCATAGACTCATGGATGCTAATTTTGGAATCACATTGGTTTGTCTTGATTTTTTCCCTGAATTTATTTTAATTTTCTTATTGATTTTCCTAATATCTTTTAATAGAATAATTGATTTTTTTCTTTTTTCTCATTTCATGTACTCAAGTACATATAATCACTTAATTTTTTGCAATGCTATAATTTTAATATATATGTATTTGCTGTAATATTACAGCTTACTCACAAGGCCTTAGACTCCAGGAACTTGCCATATATTGTTAAATGTTATGGGACTATGATTAATGCTTCTGTCTGATTCCAGGAGAAAGAAACACATGAGCCATTAATAGTGCTAAGAAAACAAAAGGTCATGGAGACCGACTGACCAATCCAATGGGATTGATGAGAACATCTGCACAGTGCCAAAGAGCACAAGGTCAAAGACATCATACATATACAGGTGGGATTGAGGTACTCCCACGCCAACACTAAGGACTTGAACTCAGTGTAAGAATCGAAGTTGCGACACAACATATGTTAAGACGTAGGACTCTCCGAACTACACTGCCAGTCAGGTACCACAGGTTGGCTATCATCTGGCTCACCCAGATATTCCTGAGAATGAAGGGAATGACAGACACTTCCCTTGCATTTAAATCTGATTCTTTTTCCTCTCTTATAGAATGGCAACTTCCTGTAGTCTTAGCTGTAAATGGGTAAGTGCAGTATTACTGCATTATGTCCTACAGACTAGTAGGATGGAAATTATATAAATTGGACCTAATACAAGGGCCTGTTATAAATTTATTTTGTTTATTCAAAAATTTTATATACATAGCTTTTGATACTTTGATTTTGATTTTAATGTTTTCTTTTCCCAAAGTTTCAATTTTCTTCTATTTGATTTTTTATATTTTTGTTTTTTCTTTTGGATTTACTCATACAATCCCATAACTCAACCATATATCTTGAGCTGATCTGGGTATTTCTTTTTAAATACCCACGTCAGGGGGGATTGTATTTTTATAAAATCCAAGATTTAATTGTATTTTTATTATATCCAAGATTTAATTTTCTGATTTTGTTCGAGAAAATTTCTCAGAGAAAAGAAACTTGCTGATTCCTTAATCCAGAGAATGAACTGTTTGCAGAGACATGCCTGAAGAATCTACATTTAATCAAGAGATCCAGAATGAACTTTGGATACAACTGATTGGACTGATGGATTTTGAACAGCTACTTTAAATGTACATGTTGTACCAATAGGGGACTGCCCCCAATTGGTTTCTTGTCAATGCACTTAGCAAACATTGGTTTTGCCTTCTCTCTTTTCCATTCCCATTCTTGCCTCTAACTATTGTAATTAGAAGACCTTTGTGGGTATAAGATGATTATGTAAAATGATCACTTGGGGTGACTAGGCACCCAATGATTATCAGGGGGGATTGTGTAAATGAAATTAACTCTAGCCCATTCATAGTCAAAAATCTACTTACCCTAGGCATCTAGATTATATCATCCCCACCTCCCTCAAGGGAGTGGAGATAAGTTAACCACATGTGACAATAAGTATCAAATCAAGAACAAGGGACTGCCCTTTGGGCAGTCCAAAATCAGTGTAGAGGCTGCCATTGGCCCACTTGAATTAGAGGTGGCCCACAGGAAATGACGTGAGACGCTATCTCTTTAAATACGTGGGTTACAACCTGTAGAGTGAGTTGAGGAGTGGAAGGAGTTCAGGAGTTCCAGCTTTGGACTTGATGCTGAAGATGCTCAGCTGAGACCTCAGAATGCTTCTACTCTGAATTGTCACGTGGGTAAGTTAGGCTGACTTCCTTGGCCAAGGAACTCTGCCTTAAGTAGGCTTATAGCCTCTCTGATTTCTAAGGTCTTGTGGCTTGTAACCTAGTTTAATTAGCCTTTTAACCTTCTCTCTCCATCCAGGCCGCTGCAGGCCTGGATCAGCCTCTCCCTCTCCCTAATTACCTACCTCTTACCTTCCTAATTGTAAATAAACTACCTTAAACTGGATGCTGACTTGGGTCTATTTTAATTATGGAATCAATCTGAATTGTTGATTCCTGGCGGCCACACTTAAAATATATATTTATAAAATACCTAAAAAAAATCTCCCTATTACAGCAGTCTAATTATCATGCAATCATTAATTTATAATCCTTTAATCTAGATTAGTGTACTTACTTTGCTTCTAGTTGGGCTGCTCTTTTCCTGTGGTATATCAATGTTGTAGGTTCTGCTGCTAGAACTTTCAACTTTCCATGAAGATAAAGTGCATTTCTTTGGCCCTTCTTTATTGTCTCAATGAAGGAATCATATTCTTGTTTGATTGAAGTAAGAACTCTTTTGTATGCGGTGACATGCTCTATTATCTGAAAACATTATTTTCCTGAGTATGGTATTGAATTCATTCTGAGAGAACATAAAACAAAAGCCTTGCAAACAGCATCATAGATCACTTTGAAATGACATGAGATTATTAAAATTAGAATTCTACAGATAAACATTTAGTAAACTTAAACTACAACTGGAATCTTGAATTTATCCCAATCATTGTTGAGTACCTGGTGGGCAGACCATTTGACTAAGTACTATTGAATGTTGCGTGAGAAATGAAAAGACAGAGATAAAAACAATCCTTATCTTTAAAGATCTTATAATATGCTGGAGGAAACTGGACACACTTTAATTATAGTCAGATAAAGCTAATGTGAAAGTAAGTTTTCTTAATTCTGGATTTTAAAGTTCAGTTATGAAGCACACTGGCTTTTCCCCAAAGAGTAGCATTTTATTAAATTAAATTAAACATATAAAAAGCAAAAGGAAAATCCTAGTGGGATTTTTCTTTTCTGGAGCTGTTACAAAGACATTTTAAAATATTTTTATTGAAATGTATAGTGCTGGGACTGCTGAAACCTGTTCATGGATGTTTAGGATTTGGGACCTTTCACAACAACAACAAACTTTAAAAATACTTCCAATGCTATATTTTCAATTAGATAAACTATACAACCCCTAAGGTGTTTTCTTTTTTGCCTTTGCCAAAAACTCCTGAGTCGTTGCCAAAGTGTTGTAATGTGTTCAATTTTGAGAGATCTGAAAGCATTATTGTATCTTTCAAATGGATTTTGTTATTTTATCCCCCCCTAATTTTTGTTTTATGATGTATTTTTATCTGTAAATTCAGAAGGAGTTGTTTCCTTTTCAAAATAGAGTATAATTTTTGAATAAATAAATAAAAATTCTGTATTTGGGACCCTAACTATAAAAAGCTAAAAAGTACCAGGTTCTGTGCCTAGTTATTTTACAAGTCTGTGTAAAAATGGTGTCTGTGTGTAGTAGGCAGGTAAAAATTGCTCCTACAAATTCAGAAACTCCTTTTAAAAAAAATTTGACTCAGTCTAATAATTACAGTCAACCATGTGCAGCTTTGATATCCTATCCAACTGTACAATACGTGATAAATGACAAATGCACCTAAGTAATAGTGACACAAGATAATAATGACTTTTAAAATATGGGATTTTCTTTAATACTATCCTGACTACATAGAATGTTTTCCTTGATCAGTCAGTATTAGGCCAAGTAAAAGCTAGTCTATTTAATTTTTTATCATGGAGTATCTAGTGTAGATTGTGGAGCATTACAGTAGAAAGAGCACCGTGCCTGAAGTTGGGAGAACCTGGGGCCAAATCTGGTGTCAGACATTTCCTAGCTGTGTGACCCTGGGCAAGTCATTTGACCCCCAATTGTCAAGCCCTTATGCTCCCCTACCTTGGAGCTGATACTTATTATTACTTCTAAGACAGAAGGTAAGGTTAAAAAAATATTTTAATTCATATATTATTTTTATTTAAATTATTTTTATTTTATTAATTATTATAATTACTATAAATTATAACTATATCTATAAATAATTATTAATAATATTGATCATGTTATATATTAATTTAAATTGTTTTGTTTATTTAAATTTATATATGTGTATGAATAAATAAATGTTACATTGTGGATAAAAAAGCTGGCCTTGGAATGAAGCTGATCTGGGTTTAAGTCTTGCCAATGACAGGCTTTGTGACCCTGCACAAACCAACTAACTTCTTAGTCCCCAAGGTACTCTCTAAGACTATACAAAGTGGCATAGAAGATGCTGACCAGCATTGGGGAGTGGAAGGAGATTTCATCTGGGAGTTTCCTTTGCTAAAGAGCTCACAGGCCCTGTCTCCATCTCCTACTCCATTATGCTGGGTACGGGGGATACAAAACAAAATGAAGCAGACCTTGCCTTCACAAACAAGGAAGCAGCTCAGGCATAGATAAGTACCAAATTGTCTCAGGGGACACCCTCGCAGATGGAGGTGGGGGAGATCAGTAAAATCTGTTGAAGGAGTTGGCACTTGTCCTGAGCACTGAAGGGAGAAAGGAATTTCCAGAGGCAGAAATAAGGAGAATGTATCAGACAGGGCAGCAGCCTTAGCAATGGCCCATCATTTCCAAAGAAGATAGATAGAACCAAGAGCCTAGGGAACAATGCCAAATCTGTCCAACAAGCAATTATGATCTAATATCTTCTTTGCTAAACCTCTTTCTATACCCCATACCTCTACAGTGATCATTTTAATTTATTTATTCATTTATTTGTTTGTTTTGAAAATCCTTACCTTCTGGCTTAGAAGTAATAATACTAAGTATCAATTCCAAGGCAAAATATTGTAAGAGCTAGGCAATCGGGGTCAGGTTCGGAACTGAACTCTCTCAGTTGAATAAACTACAATTCTAAATCTCTAGATTAAAATTAGGTCAAGATGTCAGCAATAAAATTACATTATGTTCCTGTTTTCGAGCTTGTTTCTGACAGAAGACAAAGACTGATAACAGAAAAATGCCAGAGGTGATACTTTCAAGGAAAATAGTCAAAATGTATCTGACCTATATTACCAGGTCCTAGTCTAAGAATCAAAACTGATTTATTCAATGGAGAAATTATTGGACTTAGGTTGAGATAACAAGATGTTAATATTGTACTAACACTTATACTACTTATTGCTCTCCCTATCCATCCTTTCCAGAAACACTACATTATTTTCTTGGTGGAAATGTAACCTGAAAGAGGTATAGCATTTGGAAGGTGAGAGAAGGAGAATTTCATACTATCACTCATGAATTTTTAAATTCTTAAAGCACTATATTACCTTGTCAAATACATTTCGGTATATGATGAAATATTCATCGGCTGGTCCTTCTTCAGTACAGCCCACTCTTTCAGTTTCTACAATTATATATCTTTGCATTCTTTCCAAAAATTCCTTATCACAATTACTAATGATAGGAGGGAGAATTGCATGTTTATTTATTGTAATCTCGTGAACAGCCATTCCTTTATACTCTGTGCACTTGTTCCCCAGATAAAAGTTTAACCTTGATCCTGGTTTTGCAATAAAGTCAACACTTTGATCAAACCCTGAAAGAAAAAAGTCATCAAAATAAAGCTGAGTAAACAGGAATATAAATAAATGTCAATTTTCTAATTTGTTTCAGAACATGTCAAAAAATTAAAATATTCATTTGTAAAATAAAATATTTTATATGGATCTCTTCCAATAAGTATTTCATTCTAAGCCACAAAATCTCAGAGCCATGTTGGTGAAGACATGGCACGCATGCCTGGGCATGCCAGAGTGGGCTGCTCCATTTCCCCTCTCCACAGCACCTGAGAATATTTTTCATGTGTCCCACCCTGCCACCCAATTCAAGTACTTCCTCCCTCTGCTTCTCTGGGGTAATGCTCGGGCTCACAGGCAACTTGAAGGTGCAGTTAGGGCACATGATCCCTAAAAGGTTTACCAATGCTGATCTAGAGGGTCCTACCAAACTAACAAGATATGAAGGACAGGTCCAGTGATAAACTGCAGGTCTGGTGCCTATGGACCAGTCAAACAAAGTTCAAAGAGATTTATCACCAGCTTATTCACAGAATAGCAAATTTTTGGCAGTATCAATTATTATATAATGAATGAAAAGTATTGATTAAATAATTGATTAAAATTACTCAATATAGTGTTAAAGTTACAAAAACCAAAGCAAGATAGTCCCTGCCCCAAAGGAATTCGCATTCTAGTGGGGGGCATTATATAAAGGAGTGGTACTTTGGTTCATGAAATCACAGGAAAGGTTTATGGAGCCATAGGTGATTTAATTGATATATCTTTTCCAGAAGCAATGATAGTAGTACTTTGATTACTGTTCCCCAAGCAAAAGGGAAAAAGTAGATGGCTCAGGTTAGGAGTATGGGGAAGAAGGTGGTATGAGAGATGAGGAGGTACAGGAGGGTGGCAAAGTTTCCATAGTGGCTGGTAAGGCAAAGAGCAGGGCTTTCCTAAATAGTAAGCCAGGAAAAATACACATCTATCATAAGAGTGGGATAGACGTTTCTCAAAGAGCTTATGGGGGAACATAATTTGTACACATAAAAGTAAATACAAAATATACTCAAAAGTAATTTGGGGCAACTGAGGTTCCTTAACAATTGAGGGTATCAGGAAAGGTCTCATGGCAGAAAATATGTTTTCTTGCTGCTGCGAAAATATAATCTAAAGGATTTTAAACTAAAAAGGGAGAAGAAAAAAAATTTTTTAATCACCAAGACAAACTCTATTGAGTCATCAATCAAAAGGGAGAAATCACAGTTCTCTGTGCTCTTGCTTTCAATGACTTGGGTTTCCAGGCAAACCCCCCTAGATAAGTCTATTGAACAAGTCCATCAAGATGCCAAATATAGTCTACCAAAAAAAAGGACAAGAGGCTGTTTCCAAGGCTTGCCTCCTCCTCCCCATTTCTCTCGTGCTAGTCTTCTTGAATTGGGTTACAGTTAACCCTGGACGCTGGTATTCAGACTCCTGCTGAGAGAGGGATAGCCCTCTACCAGGGAGCACCCTTCAACTTCCCAATCATGATCAGACTCCCTAGTCTACTTCTTCAAACCATTATCCTCCTCAGAGAGGCCTCCTCACTGCCACTAGAGTTGTTGTGGGCTCCAAAGCAAGGAAGCAACATCAGTTCCTCCATGGCTGAGAAGCTTCTATGTCAAGATCAGGGTCCAGGCCTTCACAGAATCACATCCTCCTACGGTCAATACAGACAAACACGGGTGTCAGAGCCATGGCAGCAGCAGGATTGTTCATAGCAATGGTCCATGTTCCTCAAGCAGGGAGATGAACCACCACTGTTTTCCAACTCCATTTCTTCTTTCCTTTCTTCTCTACTATTACTTAATATAGGGATACCTTTAAAGTCCCAAGGTTTCTGCATGCTGGGCTCCAAGTGCTCCAACCTCTAAAAGAGTTAGCCTTTTGGCAAATGGAATATATATATATCAACCTAGACATCATAAAGAATAGCTACCATAGAGAATGAAGAATAGATACCTATAGGAGTAGAAAGGAGTAAGCAAAAAACCCATGGCCTCAAACATCTGTATGCAAATACACAAAATATATTATCAAGAAAATAACTACTTGATCCTAATGTGAGGAAGCCAATTTGACTTAAAGTACAACTGAAACTTAGTGAAATGAGACTTATGATTAGAATATGTCACTCTGGAAAGATCTGGGTTCGAATTTGACCTCAGACACCTACTAGCTGTATGTGACCCTGATCAAGTCACTTAACCCCATTTACCCAGCTTTTGCCCTTCTGTCCTAGTAATATATGATGATCAACTGTGAATGACTTAACCATTTTCAACAAGGCAAGAATCCAGCATAACTCCAAGGGACTCAAGGCAAAAAAAGGATATCCACTGTCATAGAAGGAATACAGTCCAAATGCAGATTGAAACATATCATTCTTCATTTTTTCTCCACATTAATTTTTTCTTGTATAAACAATGTGTGTCTTGTTTCACAACATGATGAACAGGAAAATATGTATTATATAAATAACATATGTACAACCTATATCATACTACCTGCCTTCTTGGAGAAGAGGGAGGGAAGGAGGAAAAAGAATGAGTCATAGGTTTTTAGACCTAGCTAATATGAGAATTTATTTCTCTTGGATAAGCATATTTATTATAATTTATTACATATTTATAACAAATCATATGTATTGGTTTTGTTGCATACTACATTGTTATATGTAAAGATACTTATGCTTTTTTAAAAAGAAAGGGAATAGATAAAAGAGGGGAAAGGGGCAACACTGTAATATGAAGGTATATTCATATAGATAAATCCAGGAGCCGGAGCAGTAAAACATAATGGAGAGCACCCAAGTATGGATGAATAGAGATGTAAACAAAAGCAATTTTGTCATAAGAGTATATTATAAACCAGACGGATACAAGCAAGAAGTCTGACCTAGAAGCATGATACAAAAGTGATAAAAGACTTCAATTATATAGAAAAATATCTCTTAGAGTTTTCTGAATACTAAAAGCATAGTAGTTTATAATTTCTTTATTTGTCTTAATAACTCTATACTTCAGAATATGGGGGAACCAACAAGGAAAAATCCTCTCTTAAATAAGAACTTTGTTGCCAGGGTGGAAATGAAGAGAAAATTGGATGGAATTAATCACTTCATGTTATAATTTTTTATAAAGAAGGATAGAAAAGTCAGTATAGCCTAAAATGCACTCTAAACTTGGGGATGGCAAATTTCAGAGAATTCAGTAGAGGGGTACAAAGGTTCTCATGAACGAAAAATATTAGAGTCAATCAGGTCAGGAAGTATGATAAGTTCTCAAAAATAAAATTTTGGAGTCATTAGGAAAAAATAATTCCAATAAGGATGAAAAACAAAATTTGCTTGAAGAGAGCAATATGAATGCACAGGGAACTTACCTATCAACTTAGATTTTTTTAAAAATAATTTAAAGAAGATGGAAGCAAGGAAAAATATAAAGGATAAGCATAAAAGCCCATCATAGTCCTATAAGAAAAATGGCAGGACAGGCAATATTAATATACTGTAGTGGGGCTATAAATTAGTCCAACCATTTTGGAAAGAGAAAGAAGCACCATATCCTCCTAATATCGTCTTCAACTCTTCCCTCTGACTAAATCCCCATATCCACCTGCAAGGCTTATTGATTCCAGCTTTGTAACATCTCTCACATTCACTCCCTTCTCTTCTCTAATACTACTACCACCTTGCTGCTGCCTCTTGCTCAGTCATTTTCAGTCATATCTAACGATACTTGGTAACCACATTTGGGATTTTCTTGGCAAAGATACCAGAGTGATTTGCCATTTTCTTCTCCAGCTCCTTTTACAGATGAGGAAACTGAGGCAAATAGGGTAAAGTGATTTGCCCAAGGTTATCCAACAAGCACATGTCCGGGGCCAAATTTGAATTCAGGACGATAAATAGTTCTGACTCTGGGACTAGTACTTTATCTACTGCACCATCTAGCTGCCCTACACTTATACTATTACAAAAATAGCTTTCTGTTTGGTATCATTGACTCAAGCCATTCCATTCTTCAGTCTAATCTTCACTCAGCTGTCAAATTTATTTTCCTAAAACATAGTTCTAGCCATATCACCTCCCTATTCAATAAATTTGAATGATTCTCTTATTACCTTCAGAATCAAATATGAAATCCTGCATTTGGCTTTTAAAGACTGTAACCTGGCCCCTTCCTACCTTACTAACTCCTCTTATACCTTATTCCCTTCAAGTATTCTGTGATCTAGGTGCTACTCCTTTCACAGGACACTCCATCTCTCAGTTCCATATGTTTTCCTCATTGTCTTCCATGTCTAGAATTCTCTCCCTCCTGGATTCCCTAGTCTTCTTCAGATCCTAGCTAAAATTTCACCTTTGAAAAGAAGACTTACCCTGTAGATATATCTTATAGGTACATAGTTGTTTGTATGTTGTCTCCTGTGAGACTGTGAGCTCCTTGAGAGCAGAGACTGTGTTTTTTCCTTTTCTTTTTGCCCTTCTTTCCTCACTTGATCCTCCCATTCCTGCTAACTATCATTCTATATCTCTTCTGTCCTTTGTGACTAAACATCTTGAAAAAGTCATCTATACTAGGTGCTTCCACATTCTCTCAATCTCACTTTCTTCTTAACCTTTTCCAATTCACTTCTAACTTAATCATTCCACCAAAACTGCACCATCCAAAGTTACTAACAATCTCTTAATTGCCCAGTCCAATGGTCTTTTTTCTCAATCCTCATTCTCCTTGACCTCTCTGAAACTTTTGATACTACTGATCAACCTCTCTTTACTATTTATTTCTCTCTAGGTTTTTTTTTTTGTTGTTGTTGTTGTTTTCCTTTTTAAACCCTTAACTTCTGTGTATTGGCTCTAAGGTAGAAGAGTGGTAAGGGTAGGCAATGGGGGTCAAGTGACTTGCCCAGGGTCACACAGCTGGGAAGTGTCTGAGGCCGGATTTGAACCTAGGACCTCCCATCTCTAGGCCTGGCTCTCTATCCACTGAGCTACCCAGCTGCCCCCTTCTCTCTAGGTTTTTGGAGCACCATCCTCTCTTGGTTCTCCTCCTACCTATCTGACCACTCTTCAGATTCCTTTGGTGGATCCTCAACCAGATCAAGCTTTCTCACTATAAGTGTATCAGAGGGTTCTGTCCTGAGTCCTTTTTTCTTTTCCCTCTATATTATTTCACTTGGTGATTTTATCAGTCCCCATGGATTTAATTACTATCTCTATGCTAATGATTTTCAAATGTATCTATCCTTCCTCAAATTCTTTGCTGACCTCCAATTTCATATCTCTACCTGCCTTTCAGATATCTTAAACTAGATGTCCCATAGACATCTGAAATTCAGCATGTACAAGTCTCCTACCTGATCCTCCTAGACCCTTAGACTCAACCTAGCTGTTATCTTCAACTCTTACTATCTCTCACCATCCCCCCCCCCCCCCCCACTACCATTTGTCAAAGTCTCAATTTTACCTTCGTAACATCTCCATTATATATCTGCTCCCTTCTCTACTTTGACACTGCCATCACCTAGGTGCAAACCCTCACCATCTCAAGCCTAAACAACTGCAATAGCCTTCTGGTGGGTCTGCCTGCCTCAATTCTCTCCCTACTGTAAAGCATCCTAAAGCACAGGTCCAATCATGTTAGCTCACACACACCGTAGCTCCCAATTGCCTCCAGGACATAAAAATCCTTTATTTGGCTTTCAGAGCCCTTCATAACCTTGCCTTCTCCTACTTTCCAATCTTCTTATACCTTTCTCCCCTACTACATATTCTTTAATCCAGGGGTACTGGCTTCCGTCAGCCAATCCTGAAACAAGACACTGCAACTCTCAACTGTAGGCA
The DNA here is from genome assembly GCF_016433145.1 of Gracilinanus agilis. NCBI lineage: Eukaryota > Metazoa > Chordata > Mammalia > Didelphimorphia > Didelphidae > Gracilinanus > Gracilinanus agilis. The sequence continues at coordinate 106,282,937 of NC_058131.1, forward strand.
TTTTCTTTGCCTATCCCCATGCCTGGAATACTCTCCTTCCTCATCTCTGCCTACTATCAAACATGTGACCCACTTCCTGAAAGAGAGGTAAAGGACTCAGTGTGTTGACTGAGCCTTTTTTTTTTTTTTTTTTGATGTGGTAAATACAGAAATTTGTTTTGTCTGTTTTTCCTCTCTCAATTAGAAGTGGGATGGAAGTACAAAGGCAGAGTTTTGCTGATTGAAGAAAAATAAGATTTAGGTTTTTAAAAAGCCAAGAGAAAGACTTTTAGACTATACTGAAACCTTATTCTATATAGTAGGAATAGATCTAAGAGGCACTGGACAAAGTAAGCACTAAATATCATCACAAAAAATGAAATGAAATCCACTATATTTTAACAGACAAATTTCTGGTTTTTCAGGAAGTCATTTCCAAATCAGATGGGCATAGTTAGGCTACTAATTTTTTAGGGCAAAGATAAAAAACAATATAAAATTAGAAGGAAAAAAGGGAAGTTAAGCCATGAATTTTTTTTTTATTATCTTGGAGTTAATACTATGTATTGGTTTCAAGGCAGAAGAGTGGTAAGGGCTAGGCAATGGGGGTTAAGTGACTTGCCCAGGGTCACACAGCTGGGAAGTGTCTGAGGTCAAATTTGAACCTAGGCCCTCCTGTCTCTAGGCCTGGCTCTCAATCCACTGAGCTACCCAGCTGCCCCCTAGCCATGAAATTGAGAGAACTGCAATCTAATTTTTTTTTAAACCTTTACTTTCTCTCTTCAAAGGCAGAAAAGTAGTAAGGGCTAGGCAAGTGGAGTTAAGTGACTTACCTAGATCACCTAGCTAAAAAGTGTCTGAGGTCATATCTGAGCCCAAGACCTCCTCCAGGCCTGGCACTCCATCCACTGTGCTCCAAACTAATTTAAACAAGCTGCTATATAAAACAAATAAATAAATAAAAACTAATAAGAAGCTACAGACAAATTTACAAAAATCAGGCCATTCCCCAATCAACAAATGGTCAAGGGACATGAATAGGCAGTTTTCACATGATGAAATCAAAACTATCAATAAGCATGTGAAAAAGTGTTCTAAATCCCTCCTGGTTAGAGAAATGCAAATTAAAACTCTGAGGTACCACCTCACACTTAGCAGATTGGCCAATAGGAAAAGGAAAGGATAGAGATAAATATTGCAGGGGATGTGGCAAAACTGGGACATTAATACACTGCTGGTAGAGTTGTGAATTGGTCCAACCATTCTGGAGGACAATTTGGAACTATGTGCAAAAGGCTTTAAAGGAATGCCTGCCCTTTGATCCAGCCATACCCCTGCTGAGTTTGTACCCCAAAGAAATAATAAGGAAAAAGACTTGTAAAAAAATATTAATAGCTGCGCTCTTTGTGGCGGCAAAAAAATTGGAAAATGGGAGGTGTCCATAGATTGGGGAATGGCTGAATAAACTGTGGTATCTGATGAGACGGAAGATTGTTGTACTGAAAGAAATAAAAAAATGGAGGAATTCCATGTGAACTGGAAAGACCTCCAGGAATTGATGCAGAGTGAAAGGAGCAGAAGCAGGAGAACATTGTACACAGAGACTGATATATTATGGCACAATAGAATGTAATGGACTTCTTCCAGCAGCAATACAATGATCCAGGACAATCCAGAGGAACTTAGGAGAAAGAACGCTATCCACATTCAGAGAAAGAACTGTAAAACCAGAAATGCAATAGAAAAATATATGCTTGATCACATAGTACAGTAGGGATATGATAAGGGTTTTGATGTTAAAGGATCACTCTACTGCAAATATGAATAACATAGAAATATGTTTTGAAAAATGATTCATGTGTAATCCAGTGGAACTGCTCGTCAGCTTTGGGAGGGGGAGGAAAAAGTTCGGGAGGATGGGATTATGAATCATGTAACCATGGAAAAATATTCTAAATAAAAATTTTAAAAGAAAAAATATAGAAAGATAAAAAGAAGCTACAGAGAAATTTCATTAAAAATGCATAAAATACCTGAGAATTAAGATATTCAGTCAGTTATTACACAACACTCTATAAAAACAAAGGAAAACAATTAGTAGTATTTTTACTACTTATGGTTGTGTTGTGTCTAATGTATTATTAATAAAATTAAAATGTGGCAGCTAGAAAGAGTAAATGGATAAAGTGCTGAATCTGGAATCGGGAAGCCTTGAGTTTGAATATTCACTCACTAGATGGGCAAATAATTTGACTTGGGCAGATGTCTAGGCAAAGTTTCCTTATTTATAAAATGGAAATGTTGTTATTGTTTAGTTGTTTTTCAGTTATGTCCAACCATTTGTGAAATTTGGGGTTTTCTTGGCAAAGATACTAAAATAGTTTGCTATTTCCTTCTCCAGTTCATTTTATAAATGAGAAAACTAAGCAAATAGGGATAAGTGACTTGCCCAGCGTCATACAACCTGTATATATCTAAGGTCATATTTGAACTCAGGAAGATGAATCCCCCTATCTCCAGGCCAGGAACTCTTTCTACTGTACTACATGACTGCCCATAAAATGAAGATAATAATAATAATTACCTTCCCAGGTTGTTAAAAGGATAAAAATGAGATGTTTGTAAAGTACTCTGCAAACCTTAAAGCAGTATATAAGTGATACCTATTATGATTATGATACTACTTGAGTTGACAAATTTAGTGATATTTCAATGAAACTACCAATGGGTTTCATTTAGGGAACTAAAAAAAAATTAAATTAATTTGGATGAACAAAGTCTTGGAATTTTAAAAAATGAGAAAAAAGTAGGAATAAAAGGAGCATAGTTCTTTCTAGATCTCAAACTATATGACAAAGAAATAATAAAACTACTTCATACTAGTTATAAACAGAAAAGCATTTCAGTAAAACAAAACAGATGACCAAAAATTAGAAATAATTGACCCTGGATTCCAGTGTCTAAGAAACTGAAGGTCTTAAACTATTTAGGAAGAATTTCTTATTCAACAAAAACTACTAGAAAAAAAATGAAAAGAAATTTGGCAAAAAACAGGTATTGACCAGGTCCTTATGCCGTATACAACAATAAATTCTAAATGAGTTATGCTTTTGTTGTGTGTGTGTGTTTTTTTTAAGTCCTCTGATTTCACTGGAAACTGCCAGTGAGAAAATTTTACCAATGTAAACTAACAAGTGTCTGGAACTGAAGAGTCTTAGACAGTAACCTAGTACTACTAAATGGTTAAGTGACTTGGTCAAGGTTACAAGGCCAGATTATATCAGATATGAGATTTGAATCCTGGTATTTCTGATTCTGTCCTATCTCCCTCCATATGGATGCACTCTAAATATAAAAGGTTACATCTTTTTTTTTTTTAATTAGAGGACCTGGAAGGAGGTAATCTTAATAATCATGGCAAATAATAAGATATAATAATATCTTAAAATAATAAGAAATAAAGATCATAAAAGAAAAACATAATAGTTGACATTCATAGATAATTTTAATTATTAGAAGCACTTTATACACATGGTTTCATTTGATCTTCACAACAAATCTGCAAAGTAGGTGCTATTATCATCCCTATTTTACAGATGAGAAAACTAAGGCTCAGAGAGGTTAAGTGACTTACTCAGAGTCACACAGTTGGTAACAGTCTGAGATTTTTTTGTCTGCAAGTATAAGCAAACTATCCATCATATCCCACTTCTTCTAATAATGAACAAATTATTAAATAAACAATTTCGACCATGTAAATTTAAAAGTTTTTGCAATTAGTTCCACTAGGACATAAAAAGGAAAAGGTCAATTGAGAAAAATTTTTACCAGGTAAACTTCTAATATCCAAGAGACATCAGTGTGTTCACTGATCTTATAGCAAGATTTAAGAGCCATTCCCCAATAAATGACTCACAGAGGAGAAAAATGAAGCAGAAATTATGAAACTTTCTGCAAGAAAGAAATTGCTCTTACCCTCTCCATGATAGAAAAGCCACCAGATAGTGGTTCATTTGAAGAATTCAAACCACAGGATAAAAGGCACTACTTGCATTCTATTTTTCAATTCTTCTTTTTCTCTGAAGAGCAAGAAGCTGTAAATGGAAAAATGTTACAAAATGCTTGAGGAGACAAATCTTGACAGGTAAGTCAAATTATATTGAGAATATTTAAGGATGAAACTAGGACAACAAATAGATGGAAATGGAAAAGGAGCTGTCTAGATCAGAGTTGCCAAACTCATAGCCAGCAGGTCTCTAGCAGCCTGCAAAACTCTTAAGTTCCTCAGGAACTGGATTAAAATGTAATTTGGTAGCCATTCACCAAGAGATAAATGGTCAAAGGATATGAACAAACAGTTCCCCATAGAACTGCAGGGGCAGCTATGTGACTCAGTGGATTGAGAGCCAAGACCAGAGATGGGAGGTCCTGGGTCTAAATCTGACCTCAGATGCTACCTAGCTATGCGAACTGGGCAAGTTACTTAACTCCCATTGCCTAGCCCTTACCATTCATATCCACATTTAAAAAAATGCTCCAAGTCAGCAATAATAAGAGGAATGCAACTCAAAACAATCCTGAGGTTTTATTGTACACCCTGAAAATTAAAAAAAAAAAAAAAAAAAGACAAAAAATAGCAACAGTCAATGTTGGTAGGGTTGTAGAAAGATAGGCACATTAACATATTGTTGGTGGAGCTAGAAAATGGTATGACCATTTGGGCCTCAATTTCCTAATTTTCTTTTTGTTAAGAGGTATTACATTAGATGATCTTCTAAGTCTAAATCTATGATTCTAAGAACCTTGAAAAAGAAATCAAGGATGGGTTTCCATGCTTTATAGGAAGTCCCCATATTGATGAGATCATCTGTAGAACCATTAAAGTGTATGCATTATTTATGCCCCCATATTGCATATTCTATTCCAAGATGTCCTACCTGAATTTTGTATCTCCCAAAAAAACCTAGACCAGTGCCTTTTTCACAAAATAATTACTTATTATTTCTTAAAATGGTTGTCGGATTCAAACAAAATATTTCCCTTCCTGGAATGCAATTCCTCTTTCCTTCTACCTATTAAAATCCTATTATATTCTTCAAAGGCCCATAATAAATTTCACTTCCTCTATAACTTCAGGCAACATAGATCTCTCTTCTTCCTAAATGTCTACAGCATTTATTGTTTACACTATACATTTTGGTACCAGAAAATAATATTAATACTAGCTCACATTTGAGGAGGGCTTTAAGGCTTGCAATGCATCTTATATAATATTATCCTATTTCATCTTCACAACACCATAAGGTATATATTATGGTCTTCATTTTACAGATGAAGAAACATTGAGGAAAGGCTGAGACTGATTTGCTCAAGGGTTAGAGAAAGTATTTAAACTCATCTTCCTCATTCCAGACCCAAAGCCCTATCCACTATAATATACACTTCCTGCTATTCTTCAGTATTTTTCAAATTAATAAAATCTCATCTCAACAAAGAGCCTAACTTCATGGAAGGCAAGGAGAGTAGTATATATAGGCCTCTGTATTCATTGCCAACCCAAACGCCTAGCCACAAGGGAAACTCCTCACAGGTAAACGGATAGTTATTCTTATTTTTAACACTCAAGTACTAATAGGAAAGCTAAGGAACAGGTCTGCCAAATTTAATGACTAAACATTAAATAAAACCAGGACCTCAAAATCTTCATGTGATTCAAACTTTTAAATACTCTGAAATTATATAGAGATTATTACCTAACAAGAACTGGGGTATGAGGTTACTTCCGGAGTCCTGTCTGAATAACCCCCCAAAAAATCATAATAGCTATCAAATTCAATTCTATTGTGTTTTAATACTATAATGGACTGTGATGTCCTGAAATTCCTAATCTAGCTTTGAAAATACTCCCACTGAATAATCCAGCAGCAATGATGGATCATGCCTAAATAACACCACCAAGTGGCTTAAATTCATTACTTCTATGTGACTAAGATAGAAGGGACTAAAAATCTCTATCATTTTTTCCAACTCTACACCTAAATTAAAAACCAGAACTATAGGACTGTACTCCATGCATTGCAAACTGGGTTGAAAAAAGATATTTTGTGATATATTTATATCCCTGTTGAAACCAACAAAGCTGGCACTTTATTTAACCTGGCTATGGCCTATTTACTGAGATCAGGTATCCTGACCAAAATTATGTTTAGGTGCCTCAATTTTCTAAAGTTCTATCAGAAATTTATTTCTCTTTTTAAAAAAATAAATACTCTGAGGAATTTGGATAGATTCAGAACTGGCTGAATGGCCTGACTAAAAGTGCAGTCTTTAATAAGTTGATGTCAACTTGGAAAGGGATTTGTTCCTGACTTGGTACTGTTTCATATTTTTTACAGATGATTTAATGGCATAGATGGCATCCTTATCAAATTTACAGATGACACAAAGCTAAAGGTAGTTAACACACACACAAAAATCTTAATGGGATAGAACAATGAGTTTAATAAGATAAAATTTAATGAATATTTATATAAAATATACTTCAATTCAAAATATTGACTTCATTAAGTCAAGATGGGGTCAGTATGGTTAGAGGTGATAAGGGCAAAGTTGACAAACATGGAAGTTGGAACACTTATGAGTGATGCCAAGATAAAAGATATGACTATCTCTGTGTTGAGACATGGTCCAGTACAGTAGATTATGTAAAATGAGGGCTGAAGAACTGAGAGGTTAGGGTGTTTGAGGGAGTACCAAAACATATGTTGAAGTCCTCTAGTACAAAGTAGTTGTGGAGAAGAGAAAGGTTGAGCCAGGGAATAAACTCATTGAAGAAAGAAGGAGTATATCTGGAGGTCATCAGGCAATAGCTACCAGAATTTTGATGGGGCAGGGGTAGAGAAACAGGAATTTATAGAGCACCTACTATGTGCCAGGTACTGTGCTAAGCACTTTAAAAATATTCTCCTTTGGGGGCAGCTGTGTAGCTCAGTGGATTGAGAGCCAGGCCTAGAGATGAGAGATCCTAGGTTCAAATCTGGCCTCAGACACTGCCTGGCTATGTGACTCTGGGCAAGTCACTTAACCCCCATTGCCTAGCCCTTACTACTCTTCTGCCTTGGAGTCAATACACAGTATTTAAAAATTTAAAAACATATATATTCTCCTTTGATCCTCACAACATTGTGAGGTAGGTGCTTGTATTATTCCCATTTTACAATTGAGGAAATTAAAGCAAATAGAGGTTAAGTGACTTATGTAGGGCCACACAGCTAGTAAATAAATATCTGAGGCTAAATTTGAACTTAAGTCTTCTTGACTCCAGGCCCATCATTCCATCTACTGCACCACCTAGTTGGTACACATGGATGAATATCATAGGAATAAAGTGGTAGAGGGAGAATTGGAAGTAGCAATGGGGAGAAAAGAATACTTCAATTATCTTCTACCTTCATCAGAGGAAAAGAGGTGTCGACATGGAACCTAGAGACCCCAAACTTGTAGCTTAGTGAGGTATGATGAACCCCAAGTTTAGAAATAGTTTGTAGGTTGGAGACCCCCAAAGCTTGTGCTTGTTCCCAAGAGAATCCACCCTGAAGGGAATCTCAGGCTAGCAGTTGCACACTGAATAATGGACCCTAGGGTAAATGCTAAATATCTTTTTTGTCCTAGGCAGCCTTCCCCATAGTATTAGAGGCCCTGTCCTAGGAAGACACACCTGGGCTGGGACCATCCTAGAGAATCCATTGTGTAAGCAGCCCCTTTCCCCTACACCCTAGCCTCTAGCTATGATCCCTTTCTCTAGCTTGATTGTATCCTGTCAGTATAATGTCAGTCATCTTTCCCAGCCCCTGGATCTTCCCAAATGGTATATAAGTTCCCCAATTTCCTTTGTTCCTGGGAGTCATCTAGCGCGGTGTCACTCCCAGGGGGATCAGGGAGCAGAGCGAAGCAGTGTTCATTTAGACTCTGCACAAGGCGCAGCTCTGCATAAGAGGCCAAGTAGCCCTCATCCCCCTTTCCCTTGATTAAAGAGTGGTTTTATGACTATTTAATAGTTCTGCGTTTTTAAGTTAACAGAGGAAAAGAAATGGACTGAATAAAAGCTGGTGTTGGAAAGTATCTAGGAAGGTTGTCATAGTTAGGAATCAAGACTCAGTGAGAGCCAGAGGATAGAGGGAATGGGAAATGAAAAGATTTAAGATGGATTAGAACTGTCCTGTTTGTCTATAGAGAATGTTAACTGGAACAACAGATGAAGTTGCAAAGAAGCAAATTTAGTCTTGATGTCAGGAAAAGCATTTTAACAACCAGTTACAATCTTCCTTAATTGGAAGGCTTCAATCTAGGCCTAGATGAACACTTGTTGGATATGTTGGATAGGGATTCTTGTTCAGGTCCCTTCCAAGTCTAAAATTCCATGAAATCCTAACCACTTGAAGTAACTTTCTTTTCAAATTTATGTTCAAATCACAATTAAAAGAAATAGGCAAATGGTGGCACAGGGGATATAGCACTATACTTGGGAGCAAGGAAGGCATGGGTTCTAATTTTGCCACAGACACTTCAAAGCATTTTTTTCTTGACCCTGAGCAAGTCGCTTAAACTCCCTCTGCCTTAGTTTCCACATCTGTAAAATAAGGATGCTACCTATTCTGCAGGGTTGTGGAGAGAATCAAACAAGAAAACAAAGCAGCACTATATAAATGCTTACTATTGTTATTAAAAATAACATTCTCAAATGAACACAGAACAAAAACGCCCTCATCTGACTTCACAAGAAGGCTCCAATGTACCTCACCACTATTCCGTGCTAATTTGGTAGACAAAATTTACAAGTGTTACCAGAAATAAAGAGTTAATTTACTTTAAGGTTTTATAGATTTTTCGTGTCTTTTTTTCCCTTTTTGACCGGGGGTAGGGAGAGATCCGTCGGAGCTCAAGAGGTCAGGAGTGCAATTTATGGAGAGGAAGAGTTGCTGGCTTGGAAAAGGCACAGAATGGGAAGGCCCCAAAATGACTGTATTTCATATATTTCACTGTGTTACCCAAGAGCTGGCCACAGGATAAATCTTTCCACCCAGTGCTCTTTTCTATCTAGACGTCCTGAACCCATTGCCCTACTATTCTCCGGTCCCCTAACACAGTAACTGACGAGGACCTCGTGCGACCCCTCCAGGCCCCGCCCCGCCCCCTCTTCTTCCCTCTAGATTTCCTCCTCCAAACCCCCCTCCTCTACTGTACTTCTTTCTCTTCCTTTTTCTTTCTGCCTTCCGCTTCCTCCTACTCTTCTTGCTGCTCCTGACCTCAGAATCACGGTTCTATACACAGATCGCCAATAATTTGAGGAGGAAGGAGTTAGTAACCTAGGAGGTCTGGTTACTTGAACTGCCTCGTGGGAAGAGTAGTTCGGCGCTGAAGAAAATAGGGAGGAAAAACTACAATTCCCAGAATGCACCTCTTCTTGGTCCTTCGAGTTTGACAAGGACCCTTCTCCTTCCGCCGGCTCCGTCTCAGTCCTCTAAGGATCTTTAATTATGATCGTAGTTTTTGGAAATGTTTTCTTGATAGATTTTTTTTTAATCCACAGAATCAAGAAAGTTCCAAAAATAAAGGCAAGAAGAAGTGCTTCCAAAGGAATAGTAGAGGTGGGGGGAGGGGCATAGAAAATACTTTCTGGCATTTTAGACAGGCACGTATCAGCGCCACCTATGCGTGAGGTCCTTGGCTGCGGCTGTAGGAAACCCCGTGAGTTGGCGGGGCGGTCTTTCTTTCGGATCCGCCATCGGTGGGTAAGTGTGTGCATGGCTTGTGCTCCTTAGTGTATCCTCCTTACTTCTCATTCCCTGCCTTTTAACTGTTCCTTTTGCTTTCTCTGTCTCTTCAGGTGGACCCAGTATCACGATGCAGATTTTCGTGAAGACTTTGACGGGGAAGACCATCACTCTTGAGGTGAGGACTGCCTCGGCCGGGGATGGGGGTGGGGCGTGTGTGGGTTGGGGAAGGGGGTCTAGACTCTTGTTCTCGATCCTGGGTCCCGGGTTTGAGCTTCTCGGGTGCGGGGATCTTTCTTGAGGCTGAGGTCTGCTGTTTGATCCGGCAGCCGGGCTTTTTTCCTTGAAGGCTGAGTTGGGAAACCCAAGTGTCTAAAACTCCGATTTCACCCCCTACCGGAACTTGGCTCCCAGAGCCTGTAGCGGGGCAGGACTTGCTTACATTGGGACCTTGAAGCTACGGGCACGTGGGACGGACCGGCTCCCACTTTGGCTGGAGTGCGGCTGAAGGCGCGAGTGTTTTCCATGCCCAGGTTCCTTGATTAGACCGTCCGCACTCGGGCCTGTTAATAAATGCATTCTGTGTGCGGATAGTAGGAAAGATCCGGAACATTTACCAGGGGTTTTTATTTCCTTGAGGAAGAGGATTAAACCAAGAAATTATTTCATTCTTAGGTCGAACCGTCTGATACTATTGAAAATGTCAAGGCCAAGATACAAGATAAGGAAGGCAAGTTGTCCACATTTTTCTCCCCATTTGTCCAACGGTGTTAATCGATTTTTTGAGTTGCTATCTGCCACCGCCACACCCCGTTTTAAGTCCCAGTACAAAAAGATGTGTGTGGGGGGGAATTCCTGCTCTTGGTGAGCTTATAGTAAGGGGAAACTTACAAACATAATAATGCAAAAATAAGGTAAGGGTGAAATATATATTAGAAATGATGGTTACTAGGAAAGGCTTCTTTAATTGGGGTTTTAGATGGGAAATGGAACATGTACGGTCGGTGCCTTTGGGTCAAAGGGTATCTGATAAGATCTAAGGTATCTGAGGTGGAAAAGGGCTTTAACTGTTTAGGAGTAGTAAGGGGGAGCTTGTGGGATAGATTCAAAATTGACATAATAAAGGAAAAGGACTGAAAGATTGTTGGGATAAAAGTGTAAAAAGCTGCTGATAGTTGCTTAAGGTTGAACAATTTTCTGGGTTTTGTGTATATCAGGTATTCCTCCCGACCAACAAAGACTGATTTTTGCTGGCAAGCAGCTGGAAGATGGGCGTACTTTATCTGACTACAACATTCAGAAGGTAAAAATTGTCATAAACATCAAATTGAAATTTATTTCTCACCCTGGAAAAATAAATCGCCAGAAATCTAAAATAAAGGAATTCAGAATTGTCAACAGACATCCAATTTAAACAGTGTTTTGGGGTTTGTAAAATGTCAAGAAATACTAAAATGACTTCAAGTAAAAGTCTGGACACTTATTGTCAGGGCACTTGTTCTTTAAATAGGAGTCAACCCTTCATCTTGTTCTGAGGCTTCGGGGTGGTGCCAAGAAGAGAAAGAAGAAGTCTTACACCACTCCCAAAAAGAACAAGCATAAGAGAAAGAAGGTTAAGCTTGCTGTTCTGAAGTACTATAAGGTAAATTGATATTTCTGATTTACTGTCTGCAAGAGAAAGTATATTCCTAGAGACATAAAGGGTATTTTTTGCCCCCCGAATAAGTGGGTTACCCATTTATTTTAAAAAAAGGTAAGCCTTATATATAGATTTTTGCCTTTTAGATAGATTAGAAGTACTATTGTTCATGCCTATTCATTTAAGCCTATTAAGAGAATTGGGTTTGTGGAATTTAGGCAAAAGAATAAGCTTCACTTTAACAGCATGGAATTTCTGAACTTTGGGTGGTACTTGGGGAATCAAATAAGTGAGAAACATACTGAGGAAAAGGCTTTTTAGTGTAACAGAATTATGTGAAGTATGATTTTTTTAAAAGGTATCTTAAGACATTTTTCTGCCTTTTCTAGGTTGATGAGAATGGCAAGATTAGCCGCCTTAGACGAGAGTGTCCTTCTGATGAATGTGGTGCTGGGGTCTTTATGGCTAGCCATTTTGACAGACATTATTGTGGCAAGTGTTGTCTAACCTACTGCTTCAACAAGCCAGAAGACAAGTAAATGTATATGTGTTAATAAAAAGCATCAACTATTTTTTGTGTGTGATTAGGTTTATTGCATACTGGCATCTTGAGTAGGTTTTTGTTCGTTTAAATCATTCTAAGCATTATGCTTATGGCCTGGAGTTTTGCTGCTCTTATGTTTGCCTGCGTGTGCTTTACTAGTTTTAGGGGGGATGGTTGTACTCTTTAAGGGATCTGATGAGCTATAAATGTCATGACAAGTTAGCTCATTCTTATTTGAAGGACATTTGTTGCTTATGTTGATTTTCATTGCCTTTATTTAATGCCATTAGATATGATAAAGAGAGCTCTCCTAAGATCCCATTAAAATTTATGTGAAGATTTTATTTAATAACAAGTCATTCTTTCCCTAATAATCACAAATTCTGAAAGATCCATAATGACACATGCCATCCACCCCAGCAGGTACTTAGAAGGATTTTTGCTTTTCAAAAGGGAGAGGGGAAGGAAAAAAATTGTTAATTTGCAACACCATGAGTATGGTAATCTAAGCTTCAAGTGTAAAAAAAAATAAAATAATTTCAGTTATTTAATTTATTTTGTTGTAGATTATATATAAATTATAAATAATTTATTTAATTGCTATAAGAATAGGATAGGTCAATCTAGGATGACAACTTGGTAAGAGGAGGTAAGGCTATGACCTTGAAATTTTTATTTGCTGCATTGGGTCATAAAATTTAGACTTTTCTGAAACTTAGTTTTATATGTAAAATGGGGTGTGCTAGTCTCTAGATGAAAAATTATGGATATTATAATAGTGTATAAGTATCATTTTAATGAATTATACATAGCTGAAAATGGAATGAATAATCTGGACTTGTCCTGTCACTTAAGGTGCCTGGGTTATCAGAAATACTGGATTCAAATACTTTACTTGTTTATGAGCACATAATATAAACACTCAGTCTCAATTATATACAATCTCAATTTTCAGGCAATCAGGGTGTGACTTGCCTTCATTGTTAAGTAACTGCCTAGAGGTGGCTTGCTCTGGGACTGAAAACAGGATTTAGGATTAGAGGTTTTTTTAAAAACCCTAACCTTCTGTCTTAGAATCAATATTGTTTATTGGTTCCAAGGCAGAAGAGTGGTAAAGGCTAGGTAATGGAGGTGTCACACAGGTAGGAAGTGTCTGAGGTCAGATCTAAGCCTGGCTCTCAATCCAATGAGCCACTTAACCTGCCCCCCCCAATTAGAGCATTTCTAATGTCCTTTCTTAAAACATCTTATATATAAAGAATGTCATGGTAGCTTTAAACTGAACTAGGGAACCCTGTATTTCAAAGCATCTCTTTCCCTCTCTTAAAATAAGAGGCAGTGAGTAGAGTTAATCTTGGAATCAGAAAGGTCTGAGTAAAGTCCTTTGTGATAACAGACTATGATTTGGCCAAGTCACTTAACCTCTCAGTGCTTCAAGAAACTAAAGTTGCAGAGAAAATGCCTGCTTTATAAGACAACTGGGCCCATACATCCAGTCCAGAAGATTAACAACTCCTGTACACCCATGCTTGTAATGGCTGTTTTTAGAATTTTATTTGGAAGACTAAGGCAGTGTGAGAAATTTAGATAAAAGTTTTGGTTTGGGCAGATTGTTCTCAGGAATGACCAGCTCTTTAGGCAAAATAGAGAAGGGGTAGTTTGAAAGTGTTCAATAAATATTAACTAAAAAACAAATGTGGTGAGAAACCACACAGTAACACTTTTTTTTCAAAAAGCATTAAAGTAAAATATACATACAGGTGCTCTATAATAAAATAAAGCAAATATTCAGTTCAATTACTATTTTTAATGTAACAATTTAAAATCCTGGATCCCAGGAAGTCTTCTGCAAAACTTCTTTCTCTTCAAAGCAAATAATTTCATCTCCAGTCTTAAACTCTATTTTTGCTTCATCCAAACTAAGACCGCAATCCATTCCAGTTTTTATGACTGAAACATCATCTTTATGATGCTTCAATGAAGTTAATAATCCTAAAGGATAAAACATGATCGCCATTAGAATCAATTTAAGACATAATTGGTCAAAAGAAGAAATTTTTTTGGTTTGTTTCTGTAAAAAGGAATTCTTTATTTTTTTAATTTAATGGGAGATCTGGAAATCCTACCAATAGATGTTTAGGGATTAACCAGCCCACAGTGATGGGAAGGAGGAATCAGAAAGAGGGGTAGAAAAAGGGGATAAAAAGACACCAGCCATTGTAAATTGGGGGTGGGGAAGAAGGATTCTGCCTGGTGAGCTGAGCTGAAGGGTGATCAGCTGGACTTTTTCTAATGGCAGTTATAGGTAGATAAGCATTTTTAGGTAGTAAACTTAAAAGCTGCTACAAGTTTTCTCTGGCTTAAAGGGATACAATTAATTTACAACTCTACTATGTTCTCTTTAAAACTTAAAATTATTAAAAACTGCTCTCTTATTTTGTCAAAACCCCTATTTTAACCCTGACATTTCTAAGGGCACAAGGCAGATTTTAAATATATCCAAGAGATCAGAGAAGACATCTTTGAAATCAGAATTTTAGACTTAGCCTAATACCTATCTGAATTATAAGTACTCCCAATCCCACTACCAACCCTGACTTTCAGTATTAAGGAACTCATTACTTCCCAAATCAGCCCATTTATCTCACTTATGACTAATGATTAGCAAATTTTCACTTACATTAGGTTCAAATGCTACTTTGCCCAGAGCTCCTAGTCATGCTATCTAAGCACAAGCAGAACAAGTCTAATCTCTTCCAGAAGATAATCAAGTTACAAGGCTGACATATATGCCAGGAATACACAGAAAGGCAAAGAACAGTCCTTATTCTCAAGCAGTTCACAATCTGATAGGGGAGAAAACATGCAAACAATTACAACATTAAGATTTAAGGAGGTTTGGGAAAAGCTTGAAGATAGCAATTAAAACTGTCTCTAAATTTTTTCTAGGCTTAATTACCATAGATTAAGCAATCTTAGTTCCTTCAATCACTGGCATAATAAGGTTTCAGGTCCCTTTGTAATTCTGGCCATGTAGCTTGTCAAAATTCTTCTGGTGTGACAGCCATGACTGAAAATAATACTCCAGAGGATGAACAGTGTTGACATGAACTATTAATTCTCAGGTCCTTACCCATTTATCTCATTATTCCTTTGCAGTTGATTTTTTAAATTCAAGTACAAGACTTTTCATTCATCCTTATTTAAAGTTCATTAGACTCAACTTATTTTGGAGAATCTCAATTTCATCATCCAAACTATTCCCTAGCAGACTCCTAGCTTTGTGTCACTTGCATATCAAATAAGAATGCCACATATGCTTTCATATGATTTGTTGATAAACTGAATAGAACAGGGGCAAGGACAGAATCAACTGAAGACATCTATGGTTGACATAAGTCACTCCGGTCTTTTTAAAAACAGGTTCTGGAGGAGGACATATGTGTCTTTTAACTAAGGTATAGCAGAAACAATCCTAATCTAGAAACCAGGAGACTAACTTTTAATGCTTGAGCTACTAACCTGCTGTGTGATTTTTGGAAGTCAGTTGTTTAACCTTTATACCTTAAATTGTCTAATCAAGTGAGGATAATTACAAAACCTAAACAACCTAAATAATAATTATACTGTTATGATGACAATGAAATCAATTTTTGTATGTTTAATAAAAATCAGCACAGCATTGGGCATTTCATACTAGGAATAGATTACAAAGGAAATAACAATCACAAGAAAAAAATGAATATTTCCAAGTCCCAGCAGATGAGACTATTTAAGGTTAAGTCCTTTTAATTTATGTAGCATGTGACAGGACTAAATTTTATTACAACTAAAAAAACTGAGTGTCACTTCAAATTTTTCCATGACAAGATTTGGCTTATAGTAAGAAGTCAAAATTGTATTCCTTGTGTACATAAGGTTCTAATATAGATAATATATTCTAACATTTAATAGCTTGAGTAGAACCATTAAAAGATGTCATCATGGGTCATGAAAAGAACATGAGGCCAATTAACATTTTCTTCCTAACTACTAATGTTAAATACTGCAACCAGTCAAGATGAAAAACTTCTATGAAGACAATTTTTACTTACCTTTCCAAATAACACATCCATTACGAATTAATTTAAATTTCAACCTTTTCTCTAATTGCCCTTTTTGTACTCTGCAGCCAGCTACAGGAACTTGTTTTTTGCCTACTGTCACAGAGAAGGTGGCCAATACGGATGCTTCACCTTAAGGAGAAAAGAAAAATTGAGTATAAAATCTTAAAAGTCTGATATATTATTGCAGTCTGTTCGTTGTGCTTATCAACTAGTAATAAGTTTTATGAAGGATATTAACTAGTTCAAAAAACAAATTAGTCTTAAGGTTTTTAGAACAGCTTCAATTATTTTTATAATTGACTAATGTGAGGATGAAAAATAATGCCCAAAGATTCTTCTGATGCTCTTGGATGAAAAAGAATCACTGGAAGATTGTATAATGTAAAAAACAAATGCACCTAAGTTTTTGCCCAGTTGAAATCTAAATCTAAAGTTACCCTTTTAAGACTAGAATCAATTGGTCTGGTAATTTCAGATATTATAAGCACAATTACTATCTAGGTTTCATAGCTTTCTCTTCATTAAGATTATCTGCCTTTTAATTTTCAAAATGCTTCTTATTTTTACATTTAAAAATTTGCATTAATGTCTTTCCTTTTTACATCTGTCATATCTGTATTTACCCCCCACATCAGTGCCCCTTTCCAAGAGTGAACTTTTCTGCAACAAAGAAAACAAGGAAAACCAACTCAAACAGCTAGAAACTATAGCATATAATAACACTGTACACACATAATCTTGTACTTCTCCAAAAAAATGAAAGGATGTAAAATTTCTTATATCTTCTCCAGAACAAGATTAGTGATACTAATTATACAACATTTGGTTTTATTTTAGGGTTTTTTGTTTATACTGTTTTAATTATGTGCATTGTTATTTCTTACTGTTTACTTCACTCTATCCTTTCATATATATCTTCCCATGCTTCTCTGCATTCCTCATATTAGCCATTTCTTACAACACAATAATACTCCATCACATTGATAAAGCACAATTTAAAAAATATTTCCCAAATGATCATTTACTTTATTTCCAGTTCTTTGCTGCCATGGAAAAAAGTATTACCAAGAATAACTAAGTAAACAGAAATTTTGTGTTTTGTTTTGTTTTTTTCCAATCTTTGACCTTTAAGGATTTAGAGCCAATAGGAAAACCTTTGGGTGAAAAAGAATTAATAAACAGCATGGTGATTTTTTTCATTTTGTTAGAAATTGTTTTCCAAAGTGGTTAACAATTCACAGCTTCACCAACATAAGCTAGAGTGCCTCTCCTCCTGTAAGCCCTTGAACATTGTTTTCTTTTGACCACTTACTAGGTAAGTTGTTTTAAATTTTATTTTTCTTATTGTTAGTGATTTGGAGCAATATTTCAGATGGCTATTGATAACTGTAATTCTTTTGAGAATTGTTTGTTCCTCTCCTTAGATAGCTTAGCTACTGGAGGAATCTTGTCTTCTAATCTCTAACTTCTCTACTTCACCAGAGATTCAATCAGCCTATTCTATACCATTGAGGGAGGCAGCTTAGGGGCTTAGTGGATAGAGCACTGACACTGCAGTCAGGAACAGCCTCAGATACTCCCTAGCTGTGGGACCCTGGGCAAGTTACTTAACTACTATTTGCTGAATCCTCAGAGAAAGAAGTGACAAACCACTGTGTCTTTGCCAAGAAAACCCTATACAGGATTGATGGTTCAATGAACTATAATTTGGGGCAGGTAGAGAGATGGAGACAGTGCCAGGGCCTAGAGTTAGGAAGACTTGAATTCAAATATGATCTCAGACCCTTATTAGCTATGTGACCCTGAACAAGTCACTTAGCCCTGCTTGCCAGTTTCCTCATCTATAAAATGAACTAGAGAAGGAAATGACGAACCACTCTAGTATCTTTGCTAAGAAAACTCCAAAAGGGGTCACAAAAAGTCAGACATGACTGAAACAACTGAATGACAACAATACTATCAATATTGTAAATAATTAAGACTTAATAATAACTCACATTGTTTCCAATTTATTCATCATGTCAATGAAGATTAATCCTAAAAACTTGTGACATCTGTGACAAATAGAAGTAGTGTGAACCCTGGGTTTGAGTCCTGGCTCTACTACTTGCTGCTTATGGGATCTTGAGCAAGTAACCTCTTCAAGTCTCATTCTCCTCATCTGTAAAATGAGACAGTTTAACACACGTTGATCTCTTGAGATCCATTCCAGATCTATTTCTATGATGTTACATGCTTATGAAGCAGGCAGGCCTCTGCATATGCCAGATTTATGAGTTCAAGTGGAGACTTACACTTACTTGTGAGGAAGGTCTAGAATAATATAGAAAGAATGAGTGTGGGGGAGCAACCAGATGGCTCAGTGAATTGAGAGCAAGGTCTAGAGACAGGAGGTCCTGGATTTAAATCCGGCTTCAGACACTTTCTAGTTGTCTTTCCAGGGAAAGTCACTTAACCTCAGTGATCTAGCCCTGGCCACTCAGATGCCTTGGAAACAATGTGCAGTATTGATTCCAAGATGGAAGGTAAGAGTTTAAAAAAAAAAATTGAATGTGCTTCCAAATAATCTCTTAATCACTGAAATACTAACACAACTTATCTATGACATAGCGACTATCAAAAGATTTCTTACTTTGCTCCAATTATTTCTATTTTTCTATGTCTATGCCTCAGTGAGATCTAATTATCTGTATTCCTATGTAGAGAAATGTTATGTATAATTCTCTGTAGTGAACTCTATTCACTATTATAGTAATCAGAAGAATAATTCACAGGGTGAGGGTGGAACACTAAATAATCTAAGATGGCATGGGGGATGGGAAAGAGGGGGTGAATAGGGGACA
The DNA here is from genome assembly GCF_016433145.1 of Gracilinanus agilis. Taxonomy (NCBI): domain Eukaryota; kingdom Metazoa; phylum Chordata; class Mammalia; order Didelphimorphia; family Didelphidae; genus Gracilinanus; species Gracilinanus agilis. The sequence goes on from NC_058131.1 coordinate 106,301,821, forward strand.
CCAAGAGAAACTTGAGTGAGTAAGAAAATAGGATATTCGATTACACACAAAGAGGGCATGGGAGGGAGAGGGGACAAATACTATTATAAGAAGGAGAGGAAGAGAGCATTATGAGGTAATAATCAAACCTTACTCTTAGTGTAATCAACCCGGAGAGGGAAGAGTAGCTAGACTATCCATTGGGACATAAAACTCTCATCTAACCCTTCTGAGAAAGTTAGAAGGGATAAACCAAGGGGAGCAGGGGAGTGGGGAGGTCAAAAAAAGGGAGGTGAGAAGAGGGAGGGAATTCATAAGGCCTTTAAAAACAAAAAGAGGGGGAAAAATAAGGGAGGGGGTAGAAAGGGAAGTTAATCAAGGGAGGGGATAAGGGAAAGCGGCTCAATAGCAAACCACTGATTTAAAAGGAAAAAGTATAAGGAAAAAGGGGGTAGGAAGAGGGGAGGATTCGAAAATGTCAGCAAATGCACAACTGATGATTATAGCTCTGAATGTGAATGGGATGAACTCGCTCATAAAACGGAAGCAAATAGCAGAGTGAATTAGAAACCAAAATCCCACCATATGTTGTCTACAAGAAACACATATGAGGCCGGTGGACATACACAAGTTTAAGGTTCAGGGTTTGAGCAAAATCTTTTGGGTGTCAAATGAGAAAAAGAAGGCAGGTGTGGCTATTATGATTTCTGACAAAGCCAAAGTAAAAATAGATATGATTAAAAAAGACAGGGAAGGTCATTACATCCTGATTAAAGGCAGTATAAACAATGAGGAAATAACACTGCTCAATATGTATGCACCAAGTGGCATAGCACCCAAATTCATAAAGGAGAAACTGGCAGAGCTCAAGAAGGAAATAGATAGTAAAACCATACTAGTGGGAGATCTAAATATTCCTCTGTCAGATCTAGATAAATCAAACCGAAAAATAAATAAGAAAGAGGTAAGAGAGGTGAATGAAGTCCTAGAAAAATTAGATTTAGTTGATATGTGGAGAAAAATAAATAGGGACAAAAAGGAATACATCTTCTTTTCAGCTGCACATGGCACATTCACAAAGATTGACCATGTTATAGGGCATAGAATCATTGCAAACAAATGCAAAAGAGCAGAAATAATAAATGTAACCTTCTCAGATCATAATGCAATAAAAATAATAATTAGTAAGGGCACCTGGACAGGAAAATCAAAAACTAATTGGAAATTAATATGATTCTTCAAAACCAATTTGTCAAAGAAGGAATCATAGAAACAATCAACAATTTCATTGAAGAAAATGACAATGATGAGACATCCTGCCAAACTATGTGGGATGCGGCCAAGGGAGTACTCAGGGGGAAATTTATATCCTTGAGTGCATATATTAACAAATTAAGGAGGGCAGAGATCAATGAATTGGGCATGCAACTCAAAAAATTAGAAAGCAAGCAAATTAAAAATCCCCAGATGAAAACTAAACTAGAAATACTAAAAACCAAGGGAGAAATTAATAAAATCAAAAGTAAAAGAACTATTGAATTAATAAATAAGACTAGAAGCTGGTACTTTGAAAAAACAGATAAAATAGACAAAGTACTGGTCAATCTAATAAAAAAAAGGAAAGAAGAAAACCAAATTGATAGTATCAAAGATGAAAAGGGAGACCTCACCTCTAATGAAGGGGAAATTAAAGCAATCATTAAAAACTATTTTGCCCAATTATTTGGCAATAAATATAACAATTTAGGAGATATGGATGAATATTTACAAAAATATAAACGGCCTAGATTAACAGCAGAAGAAATAGAATACCTAATATCAGAAAAAGAAATTGAACAAGCCATCAAAGAACTCCCTAAGAAAAAATTGCCAGGGCCTGATGGATTCACAAGTGAATTCTATCAGACATTCAAAGAGCAACTAATCCCAATACTATACAAATTATTTGATATGATAAGCAAAGAAGGAGTCCTACCAAATTCCTTTTATGACACAAATATGGTACTGATTCCAAAGCCAGGGAGATCAAAAACAGAGAAAGAAAACTACAGACCAATCTCCCTAATGAACATAGATGCAAAAATGATCAGGGGGGATTTATACCAGGAATGCAAGGTTGGTTCAACATTAGGAAAACCATCCACATAATTGACCATATCAACAGTCTAACAAACAAAAATCACATGATTATCTCAATAGATGCTGAAAAAGCCTTTGACAAAATACAGCATCCGTTCCTATTGAAAACACTGAAAAGTATAGGAATAGAAGGACCTTTCCTAAAAATAATAAACAGTATATACCTAAAACCATCAACAAACATCATATGCAATGGGGATAAATTAGAAGCCTTCCCAATAAGATCAGGAGTGAAACAAGGATCCCCATTATCACCTCTATTATTCAACATAGTACTAGAAACACTAGCAGTTGCAATTAGAGAAGAAAAAGAAATTGAAGGTATCAAAATAGGCAAGGAGGAGACTAAGCTATCACTCTTTGCAGATGATATGATGGTCTACTTAAAAAATCCTAGAGAATCAACTAAGAAGCTTGTAGAAATAATCAACAACTTTAGCAAAGTTGCAGGATACAAAATAAATGCACATAAATCATCAACATTTCTATACATTTCCAACACACTAGAGCAGCAAGAAGTAGAAAGAGAAACACCATTCAAAATCACCCTAGACAATATAAAATACC